>NC_063194.1:31160585-31523648 GCF_017589495.1 Alosa alosa
TATGCAAAGGCACCCTATGCAAGTGTTTCAACTTAAAGGCACCCTATGCAAGTGTTTTACATTGAGGTATACACTTGCATAGGGTGCCTTTAAGGTGAAACACTGGCATAGGGTGACTTTAAGGTGAAACACTTGCATAGGGTGCCTAATGGAAACCCTTTTGCGTAGCCAAGTAGCCTACATTGAGTAATTGTTTAATTATACATGATTTACTTTTTATTAAATTTGTAGGATGGAATGCCTTGAGTCGTGGCAACAATTATGTTTAAATGTAGTAGCCTCTGCTTCAGCCTAAGCTTGAAGGGGGTGGTAAGCGAATGAGCTTGAGAGCGAGTGTTGGAGACCCATGGTGTAGGAAAACGACTTTTCTTTGCCAACAGTATTAATCCAACCAACAATATAATAGAATATTAAGAAGAGGTCTTATTTCATTGAGTTAAATTGAAATAATGTATTGCTGGTGGACTAATAGCCCTACTGGTAGGCAATTAAATTATTACCCCGTCTTGTATTTGGGGACCGGCCTTTATTTGTCAGGCTATAAATAGAATCAATCATGGGCATAATTTGAGGATTTATGGTAGCCTAGTCTCCTGCTCATCCCGACATTAGTTGTTATGTTTATTGATAACAAACTCAACTAGTCTACTAATCAACTCGTCTTCACTAACTTATAAAATACAAGTCTTACCCAACGTTTTTGTTCTAAGACATTCATTTCAAACATAATTTCAAGACACCCATATATTGGCTACTTCAGTTACATTGGTGCATAAATCCCAGAGAGTAGGCTACCACACCCCAAAGTGACAGGCCTACTAGTGTTCTTACGCGTTCAGTATGAGGTCCTAAACAAGCTGAGAATTTAGCTGTGTTACGTCTGCCTGTCAGTAGGCCTAACTATTTGATCATGTATGTTTGGATCATAGGCATGATGAACTTTTGTTCATTCTTGGCTTCATAAAATATCAACATCCCATGTTGCTTTTAGAGTATTCTACCATTGGCCCAATATAAAAAATAAAAAATAAAAAAAAAAAAGTAGTGTGAAATAAAAAAATAAAATTTTTAAAAAAATATTTTGAAAACAATCAATGGTATTATATCTGCTGATCTCACTATAGAAATTTGAAAAATATCTCCTGCTGTGTGTGTCAGGAGGGTTGTTTCCCTCACAGCACATCCCTACCAGCTGGCTGGCGCTACTGCATTAAATAGGGATCTTATCCGGCTTCAAGTCAAAGCATGTGTCACATTCAGCACTCCAAGCCTGAGTCACAGACATCTCCAGCTCTCCAGCTTGACATCCTGGGCGCTTCATGTAAATGAGATCATGACAAACAGGTCACATTCAGCCTGAGTCACAGACATCTCCAGCAGCTCAGCTTGACATCCTGGGCGCTTCATGTAAATGAGATCATGACAAACAGGTCTGGTGACCATTTGCTGCTCTCTAAGATAATCATTTATCTAACCCAGTGGCTGGGATGGTTCTTGAAGGCCTACGCCCCTTTCCCATACAACGCCTCAGTTTCCTCACCTCAGGTGTCTGAGCAATGACAGAGTGTGGACCTTTTGTTTGTTACCGTAATAAGATTACCATTTGGTAGATTATGGTGACCACATCTCACCATAATCTCAAATTCTCTAGAAGGAGAAGAATTATTATATGTGCCCTCTTATTTACTTATTTACTTACTTTTTTTTGACTTGAATGTTAATGTTTGTCTGTGGACTTAAAATTGGTGACTTAAAATTGGTAAAATATGTCTTGTCTTCACCGTTATATGAGAAACGTAATTTCGTTTTTGTATGTCTGGAACATGTGAAGAAATTGACAATAAAGCTGACTTTGACTTTGACTTTGACTTTGAGACTGTGAATCCCTACACTGTTAATGTTGTTTTTTGTACAGTCAAGATAAAACTAGGACCAGACTAGGATGTGTCTAGGGCCCATCTTGGCCAGGTATTTCCTCAGCTGCAATGAAAATGCCTTACATTTACATTTACACTAAATTGTGTATTTCACTACTCGGGAGAGCTCTAATATATCATGTGATAGAACAGCATGTAATATTCACTTTATTGTACCACAATGTTATTTATACAATGTGAATTCTTACAATTATGACTGCAATGGGATTCTGTTACAAGTTTCAACCTATAAAATCAAAAATATATAAATGCTAGAACTAAAATGCTATCCTTTTTATAGCATTATATCTAGTCTGGCAGATTCAAGCACTCTCAGACTTTCTCTGTTTCCAATCAACTCTTTAACACCTCAGATGTATTCATGGTGACTTGTGAGTCTTCAGAACTGTGACATTTTACCAGCACTCATCACTTATATCATCCTGTAACTATAATGTATGATGATGTGCAGTAAAGAGAGAGTGAAAAACAAAGTTGATTTCAACCCCAAACAAACCTGAGGCCTCTGCACAGCGTCTCCCAGCCCTTCCCCGGTGGAACCATGTCTTCCCTGCACGTCACCAATCCAGTCTGTGCCTGTTCTGTTCTTCACACCTCGCTGGACTAATCAATTGCACTTCTGATTAGATCAACTCACTCGAGCCAGCTAACCAGGATCATTTCAGGCACACTGGCCGACTTGGGGTGGGATAGGAGCAGGTTGAGGAGGTGCGGTTGTGAAAGAAATCGTAACGAACCCGCCATCTCAACACACACCGGCATGGGAGTCGATCGCTCTAACCGCTGAGCTGAGCTGAGCTTCTAACTAAGCGGTTAGAAGCGTTCTTAAGGTTGGGGGTGTGAGGATTTAGACGGGCAACTAGCACGCTAGCTCAGTTCGCCTCCGTTACACTGTGCAGTGGAGGGAGGGGAGGGGAGGGAGGAGTGAGGCAAGGAGGGGAGGGAGGAAGGCTGAGAACACCTGCCCTACAGGAATGTTAATGTGGAACTGTGGTGACATTTCAAAACTGCATGCCTTCAGCAGGTGCCGTCACATTGGTGTGTGTTTAGAATGTTTTGTTATTGTTGGAAGTATATGAATTCTTTAGAACCTTTCAAGGCACACATTCTTTCTGCCTGGATAGACTGCATTGAGCACATGGCGTCCCTTAGAATTATAAGGTTCTATCTACGTTCTGAGTGGTTCTGAGTGGTATTGAGCTTCAAAGTTTTAGAATTCCATAGAGTTATACTGATAAGCGGAACAAACCTCTTTAGATATAATGTCCAAAAATGTATACAAGAAACACCTCACCTCACCTTCTTAGGTCACAGAAAACTATGGTCTGGACTGATTATGAATACAATAGCCTTGAATATGATTTTATCATTCAATCACTGTTTCATTGATGGTATCTATTTCTAGCTGTCTAAACAGAGATAACCAGTGTTGTTTTTCAGCTGAGACGGCACTGAGGCTCTCTAGTGACTAGTCCATCTCTGTCTATCCTGCCTTGGAGCACACTGCTGGTCTGTCACACAGATGTAAAGGTAGGATATTATGTCAGTAAAATAAATGCATTTCAAGACAACTGACTCCAACTGTATTTCCAAGACCAGACAATTGAACACTGCAACAGAGGGCCTCTGGGAGATGCTTGAATCAGAAGACAGAAATCTATTGACTTAGAGATTTGGGTATTTGTAGGCTCTTCCAAAGTGCTTCCATGGACTCCAAACTTGCTTTTCTCTGCTGTAAACAACAAGTTTGAACAGTAATGATACATGGCTTTGTGGAAATTCAGCTGAGTTTCCCTTTAAGGGGAGTTGTTCTCCCTCTTCAGGGAGGTGAACAGGGCCTGCCTCTGTTTACTAAACAGATGTTGAACCAAGATTAACCTCTGATTAACTGAGTTTATAATTCTTATTTCTTATTTAGTTATACTGTTGCACCTACATATGAGGTTTAGCTGGTTTACTTATTATCCTGTTTATTTATACCTTATGTTTTAAATTATTTTGAATGTTGAATGTTGTTCATTTAAATTTTATGTCACAGTCACTTGAAAATGAATCATGTATTTCCCATCAGTGATCCGTGAAGTGAACCCTCATCTTAACTCATCAGGTTTGGCCAAAACTAAAATCAGTTTTTGCATGAATTAGTCTGGAAACACTTAGTCTGGAAACTCTCAAATGACAAACAACTGATCTTAAGTGGTATACAATACCATACAATTGATATGCAGTGCAATTTTGAGGGGCGTAGCACAAGATCCTGCATAGGCAGTCCCGATGGGCCCCCATGTTCCTCATGCCCCCCCATAAATAATAACAGTGATCGGGCCTCTGTACACATGGATCTGTAGGCCTAGATGTTGTAGTCATTCAACCAACCAAGTTATTCAGCCAATATAAGCTTTACAAACTTTAAATTTCATCTGACATGCAATATGAAATTTAATTAGGAAATTAAAATATCCAGGTAAAATAAAATATATTCCAGACTTTTCAAGGGCCCTCCTCCCCTTGGGCCCCTATAATCAGTAGTGGTTTTACCCCCAGTCCGACGCCCTTGCATTCACTACACCCTAAGACCCAAATAAGTCCATTTAGAGGATGTCCAAACCCCAATGAAAGCCATGACATACAGGAAGTCTGCAGATGCTGGTGGGCAATTCCACGGAAAATGGACTTTATGTCACACCCATAACGCCAGTGAAACGCCTTGGCATTTGTATGATGTCAATGATAACATTCATTTTTTATGCGTTTTTTTCTCATGTACATTCTTCAGCCAAAAATAGCAAATGCTCAAATTTCATGTAATCATTCACATCATACCATACAATCACATTTCATTGGCGTTATGGATGTTACAAAAAAACATAATTTTCCATGGAATTGCCCTAGTACTCTGCTCCATCTGAGAATACAGCGCTGGCATTACCGGTCTTTATCATCTTCCTGTGCTCAACATGCATCATTTTGCAGTTTGTCTGAAACTGTATTAGTATAAAAACCTGATGTATCGGCCAGGATTGATGCCTTTTGATACGGTGCGCGCTTACTACTTTGTCTGCATCTTACGGTCACCAACAACAAGTATATTTCATCAACCACCGAATGGTTGCAATGTCACACAGCTGAAACTGTTCCACCTGGTGGCCAAAACATGTACTGTTTTTTTCCCCCCAGCACATTGGTTGGGTGGTGCAATAACATTAAAGAACTGACTCTACTGTGCAGAACACACTCACCTTCATAGCTTTGATCGATGAGCAGCCTGCTCTCATCTGGGAAACTGAATTCAACAGCTATAGAAAATAAGGTAAGCTGCACCAGGCATGCAGGGAGGTTGTATATGGGGTCAGTGCCAAAGGTGGGGATAATATGGACATAAGATCAATGCCATGACTAATACAGAAACACAACAACATTGTAGACATATATAAAAAATAATGCATTCAATCATTAGAACAAATTATGACAAGATTAGATTAGATTAGATTAGATTCATCTTTATTGTGATAGCAGAGTAGGAACAGAGCCAATGAAATGCAGTTGACATCCAACAAGAAGTGCAAAGAAGCATTAAATATTTATTATGTACAATAGTGTATAGTTAGATAAATACAGGTTTTATTATATACAACAGTGTATAGTTAGAAAAATACAGGATTTATCATATACAACAGTGTATAGTTAGATAAATACAGGTTTTATTATATACAACAGTGTATAGTTAGATAAATACAGGTTTTATCATATACAACAGTGTACAGTTATATAAATACAGGTTTTATTATATTCAACAGTGTATAGTTAGATAAATACAGGTTTTCCAGATGACGTGTACAGTGACAGATAAGGAGTATAGAGGGTTATGTACATAAAGTATCAATAGACATTCTATCTAAATAATATATATATATATATATTGCACAGGTTTATAGGCAGGTTATGGAATATAAAAAGTATATTGTGCAGTTTTGGGTGTTAGCAGTGCAAGGGCATTGATGAAACAGTGCAGCAGTAAATGTAAACAGGTAAACAGTGCAGAAGTAAAAAGTAAACAGGTAAACAAGTAAACAGCTAAAGTGCAAATGCTAGACAGGACGTGTAGTTTTGTTCAGTAGTGTTACAGCCTCTGGAAAGAAGCTGTACCAAGAAGCTGCATCCTTGACAATGGATTTGGCTTTGTTTGTACAGCGTTTATGATATGCGTTATGGATGGAGGGGAGTTGGGAGCCGATAGTCCTTTGGGTCATAATAATTCTCTTTCTCCTAGTCATAATAATTACTGAGGGAAAACAATTTTGAGGGAAAACAATTTGGCCCTGAAACCACAAACACATGGGTTTTGATTTTAGCCTATATATATTTTTTTTAGATGAATAAATAACGCAACAAAAACTACACAGTAAAGAATACGCAGCCCAGTTATTCCAATTAGATCATCCCTCGTTGGGATTACTGGAATATAGACTATCTCAGAAATTACAGGGGGTGGGAGGGGCAAACATCAGTGACATATAGGCAGACTGGCGTATAGTTGCGGTTAAGTGCCTTTCTAGATAAGGGCTCTGTCGAGGGCATATGGAACAAGGAGCCAGTCTTTAGAAACTTGGCAAGTGGCCAACCCGCCCCTTGTCTCTGTGTGTGCATCAGACTAAAAAACAAATCTCCTTCAGCTCGGCCGGTACAGGGAGCTGAGGCCCTCGGTGACAAAGGAGCAGCCACGGCACCCATCATGAACTGAGGGGGGCTAGGGGGGCAGGGGGGATGGGGGCATTTGATGCAAGCTTGACTGAGTTTGAAAAGAGGTGTTGGGTAGACGCTAGCATTGCACTCGATCCGATCAGACAAAACCTTTGAACAGATTCATGATGAACAGTCAGCTTGTCAGCCCTTTGTCTCATTTTACACCTTTACACTCGTTTGCGCCATTTCATCAGGTCAAGTACAATTTGCCCAAATAATAGACACAGCTTTCTTTTACAACAGGAAGAATTAAAATTTGTCACAACGTACTTAAATTCACTCTAACTTTTCCCAAAACCATGGAACAGCCGTGCAATCTGTCTTAAAGGTCTCTAATTTTGGAAACATGCCTCCTTAGTGATTATTTGGGAGTCAACCCCTTAATTATCATGGAATCCATGGACAAAGATCTACTTACTGGCACTTTAAGACATTGCCTATAAAATTAAAGGCGTGTTTCACTGTGTGTTGCAGTAATTGTAGCTAGCAGTGTGAAGTCTGATACAAGTGGCCTGGAGCTAACTACACTGATGAGGAGCTGGGTGAAACCCACAGCATTTCTCTTTCTCCGACTGCATTTTTATGAGCCTCATTGTTCTGTTTCAAGAATTTCAATGCATTTTTTCACAAAATCTGGAACAAAGAATCTAGATGTAGCCTACGGAGTGCACAGAACTTTATTCACAGTACTTTCAGAATGATATGTTTAGGTTACACATTAGGTTACATATAACCTATATGTATAGGTTTTGACATTTGTTTTTCTCTTGTAAACAAATATTTATTAAAATAGCACCATCCAAAAAATATTTGTAAACAGAATTTCAAGTTGTTGTACAGTGGCCTGGTGTGTAAGACCCCTTCCTGGAAGGCAGCAGACTAGGGCATCTGGCCTTGATGAAGGCTAGAGCTGCTGAATCCACCCTGGCCTGCTGGTGTCTGGGTATGGAACGGGCAGGCATGCTGTAAAATGGGCAAAACCACAGGTAATCTGATCCAATGAAAAGTATTTCACAGCAACGCCTTTTTCTTATTGGCCTTTCCACTGAGATGCAAAATTCAGTTTGAGGTTTGGATCAGAAGTGTTGTAGGTCACAGGCCAATAACTGATTCACTGGCAAATTTTCAATTTTTGCCATCATAACATCAACAGATAAATCATTATAATTACGAGGAGTAAAATGACATCCCCTTTTTTAATGTAGCTTAAAGATGTATGTATGGCCACGTTGTAAGGAGGAGCCGAGAGTAGGCAAGAAGCCTATGACTCCTAAAAACAATTAAACTTTGAAGATTAATTATAAATATATCATGTTTGTGCTCTCGAAAAACATCTTATGCTCACCGGAGAAATATGCTACACGTTCGTAAACAAGTTCAAATTTGTGTGGCAGGCAGCTGCGGTTTGCAAACCCTGCTCTTGTGCCAGTCGTGCTGCTGCTTACCACCATAACTTTCGCTCGAGCTAGAGCTGCCAGATTTTAGGTCAGTTTCGTTCTCTTCACTTAATCCCTCAAAGCAATTTTCTAAGACCGACTCTTTCAGCGCAAATTAATTGAGGAAACAAAAGCTTGTCACTTCGTATTATGTGGCAGTGATTCGAGCACGCGTGTCGTGGCAACAACTGATGCAACTGTACCCGTGCAAGCATCCCCCTCTTATATAACAGAAATGAATTATGACAGAGCCAGTGCGCATTCCATGCAAAACCACATGCACTGCAGTGCAGACATCTTTTTGGGAACATAGTCACAGATAATCTCGCAGCGAGCTCATAATCATAGTGCCACAGAACAAAGACAGTTGGGTGCCATGATCTCAACCCCGCTTTCCGGTTAGTTAGTGTTGAGAACACTGCTTTTACCGTACACGAGTTTCAAGCGCGCACAAAATATTGGTGATTTGGGAGGGGGAGTGTCCCTTCAGCCATGATCAAGCCGTGTGAGAACAAGCGTATTTCTTTTGGGAAATTATTTAAGTTAATATTGTAAACAATCCTATGCTTCTGCTATATCCGTGATCAAATACTAGAAGCCGTTGCTGTGAAGAGTCGGGAAAATGTACAGTCTGGCAGTCTTCAGTCGGTAACGCGTTGCAGTCTAATTTTACCACCCCTCGCCTCCATGAGCTACACACACGCTCACCTACATTAGGCTACTTAACATTACTTTAGTTACTCAACAATTACATAACACGCGGCTACTGTTGATCGGAAAATAGTTACGTCGAATTACACAATCCACGTGACAGCAGCAGCACACGGTTGTTTTACACTGTGTTTTAGTCTGGTTACTTTATTAATTGCGATTTGTACCAGAGATCAGGCATTATTTGGCCGTTACGCGCTGGGACCCGAGGAAAGAGTAGAAGCATGATGTTTATTTTAAGTTTCTCCAAAATGCAAAGGTTTTCTGAAATGTTATGAACAGCCTGTGTGGTATCTTATTACGATTCAGATTAGGCTGTGTTTTATAGGTTTTAGAAATTTTTGACGGTGACGTAGAAAAACAAAACAAATATTAATTAAATTAATGATGGAATAGTTGGTTTAGGGTAACATAGGCCTATTGAACTTGACGCACAAACTAGCAATAATGAAAAAAGGCTATTATTATTATTATGTAATAATAGATAATATTATGATTAGGCATTGACTATGCATTACACAACATAGGTTTTACACCATGGCATTTCATTTTGATTTAGAAATAGGCCTACCTGGTCGAATTAATTGGTTCTCGCACTCAAATATTTTAGCCTACTCCCAAATCTGAATAAAAACTATTCATGGTTAGGGAAAGTTCTCTGTTAGAGCAAAATGGCGTACAACTACTAGTGGCCCATGCTGCAGAAACCTTGAAATTGGTAGGCGATGGCAGGAATAGCGTTGCGTCTTCACAAGGGGGATTACGGTAGCATCCAAGGGGTGTACATATGATGCGTTGAAAGAGGAGGTAGTTCTTCATTTCAATCAGTTGTGTGTTGAGTTCTGTCTATTTTTCATGTTTTTTTTTTTCGGGGAGAGGGGGGAAGAATGAAAGTGGTCTTCCAACAAAGCGGACATCATGAACGGCGCACTGTATATTTCGTTTTTTCAAGGCCAGCTCGAATCGGCGCTTGAGCAGGTAGTGCAACTCGCTGTTCAGGAAATAACCAAGACTGTTGGTGCCACCTTGAATTCTATGTTGCTGGAAACAACTGCCAAGGACCAAGAAAACCAACGACTGAGGTTGAAGCTCCAGACTTCAGAGTTTGAATATAATAGAGGACATGGCAAAACGGCCACTTGCAAAGGCGGGAGAGAAACGAATGCGGCCAGCGAAGAAACAAAGCCGGAGCAACACACCCCCAGCCAGAATCGAGAGCGCAACATACAGGGAGACACACTCAGGATTGAGCAGAAAGGGCGAGCTGTGGGTAAGGTTATTTGCACACACTTTGTCCGAGAGCCTTCCTTTCGTGTTCAGCTCTAAAACTGCTTTCTAGCACGAAATCCAAATGTGTCAGCCACCATGGACACAGAGTAAATATGTGTAGGCTATGTCTTTGGCCAAGTGCTTCCTTTAAAAACAACCTCATCATTTTCTTTCACGTAGCCTAATGATTAAGCCCAAAACAGGACAGAACACCACAGCAGACGGAAGGAGGGGGAAGTTAACATAAGTATGCTTAGATAATTGCTCCCTTGTTCAATCATTAGTGCTTTTTTAAACGCCATATTAAACACGGTTGAGGAATGAATGACGCATGGATTTTCTGTGCCACGCAGATCATTTTATGAGTTCATGGTAAATAACGGTGTTAGTGTTTATTACACATGGCAACACACCCCCTTTTAACTCAACACTATTTACTTACTATGCATTTTGTTGTCTTCCATTATATCCCAAAACAATAACTACATCAGTGTAAACTACAAAATTAGAAACTCAAGTGGGCCGTGGAGTAGCTTAGGATGCCTCTTATCAAAACACTAAGGCCTCGCGCAGTGCCATAGGGTGTAATGGTTTGAGGATGGAAGTAGCTATCCCTTGTATTGTCTGTGAGACAGCTTTCCCCACGGTCAGTGTTATGGTGTGTCGAATAGAGATGTGACCAGGGGTCACTGTGCAATATGCAAGTAGTGTTTCAGCTAGAAGGCTGTTTATTATTGTGGCGGAAGTGTGCTCTGAACAGGGGGAAAAAATCTGAGTCAGCCTCACTTTGGTCTATATTAAACATTCTTTTGTAGTCTCTCTCTCTCTCTCTCTCTCTCTCTCTCTCTCCTCTCTCCTCTGCCTACCTCCCTCCCCCCCTCACACACGCACAGAGGGTTACACTCACATTGAGGCATCATGCATGCACACAAGCACACACACACACACACACTGCAGTGCAGTGCAGATTATGGGGCATGTTGTGACTGTTATCAGTGGTGGGTCGGGGCTGTGACGCCATTGTTGTTGAGTGTCTCCTAAGCGCTGCCTCTCGCGCTGTGGTAACAGTAGCCAAGGAAAGGGTGGCTTTCCCCCCAATAATCAGCCAATGAGACTAGCTCGACCAAGCCACACCTACCCCATCCATGCGGACATTATCAGCCGAAAAAGGGTAGGGTGGGGTGGGGAAGATATGCGAGGGGGTGGGGGTGGCACCTTCTGGGTCCATAAACGTCATTGTCCTCACTGTCCGACCGAGAAACAAAGCACCACGCACAAAAGTTTCTCCGTGCTCGAGCATGGACAAGAGAGAGGTCCTGGGTGTAAAGGTTTAATTAAAGCCTTAGATGGTTCCCACACTCATTGTGGAGATAAGTGGCATCCATTTTGGGTTCCGCTCGGCATTCTGGGAGTGGCTGTTTTTGATCATGGCTATCCATCCTGTGTAATACAGACAACCTTATTCTATTCTGCCCCTTTGTAAATCTGGAAGACAACATTAAAAACTCAGGAAATAGCAGTGCATGGCCCAGCAAAGCTTCGCCAGTTCCCAGAGGTTTTTGATTATCAGTCACCCCCATGACAAACCCTCAGCAGCCCCATAATTACAGCCTATTTCCTTTGAGCCTCAGAACCAGGAAGGAGTTAAATACCCTCAAACAATAATTTCATGTGTTGTTTTTCAGATTATTGCGCCAGTCTTGAAATAATCTTCACTCGATGCCAACGTTGTTTTTGGTGCAGTTTGAATAGTGTGGGGCATGAGAGAGAGAGAGAGAGAGGGACACACACACACACACACACACACACACACACACACACACGTAGGCACACACATCCCATGCAAAGACTTGTTCAGGGTGGCAGTGATCTGTCAATAATCCGATCGGGCAAGTATGCAGATAGTCTAAGCCACCTTGGCACGATTGCATCAGAGTCGTGGTTTTTGAGCGCTAGAAGAGGAAGGCTCTCTTTGGCAGGCCCTGGAGCCCATCCGTGCCAGTCTGCTCTGACTGTCACGAACATTGCAAACTCAGAGGGAAGTAGCTGAATCTCTTGCTATGAAACGCATCCAAACAACAATCAGATGGAAAAAAAAAAGTTTTATCCTTAAAAAAGCAAGTGGTGAAAGAAAAACAAATTAATTGAAATTCGTATGTGCATTTCTCCCTGCAACACTACAATCAGTGTGCTGTTTGTTTTATGAGGTCAGCTTGCACATGGTAAAAAAAAAGGTGTTGCATCTAACAGGTTTTAAAATGTACATTCCATTTGTTTCCCCTTAACAACATCACCAACGTGCTGTGTCCAGGCAGAGAGAGAGAGAGAGAGAGAGAGACACTGAAATGAGGTCCGTGATAATGTCCTATAATTTTGCCCAGGGTTCCATTTAACATTCCAGAGGGGGACTAGAGGACCGAATCCTCCTGTGAGTCTCTCTCAAGTGACTGGTTTGGGACGTGCGTCCATGCACAGATGTGTCCCATGATTCCTTCTCCTCTCCAACTGTGCCGTGCGTCTCACTCCGCTGTAGGTGGTCAACGCAAGCACTGCAGTATGGAATAAAGCTGACCAGTACTGCTGTGTGAGATCTCTCAAGGCCAAGACCCACGCGTCCTGTTAATGGTGACCTCAGGAGGATTTCTGAACTGCTAGTTTAATGTCGTGGCAGATGCACTCGTAGCCAGCCGATGGGGTTCTAACTGTGCGTGTTGTTGAGAGGAACTGCTACTTGTTTGAGTCTTGAGCGTGACATACCCTGATCGAATGTGAGTTTGTGTGAAGGGAGGGTGATGTGGACTTAAAACAATATCACAATGTGTCATGGTGTTTTGCATGAATGATGATTGAATGATATGAACATGCAAACACAAATATCATACCATGCCAAGTATTATATCCTGGATGATGCAATGTGTCACTAGATGGTGCATCATGGATAATGTTACATCAGAGACTGAACAAACAGGCAGTACACCACTAGACCAGGGGTCTCCAACCTTTTTGGGAATGAGGGCTACCTGAAGACCTGAAATCATATGGAGGGCTACTCATTTGAAACAAACAGACCCTCACCCCTTTTTTGCAAGGGTAATCCTCCTGAATAATAGGCCTATGTGATTTTTACATTTAAATTATCAATATTATGCAGGCCTATAAGCCTTTAAATATTAAGCAACTTTATTCTTCAATACTTCAATATTAATATGCGGCACTACCAACATTTTAAAGTTTCCATGGGGATTCTAATCTATTTTCTTTAAACAAAAAAAAGCAATCTTTTTGTGCAATTAATAATTTAGGTTACAATTTTTAGCATTACCTACCATTAAGAATTCAGAGGCTGTTTAAGTTCTGATTTCAGTGGACAATTCGGTTGTAACATTTCAGTAGCAATCACCAACACCACCCTAACTTATGAAGACGCCTTTTATAGTTATTGCACATCAGAAATTTCGATGATCTGACAAAAAAAGTTTTGTGTTTGCATGGCAACGCTATTGCTACGCCAGTAAGCTACGGAGGAGAAGGGGCCCGGCGGTTCCGTCCTTGAACAATCATGCACGAACCGTATGGGACGAGCTCAGAATAGCCACAGAACTTTTGCAAAGATATGCTTCCATTGGCTACACCAGACAAGGTTTTTTTTTTTTTTTACTGTCTGTGTGCGAGCAGCGTGTAGACGCTCCGCTTCCTTTGTTGTTGATGGATTGAATGGCGAAAGGGAATCGGAGCCAAAGGCTAAAATTTAACCCAGCTACAATTTGTAAGGTATCGCCAATATCAAGTTAATGTTACAGATGTACAGATCTACAATTAAGTATCTACTAAAAATGTCATAATGGAGGATGTTTTCGAGCGTGATCTGCTGGTGACTTTAGAAAGTGTGCTGCGGGCACCTAATAGGTATAAGTATATATACTTTTTTGATCCCGCGAGGGAAATTTGGTCTCTGCATTTAACCCAATCGGTGAATTAGTGAAACACAAACAGCACACAGTGAACACACAGTGAGGGAAGCAGTGAGGGGTTGAGGTGCCTTGCTTCAACAGGGGGGACTTCAGGGTTAGGTGCCTTGCTCAAGGGCACTTCAGCCACGGCCCACCGGTCGGGGCTCGAACCGGCAACCCTCCGGTTACAAGTCCAGAGTGCTAACCAGTAGGCCACGGCTGTCCCGCGGGCTACCTGGTGCTTGCGGGCACCGTGTTGGAGACCCCTGCGCTAGACCGTATGGCACAAGACAGTATATCATGCACAATACCACGTGGCACTAGTACATCATGGAAGATCTGAAATGAGACTAGGCTGTACGTCTTAAACAACACAGTATGGCACTATACTGTTAATCTGGTCACTTCAGTTTTCTGGCCTACTTTGCATGTGAGTGTTTTGCTACACAAAGGGCCCTCAATTTTGGGCTAGTGACCCCTTACAACTTCCCAAGATCGCTCTCATAATTGTAACATGTAAGAATGTGTTGACAGCCCCTTGCATTTCTACATGCCATTGGAACTGGAGGCCCTAAACATTTCTAAATCGTTTCATCCTTAATACTTAATACTGTCTCTATTGTGCAGTTTTTTTATATTTATATATATTACTTTTTCTGCTGTAAGTGCATGTTGTGTGTGTGATGTCTGTATACTATTGAGACCTTGAATTTCCCCTTGGGGATCAATAAAGTATCGATCTATCTCTCTACTTTAGAGCTGTTTCATAGGCAAAAAGAAATGTAATAACCACTGTGATAATATTCCATATGAGGTCACATCCATTTGTTGACATACATGTGCCCCTTGCATACTACACACGTTCATAGTCAGTATCCCAGTATCCCTCCTGAGGCTGTACAGATGCATAGTTTAGTATGAGGTGGAAGCATTGAGGTTATTTTGAACTGTTGAAGTTATGCATGTGATGCAAGCTCCCTGAGACAGCAAGAAGAAGAAGATTAGCCCCGCGTTCTTCCAGTGCAACTTTTGTGGAACATTGCATGAATGTTTACTGTGAGATTCTTGAAAGTTTTAAACGTTATGCATCTCATTTTTTCCTCCGTCCTGCAGGTCAGCTGAAAGTCGTGATGGAGCAGGTGTTGGAGTTTGCTGTGACGGAGCTGACGAAGATCGTGGAGGACAGCTTTGACGACCTGCTTCTCGAACTTACCAAGGTGGACCACGAGAACGTGGCCTTAAATGACCGGCTGCGGGCAGGCAAGAAACGGCAGGAGAGTGGCAACGGTGGCAAAAGTGACGCCATGCCAGACGTGCTGCACGGGGTCGCCACGATGAAGAAGGAGGCGGACAATGACTCGGACTCGCCCGGAAGCTCGGAGGGCACGCGGTTGGAACCACCCAGGGGCCGAGAACGGGCCGCCAAAGTCACCCGGGCAAAACAACAGACTTCGAACGAAAGCACAAATGGTGGGTGATGTACACCTGGCATGTTGGCGCTCTGGCTCATGTGGTAAATGGATACGCTGGTGAACAGGAAGCACCACTCACTTCCTGATGCCTGAAGCGCTTAGGAATTTAGACTTCTAGATATGTGTGTGTATGCCTGTGTGTGTACAAACTAGCCTCTCTCTTTCACACACACACACAAACACACACACACACACACACACACACACCGCGGACCCAAACCTGGGTCCTTGTGGGAACCAGGCCTGTGTATGGTTTGGGCTGCGCATGTCACCATCCATGTGCATGTGTGCTGGCTGTGACTCCAGTGTAATTTGCCTATGTGCTATTTACACAACACTGTACCGGTTACTCTGCCTGTACATGAACATGCATGTGACCGCCAACCGTAGCTTCCACTGTTTGGTTACTTGAGCGCACTACAGGCATGCCATGTGATAGTAGTCGATATGACGGCGTTAACCTTTGGGCTACACTGATAGTAGGCGAGGTGCATGTAGAGACTAGCTACCTGTTATCCTACTGGTTGCTTCCATTTCAGTACACATGCACATGATGATTGGGATTGCTTACCTGGTTTGAATGGCCATTTTTCTATCAGAAGGCTTTGTATACTTATTTGCCTACAGTACTGCGTTGTTGTGAGAAGCAGCAGTCCATGGCCTGTATCACAAGTTTGATGATGTGAGCGCTTACAAACACAGGATTTCCGTAAGAGAGGGGCTGAGGTGAACTGATGCACTTCCCTGGCTGATGTATGGGTTTCTGTGTGTGTCCGTATACCACTGTACATTGCGGAGGAAGAAATCATAAAATCTAATCAAGCACAGGGTTTCTGCATGGTCTTACAAGTCAGAAATGTAATAATATTTAAGTAAAAAGTCTGAAATACATAACAATAATAAACACTAGGTTATGACCATACTGGCAAAAAAAAAGTTACAGAACAAAAAAGTGTTATCTAAACTTTTATACAAGCTACAAAGTTTTTATCAGCTCCACATAGATGTTGTTATTTTGTTATTGCTACTGTGATATACTGTATCTGTACTATTGAGAGAGAAAGAACTACAATGTCATACAACTTCAATCTATGCTGCTTAAATTTCATTCATAAAACTCTTAAAAATGGTCTCAAAAAATTGATATTGTGAAACCTGCAGAAACCCTGTAAGCAATATGAGTTGTATTGCGGCCTGTAGGCTGAATTGGCCCTTATACTCTTGATCATGTGTGGCAGGAGCGCTTCGGTGAGGAACAGCCCTTTGTTGCCCTGAAATGTTTAGGTAGTTTAAAGTTAACGGTTTACTATGGTCTCACCATATAGCTGACCTAGTTGAAGTTCTGCTAAAAAAAAAAAAAAAAAATAGTCTTGTGTCCTGTACGTCGTCATGCAAAATGTCTCGTAGTCGTTGTCTTTTGTTTGGTTACTGCGGAACCAAAGCCACCTGCCTCATTTGTTTTTTTCCCTCCTGCGAAGCGCCTGTTCCAGAAAAAGAACACGAACGAACTGGCTTTGGCACTCCTTTTGCCTTTGTGGTGTCATATCTCATAGATATGTTACCTAAAGCCAGTGTGACTCAAGGAGTCTGTGGCGTACAGACAGTGTATACTATACTGTCTGGCCTATGTTCTTTATGTTGTGTGTGTGTGTGTGTGTGGGGCGGGGGGGGGGGGGGGTTCATGTGCGAAGGTCATGTTTTTAAAAAAAAACTGTACTCAGCATTTCATTTCTGTGGAGGAGGAGGCTGAAGTGTAGAAAAGGGATCTGACGCAGAGGACTAACTGAACATCTCGTGTTTAAACCTGTCTGAGACCCACGTTGACGGCTGAACCAGTGTGCTGTTTCAGTTGTAGCTTAGGACACAATAAAGCATTCACAGCATGCAGCCAAAGAGCTAAAAAATGTACGCTCTAAGGTAAATGAAATAATGTTTTATGATTAGTATGCCACCTGCACAGCTATGTGCAGTGTTTCCCACAGAATTGAAGAATTGATTCTATTTGTGGTTGTAGGTTTGCAGAATTAACTTGAATGCAACAGTTTTTAACAAATTAGTGTAGTGTGGTTATGATTCTAACCAGATGTAAGCACAATTGTAAGTACAACCAGGGAAATAGTTGTGTGGTGGTCAATGTTGATATTGTGGTGGGTTGCCACAAATAAGTCAATGTATGGGAAACACTGACGTGACGTCTCTGTGTTGTTTGTCCAGCGGACACGGACAAGCAGAAGGTGTTGGCCGTGGCGCAGGACTGGGTACCCATCCTGGACAAGGTCTTTGGCCAGAAGTGGTGCAGCGATGCGTGGCACCTCAAGGAGGCGGTGAAGGCCGAGGGCAGTGCAGGGCTCGCGCTCAACCTCGGCCAGGTCCAGGGTCAGATGTCCCAAATGGACGCTCTCATCCGCGAGGCACTGGAGCCCAGCATGGGCCAGTCTCAGTGGCTGCAGCCGGGGGACCACGAGGTCCTGTCCCCACGCTCAGAACCGCAGGTTGCGGTGGTCAGTCCCACAGGTGAGTAGGACCAAGGACAGCTGATGTTTATGGTTTCCCTCGGGCTGTTTTGGAGCAGCTATTTTTTGGCAGAGTTGTGTGCTGTTAGGCAAAACGTTTGGCCACATGACGTGGCTGTGAATGTGGGACTGCCTGTGACTGACACAACATGTTTGACTGGATGGGTCACTGCATGTACCTCCGTAACTACAGCATTTGATACGTGTCAGTGATTACTGTCTTAAAATGTTGACTCAGCATTCCCCACCTCCTCCTTTCTTTCTTTCTTTCTTTCTTTCCTTCCCTTCCCCCTCTCCTTTCTTTCTTTTGTTCTTTCTTTACCCCCTCTCTCTCCTCCTTTCGTTCTTTCTTTCTCCCCCCTCCCCCCTCCTCCAGATGGCGTTCCTGATCTCTCGTCCCCCTCCATGCTGCACAGACTGCTAACACTTCCCTCTCAGCTGCTAGAGGGCGATGAGGAGTCGATGGAGGGACTACCTGTCCTCTCGGAGGCTCCTGCCGACGACTCTTCTGAGCCCCGGCCAGCAGATACCCCTTCGGGCCAGATCATCCCACCGGTGCTGACTGTGGAAGAGGACGTGGCGGTGGAGGAGGAGAAGATGGAAGAGGAGGAGGAGGAGGAAAGAAGATGACAAAAGCTCGGACACGGACCACTGTTTCTCTCCCCGGGGAGGCTCACGGAACTCGAGCAGGAAGTCGCACGTGTGCAAGCTCTGCGGGAGGCGTTTCAGCCGGGCGCACCTCCTCAAGGCTCACGGGCAGGTGCACGAGGCTGGCGACGCCCTCCGCTGCTCCGAGTGCGGCAGGCGCTTCACGCAGCCCTCCCGCCTGCAGGCCCACATGCGCACGCACCAGGAGCAGCACCCCAGAGGTCGACGAGACCCTCAGGAATGAGGGCGAAGACAGAAAAACGCGAAAAAAAGGAAAAAATACATATAGGTGAACTTTACAGTGTTTTTATATATATATTGACTTGAGTGCGTCGCCACACAAGGAAAAGGAAAAGAGAGATGAAGGGAGGGAGAACAAGGGAGGGAGATCAGCGAGATTTCAATCCATCACTCCCATTACTAGGAACTGACTCTTGCACCTTTTTGCGACGGGAGTTCAGAACAGCATTTTTTTCCTCTCTTCTGTTTAGGTACTCTGGATTTCGAACCAGAGCGGTGTAAGGAGTTTGATACCTGCTGTTTCTTTTTTTTTTCAAATTTTTTGTTTTTGTTTTTAAATGTGTTGTTTTTTATTTTTCTTTCGATCTCAGAAATTGAAGCCAGCTGAAATATCATCACTGTCACTGATTTCTAGGTGCTGACGTTACAGATTGGCAGATTGGAATGGCTGGACTAGAGAGTGGAGGTCGTGTGATTCATGTACAAATAAGCATGGGGAAAATGTTGCCTAACGTAATGTAACGATAGGCAGTGAAGTAATTTTTCTTTTTAAGGAGAGGAAGAAATGTAACAGAGAGCTTCCCCCCTGAAGCTCCCCCCACCCACCCTCAAAGAAATGAGGCACTGAGGATGTACCTGCATAGTGTATTAAATCAATAGTTGGTTTGCCTTTTGAAATCAAAGAGGAAATTCCTGCAGGTAGAACAGGTTTTCTTTGGTAAAAGAAAAAGAAAGCCACACTGGTTCATGATGTATTGAGAACCCCCAGTGGCTTTTGATGATGGGTAAAGTAGCACAGAACGAAAATGAATGTGAATCACTTCTGCCATCTTCAGCACTAGAGCTGTGTCTTACATTTGAAGCGGCCTCAGTGCCGGTGGAGGGAAGGTTAGCTACTGTTAGCAATGGACAGAGGCAAGGCCAAATTGATTTTTGATGCCCACCTCTGAATGTGATTTTTTTTTTTTTTTTTTTAGATTGAATGAACCAGGGATGTCTAATTATTGACGTACACTTCACAATCCACTTTCTGCAGCCGCCAATGACACACAACTTTTTTTTTTTCTTGTATTGAGCCAAAATACCTCATAACAGAATTTTAGATACTTACTTGGATAAAAGGGAACACCTGTTTTTCTTTCTTTGTTGTTTTTTTATAATGTGCTTGGCTACACAGCACAACTGCATACTGGCCATGGATTGGCAGATGGTCTGTCGTAGCTCTGTGACTTGGACATTCAAGAACACCACACCTACTGCAGAAGCAGCACAACATTCATGGTCATTTGTGTACATTTGACAGAAGTTAAAGCCCCGTACAAGAGACACAAGGAGAGTAGAGGGGTAAAAGAAAATGTTGAACATGACTACAAGAAGCTCGAGGAAATGCTACTGTATCTTCAGCAGTTATGATGACGACGTGTTGCTGTTGTAGAGAGTCTTGTTGGTGTAGTGTCAAGAATTGTCCTTTTTCTTTTTTGCTATTTTAGGGTGCTTAAATATTTGCATCCTCCTTGTTTTTTTGTTTTATTATATATTTCTTCATCTTCTATTGGGGTGGGGCAGGGTGCTTACTTTGAAATCCTGACACTTCAGGACTTCTGTTTGCCTTTCCACTGGTCTTTCCCAGTGGCATGCACTCATTTTTTTTTTTTAACAAAAAAAGACAAAACAAAATGTCTCCTCTGGGCAGCCTCTTTGGGTTTGCGTAGCGTCTTCCTATTCTCTCTCAATATGCTTGGTGTCTCTATGGATGTGTGTAGCGTCTTGGTTACGGAGGCACCACTGCCCACAGTGAAGGCCGCGGTTCAACTCGGTTGCACAAGGAAGGTCAACATGTGTCTGTTCTGTACATGACCGCAGTCTGATTCAACAACGCGAGGGCTTCAGATAATGCCCAGTCTTCTCAGAGACCACTGGTTTCAAGGGATTCAAACAACGTATTCATGATGGGTGTTGATTCCCATACTCTTGTACAAAACAGGTTTTTAAACTTGTCTTGGAATCATACTTGATAGCATGTGAACTGTGTTCTTAAAAGATTGTAAGTGTGTGATTTGGGGGAAAAAAGGCCAGATCCCTTGTCAGAGAAGATCTTTTCTCCAACTCAGTCTCCAGTACTCTGGGCTAACCACCGGTGTCCCTTCGATAGATCTGCTAAGAGCTGCACGGGGTTACATTCTAAGCCACTGTCACGAGTGCCCTCTTCTTACTTTCTTTATCTACAGAGCTTTTGTTTGCTAGCGCAGGACACACAGGAAGGATGAAGTCAATTCCTCTCAATACCTCATTTTCAGGGAAAATAAGACGTCAAGAGAGACGTGCAATAACAAGAAAAGTCGAATTTGTTGGGTCTTGGTTAAAAAAAAAACCTCTATCACAGTTTACAAGGGCACTCCTTATAGTGGATGGGATCAAAACCTCATTTTCTATCTATATGCTAGTGTATGATGTACATTAACTTAAATATTATATTTTCTATAGGCCGATTATGTGTCGATAGCGATAGAAATCGTTATCGGCCTTCTTTTATGTCAGTTCTGGCATTAATAGACAATAACAGACAGGGCTCAGAGGCTTTTCACTCAGTTGAAACAGTCACCTTCAACCTTAACCTTGCAACTAGCTGAGTTGTGCATCGCTAGTGCTAGGAACAAGCCGGCATACTAAGCTATTCTCTTGTCTCTTCAGCTGGATTTTCAAACCTTGGATCAGCGTAGCAGGGCTGCTGCTGACTAGCACTTGTTTCCTATGCTGTGTGCTGCATCCTTCATGTCTCTTTCAGAGGCGTTATTGCTGATCTACTTCTCTTCATGTAATCTCGTGGAGCCAGAAGCATGTTAGCATGCATGTTTCTGGACAGGTTTTTGGGTCTAAGTGGGGGCAACATTGATTAGCAGGTCTTAGTGTTTTTGGGAAAGTTCTAAACCAATTCAGAACGTCAAAGTTGTGTTGTAGTGTGTGGTGCTTCATAGAAGCTGTTACAGTAGTGTGCTTTTAAAGATTCACTTAACTGGTCCTTAAGCTCCTCATGGTTCTTTGACAGTCCATTTTGTGTGTAGGCTTAAAAAAATGGTTTGGATTGAGCCACATCAGCCAAGCAGCATGTCGCTTCATGGAGCATGGAAGGGAAGGGTGTAATTTGATTGGCTGTTGCGCTCAAATATCAACAACCTTTCATCAGACTTGTGGACTGTATCTTTAAAAGTAAAACAAGTGTTTTTAGTCAGATTGTCACCTCTCTCTCAATACCAGCATCATCTCAGTGAGTTGTCTCCAGATGTGCACTCTGATGGCCGTATCTGTCTGGCCCCACGAGATTACCCAGAATGCATCAGTGCAAATATACGGACCAGATTTACGATTCCTGTGAAACTGCATCAGTGTCAAAATAACACATTTATATTTAAAAGGTATGTGTGACATCATAATGGCACTAGATACAAATGCAGAACACCCTGTCATGTTTCTGATATTAACCACACTGAATCTATGCTTGATGGATGCATTCTCTGACCATTGACTCATCCTAGAAAGGATCCTTGAAAGGATTTCCTTTCATCTGTGAGCACCTGTTCATAAATGGTTCCCCTTAGAGGAGTACTAGTATAACTATCCAAGGTTCCTCTGTAGAAGCCTCCATAGAACCTGTTTTCTCTATAAAACATTTCAACCTTTTAAAATTCAACCTGTTGTTGCCCTTGGTGGTCCAACCACGCTGAGTAGATAAAACAACAAAACAAACTCCATTTCATGGTAAAAAAAAAATAGTTGGTAGAACACAAGAGTTTTTTTTTTTTTTTTTTTTTTTTTTTTTTTAACCTTATCTTTATGAAGCCTTTTGTGTAGGTCATTTTGAACTCTTAGCTTTGCGCAAGGCTTCTTTGCTCCACATGAAACTTGGTGATTTTAAACAAAACAAATCTTCGCCTTGTCTCCATTGAAGAACCTGTTGAGGTTCTAGTTAGAACCTTCTGATGAGAAGTTCTGTAAAGAACCGTTGAGCCATATCAGCCTTTAAAATTCTAGGTAGAACCTAAACAGTCTTCTGTGGGCAAAGGTGTTCCACCTCTGCGTGGCTGATGTTGGAGACTTCACTGGGTGTCGTTGCTTTTTGATGAATGTTCATATCCAGTGGTGGAGTGTTTTTCTCTTTATTCCATGGTGCCTTTAGTGGCAATTAGAGGGAAGCTCTTGCCTGTTCATATCATTTGTTGCCTCAGTGTTATGTACAGAAATATGTATGCCTCAGACATCAGTGATTTCTTAATGCCTTTTTTTGTAGATGAAATGCATTCATGGCTGTGAATTTTGGTGAAATAGCAACATTGCTTTTTTTATTTACTCTATAATATAGATGCTTTGTCTAATGCTGTAGCATGCCTCTCCACTCATATAACTTCCTCTACAGTTTTTCTGAACATAGCTAGGGAGCAATAGTGTTTTGTACATTACTTGTGTGTGTGTGGGTGGGTGGGTGTGTGTTTAGGCATTTATTTTCCTTTCTTAAGCCATTCAGCTTTTTGCGTTTTCCTAACTGCCCGCTTTTCAACAAATGCCAAGTATTAATGCTATACACTTAGCTTTTTTTTTGTTTTACAGTCGACCACTTGCACTTTCCTACTTCTCAGTTTCTCTCACAAACCACAGTACCTCATGAGATGTATAAGCAAGATTTATTCATGTGGAATTGGATAGTTGAACAGCCATTACCTCAGCAAGTGTTGATTCCCATCAACATGTTTACATTTTGACTGGTTGATGCAGCATTTGTTTGTGTTATTACCACAACAGATGTTACTTTTCAGTTGCAATGACATGCAGACTTGACTATACCAGGTTTGTTGTTTATTAGAAGGTTAATAGTATGCTTGTTAAATATTATGGGAAGACTGCATGGGTCTGATATCATTAGGTTGGTTTTATTTGGCCAAAGACAAACACGCTGATAGTAAACATAGTGTCTCAACTATCCGATTCTAGACATATGACTTTTATTAATTTTGGCTATTTGCTGAAAATGGGCTGATATTATATGGAAGATATTACCATAAAAATATGATTTTTTTTTTTTTCTGTTTGGAATAATTAAACCCTTATACCAAATTTGCACATTGGATAACAAATCAGGGAATGCCTAAAATGAGGGATTTTAACAGTAGGCCTAGTCATATTGTAGGTTTAGTTGAAATTATTTTGGATTTGTGTATTTTGTTTTTACTTTGTCAGTAGTTTTGAGATTTCCTCTGCAACGTTTTTGAGAACGTCAGTCAGGATCTGACTGATCCTGATTTTCAAATTGTCAATTTATTTTATGTTTCATGAGGAAGATGTGACCAATTTTTACTGAATTCTCAATTAAAATATTTTTAGATTTGAATGCCCCCAAAGGTGAATTGACTATGCACAGATTTGATTAGGTACTTTGCTAGATTTTGCCAAATCATTGATCATGGATGAATGTTTTATGCCCAAATACAAGAGCTTCTTCCAAGCTTATGTTTCCCATTTGAAGTACTGGAGAATTCTAAATGCTCCCTCAGTCGTGTTTGAAGTAACATTGCCAGAACAGTGTAATTATGTAGGCCTTATGTCTTCATTTTATACATGTTAGATGATGGAAATGGGTACTTACTGTAAGAAAATTAAACAAAATAAACCAAACATGTTAACATAACATTGTATGAATACATTGCTTTATTTCAGGGCAGTTTTGATCTGTCTCAACATTTCAATCAGAGCGCTGAACATATAGCTGTGGATGATTAATTAATAGATGATTTTTTTTTAAATGCTATTTTTGTGAATTCAATTCTAAATTGATTTTGGACAATAGATTTGGACACTAAAATGGTAAGGTGTAAATAGATTTAAATGAATGAATCAGTATTGATAATATAAAGTAATACTCCTGGATGTAGTTCAAAACGGTCTTAGCACCTCCACCTACCCTTGCTCTCTCCTTTTGCATGTAGCATCCAGCAATGGACTGGGTGTCGTTTCAGATGTTCATGGGCTTTATTTATTTATATATATATATATATATATATATATATATATATATATATATATATATATATATATATATATATATATATATTATTATTATATTTTTTTTTTTAAACCACTACAGACTCAAGTTTTAACATAACAAAACTAATTATGCATACTGGCACAATGATGAATACAGAATTAAGGTCATTTAAATATGGCACTCTATGCAGGGCACTCTATACAGTGCTAGAGTGCAACCCTCAGCTGAGTTAATTTGTAATACTGCTTGGCAACAGAGCTGCTCATATTACAGCCATTCGTTATTGTTTCAGCTATACATATTTGCATTATTGGAATAGTTCCAAGCAAAGATTCTAGAGCGGAGCTCGGTTCTAGAATCTTTGGTTCCAAGCTTACTGTTGTTACGTTGAGTACATCAGCTCTGCTGGCCACATTTCAAACTGTACGGACCATGCTAGAGGTACTATGATCCACTCTACTGATATTTAGTTTACTACTCTGCTATAACTGTAGTATTCATTTAAAGTTACTGCATTGTAATTGCATAACACTTGGGCTAGTTAGAGAGGTTATGTAGATGCAGAGAGTATTTCGTATTCGTAGAGACACTTAATAGGCAACTTACTTAGGTAATAGCATGATTACGATACCTAGGGATTGAGGGATACAGTTTTACAAATCTGACCTGCAGTTAACAAGTGTGTTATCTATCTGTTTACAAGGATACAAGTATTTTATTTGTCACATACGTAGAGATACTGTAAAACATGTAGTGAAATGGCATTTTAGCTGCTCAACTTTCCTGTGCAGAGGTATCACTAACTATTTATAAGTATAAAGAAGAAAGATTTAGAAGAATTTAATAACTTAAGAGAGAAGGGGATAAAAAGTGCAGTGTGCAGTGCGGCTAGTCCATGTGATGTATTTAGAGTTGTATATGTATTCAAGTGTAAGTATATATACTCTTTTGATCCCGAGAGGGAAATTTGGTCTCTGCATTTATCCTAATCACTAATCTGTGAATTAGTGAAACACACTGCACACAGTGAACACACAGTGAGGTGAAGCACACACTAATCCCGGCTGCCTGCAACAACAACGGCGCTCGGGGAGCAGTGAGGGGTTTGGTGTTCAAGGGCACTTCAGCCGTGGCCTACTGGTCAGGGTTCGAACCGGCAACCCTCCGGTTACAAGTCTGAAGCACTAACCAGTAGGCCACGGCTGCCCTATTCAGGGTGCGGATGTCCTGAGGAAAGTAACTCCTCCTCAGTCTCTCTGTTTTAGCCCTGTGAGCACATAGATGTCTGCCTGACCTCAAAGGTTTGAACAGTCTATGGTCAGGATATGAATTGTCCTTTAAAATATTACTGGCCCTTGCTTGTACTCTTTTTATATCCTGCAGGGTAGAGAGAGGTGCTCTGATGGTGCGTTCGGCTGATGGAAAACCATGAGAAGACCCATCAGGTGCTAAATAGAGGATACCCGAGAAGACAGCCATAGACCTCTGGAGTTCGCCTACAAAAAGAAACCAAAGCTGCCATCTTTGCCCATATAAGGAGATCTGAGTTTTTATTGAAGCCAACTACCTATGGCAAGTAACATTGCAAGTTAGCTCCGGGATAACAAAAATCAAAGTTTGCTGTCTTAATGTACCCACTTGAAGGCTGACGACAAAAGTGTGTAGAGCAACGTCTGCACTTCAGATATTTTGTCCCTGTGAGAGTTTAATAGGTGCGGTCATTCAAAATCCCCATGTTATTTTCCCATAGGAAAAATCGCAAGATACCGGATCTCCTTACATGGCCAAAGATGGTAACTTTTTTGTCGGTGGACTTCAGAGGTCTATACATAGAGACACATAATCATAATAAAAGGCAATTGCTACACACTACAAACTAAAAATGTTCAGTGTGGGGAACAGTAAACTCTCACTGCCACACATCACCTGTGTTTTTTATCCAACTGCGCTGCCCTCCCCACCTCCAGAGTGTAACAGCATTCTCTCCTTTTGAGCAACCCAAACTAACATCCGAGGATGACGTGCTGACGGAGGACTACAGTGACGCGGGTGCTGGTGGGGATAGCAGGTGGTGTGGGCGGGCTCGCTCTCTCCGGTCCAACTGTCGGAGCTCTCTGATGGCACGTCAGCTCTGGTGAGTCAGGCTGACACTCTGAGCAACCTGTGAAGCTGATGACTTTCTCTGACAAAATCAGAACTGCTAGTTATACACTGAACATATCCACAGCAACCCTAAATGATATCATGTCTTATGAAAAGCATACTATTAGCTCACCCGTAAATCCATTGATGCAACATTGACTGTACACCGGTGGAGAGAGTTGTCCTGCAGACCGATTCTCAAATCTCAAATTGAGATTGGGAATTGGCCTGGGGACCTTTCATTCACTTATTCCAGGGGTTAACAAGTGGTGAAATTGAGCTGAATTGTTATCATGAACAAATTTAGTCTGTCATAGCCATTTGTGTTGCTTCTGCTGCTGCTGGTGTTGATGATACTGATGCAGAACCCTGTGAAACACTGCTCACTGCTGAGGGGCAGCCGTGGCCTACTGGTTAAAGCTTCGGACTTGTAACCGAAGGGGTTGCCGGTTCGAACCCTGACCGGTAGGAACGGCTGAAGTGCCCTTGAGCAAGGCACCAAACCTCTCACTGCTCCTCGAACACCGCTGTAGCAGGCAGCTCACTGCGTCGGGATTAGTGTGTGCTTCACCTCACTGTGTGTTCACTATGTGCTGAGTGTGTTTCACTAATTCACAGATTGGGGTAAATGCAGAGATAAATGCATCACGGAATCAAAAGAGTATATATACTTATACTTATACACATATGTCTGCTGCTGTTGGTGATGCTGATGCAGAACCCTGTGGAACACTGCTCACATATTGTCTGCTGCTGTTGGTGATGCTGATGCAGAACCCTGTGGAACACTGCTCAATATCGTCTGCTGCTGGAATGCAGAACCCTGCTCACATATCGTCTGCTGATGCTGCTGATGCAGAACCCTGTGGAACACTGCTCACATATCGTCTGCTGCTGTTGGTGATGCTGATGCAGATGCTGATGCAGAACCCTGTGGAACACTGCTCACATATCGTCTGCTGCTGTTGGTGATGCTGATGCAGATGCTGATGCAGAACCCTGTGGAACACTGCTCACATATTGTCTGCTGCTGTTGGTGATGCTGATGCAGAACCCTGTGGAACACTGCTCACATATTGTCTGCTGCTGTTGGTGATGCTGATGCAGAACCCTGTGGAACACTGCTCACATATTGTCTGCTGCTGTTGGTGATGCTGATGCAGAACCCTATGGAACACTGCTTACATATTGTCTGCTGCTGTTGATGATGCTGATATTAAGCAGAAGGTGTGTAACTGTTAGATTTACTGATGACAATCAGTGTTAACAACTTTCAAAAGGCATCATCTAGTCAGAGCAACTGGGTTAAATGTCTATGGGATTCATTCATCAGCCTTGTGACTGATTTTGTTGTTACAATCGTGTCAGAAAGAGGCTGGAGATATTGCCATATATAGAGTCCGAGTCTCGCTTTTCCAAGGAGATGTGAGATGCTTTTCAGCTCAGAGCATAGTTGACTGTAACAGATGTGCAATGCAGCTGCTGCCTGGATGTGCCTTAACCCTTAAAGGTGTGGTTTTTTGAACATTCTAACCTAAGATTCCGTTCTGCAACAATTCAAGGTTCTAAAATTCTACGTTGAATTCAATGAACCCAGATATTCTTTAGAATGTTCATTTTCCAACAATCCTGTCACACCAATGTGACAGTATACCTTTAAGGGTTAAAGGGCTGCCCACACACTTCAGTTGTGAGTTTGTGAAAGCTTGTGGATATCTATGCTCAGTAGCCAGTCATACACCCTCACTTCAGTGCTCCTGAAGCACTGTGTTGATTGGCTGGGATTGTTTGTCGCTTGGTCTGAGCCACTATGTTTGTTTATTTTCCCAACTACAGAGCCAGTACTGTGCACTAACACTAACACCTGAGTGCAAACACTGAACAGACAGGTCACGGTCTTCAGCTCAGGACTATGAGGAGCAAAACGCTGATTTTGATTAGAAGTGTGGGTTAGAATTGGGTTGGGATCTATTAGGAATGTAGCCTACCTGTACAGTGATCCAAACATCAATAAATCAGTATTTAGCTGCCAAGCTGGCAGCTACAAGGAATGTACCTTCAGTTATTGGTGGCTCTCAAAGCATTGAAAATATGTTCAAATCATACCGGACAATGTACAGTATGCCGATGGTCCAGATAATAAGCAATACATGCATGCCTGTAGCAGTGTGGGAATCCGGGCTCTGACCGCAATCTTCAACTCATCTGTCATGGCAACAGAGAGCAATATGCGGTGCCACTGTTACACCTCATTGTTCATCATCACCCAGCAACAAGGATCGTATGGTTTAAAATTATGGACTCTGAAAAAACCTTGTAAAGTCTGAGCTGATTTTTTAAATCACTGTGGCATATTACAGACCAGGTTACCAAGTCTGCTGACTATTTCTACCTGTGGCAGCATACATTTGTAACAGTTTATACTCATGTAATAATGTGTATTACTTTATGTAATAAACACAATCTTATATTATTGATTGTATATGGATGAGAGAATTTGGGCACAGTTGAAACAAAAACAGGGTGATTTTACTGATGTTGATATGCCTACGTCTAATATAGACTGATTGTCAAGTTGTTTTCAGCAAATGATTCCCTATGTCATTGATGAAAAATGAGTGATCTTTCACAGTAGGCAATTCAACACACGAAATGACAGCGTAGGCTAATGCACATTGCACATTGGTCTCAGTGAGGCTGGAAATCATTTACGTGATGGTCAGTAAAATCAAGCACGCAAAATAATGAGGTCAAACCCAATTTGTCTGTCATCAAGATCTGCAGAGCGCTGCCAAATATGATAGCTTTCGCATACAGTGATGGAATGCATGTAGTCATCAGGTATGATATGAAAGGTGGGACGTTGACCTGAATATGAGAACATCTGCCAACGTTGTAGCGAATGGTACACTGACATAGATTCTACACTGTTGACACAAAACAAGTATCCAGTGTGTGATACAAATTTGTTTCATATGTCCACAGCAATGGCTATCGAAGGGGAACGTAGATCATCAGTGGTTACATTGTCACAAATCATACTCTATACATTCGGAAGTGAAATGCCGCCCAGAGAGAATGCATGCTGCGCGCGCATTTACATTTTACGACGGAAGTGCACAGCAGAAACACTGAGGAAAGCGACAAGGGAGTGAAAACGAAGCGGAATTAGTCAATGAGAGAGAGAGAGAGGAGGAGAGGAGAGAGGGAGAGAGGAAAGAAAAGAGTGCGCGACACGGAGGCTGCTGGACTCTTGGGCCGAAGAGGACGTGGCGGGTCCGGCAGAGGTTTTCCCTTTCAATCACGACGGCGAGCCGAAGACGTAAAAAAACAATGAGCTGGAGAAACAGCAGGTAGCTGCAGCTGGAGAGCTATAATTCATATTTTCACCTCTTTCTGCTCGGTGATGTAAAATGTGCATGGCCCAGCGCAGGTAGCCTATCGTAATTTGATAGGTCGTCTTTTGTTATGGAAAATCCTCCCTCAGACCGGACGGCATATCAAAGAAGCAAATGTGCGGGGCAAAAAGTTGTTGCTAGCGATGCTGCTCTTTATAGGCTGCAACTTTCCTCTTGTGCTTGTAGGTTGGCTGTGTGGTTCGCTGTATCAGCGACGTTAGCAATAAACAAGATGGCCACTGGCTAGCTGGCTAGATGGCATTTCGCCCCGTCTTTGTATATTATCGTACCCTCTGAGATCATAAGAACACTTTTGATTGATGTGAGAATTAACTTTTAATTTTATAATAAAATGGCACGCCCTCGTTCTACATTCCCCTACTATGTTCACTTAGTAATTTAAGTACGAATATAGAGGAAGAAAAACACCAGATTTGTGCTGCCAGCTAAAAGTGCATGATGCGTGGCGAACTGGCAAGCTACCTAGCTGCAAAAAGGTAGTTAACGTTCGACACATAGGTAGACAAAGTTATGCTCGCCGAATACCTTTCAAAATGCAAAATTGTTGTCGAAGGTTGTAAGTTCTTAGAACAAGGATATTTACTCTGAAAATGCAACATATTGTAAAATGCAGGCGCAACTTTTTCAGGTTGCCGACAGATTTTAACTCTTTGAAGTAAAATAAAACGCATGCCTGACATTTTCTTATTGAAGTTAGTGCGGGTGCCAAGTACACATATTTTTGAAATAGCTCAAGGATGTCCATGTAATTTCCTTGAAATTTAGGTCAACCTTTTTAATTCTGAGCTTTCTTGCGTACAACACATGTATCCCTTATTTAACGACAGACGATTTTAAGCATTTTGTCACGTTATGGATGTATGTCATGCGCCTATTCTAGGCTGCATACAAAATGAGGTCATGGGTGAAAATCTTAAGAATTACCTAAATACGCAAAGTTAGGGAATAATCTACTAACTTTTAAAAATCATGAATACACTGAACTCGCTTATCATCCACTTTGGAAAGCTCAAAGCAAGCCCTAATTATCCACAAATGGGCTGTTAGCATAAGAAAAGCGCCAATCAGTAGTGGTAATGATGTGGAGCCTCTATGCTGATTCTAACACAAGTGAGGTGTTATGTATTAGCACGAGTCCATGTTTGCGTTTCAATTTAAAGGCATACCTCCAAAAAACTAACAAGCATTAGTAACAACAACAGCAGCAGCAACAACAAAAACGTAACATCATATACTTGTCATTGTTACTGTTGACACTAACGACAGTAATCGTGGTGAAGATGAAGTCAAATAATAATAATAATAATAATAAATTACAATAAAAATGTTATAACAACATACCAACTAAATTGTTGATACAATCAAATTATAATAATGCATTTGTTACTGCTATTAGGTTATTTGTGTAAGCATCATTATTACTTGTAACAGGACCATCAATAGTAGTTAGATGTAGTTACAGCTGTAGAAGTAGCAGAATTACTATTCATTTTGAGATTGTACCAGATCACATTGCCTGGTGCATAGACTGTGGATAAATCTCTGGGAAATCAGACAGAATCAGAATAGCTGTTTTGTTCTCTGTATGTTTGATGCTTGATGTTCTCTGTATGTTTTAAATTGTCCTCTAATGTTTTTAAATTGTCCTAATTGTTGAGAACTGCTCTAAAACTTAAACTGTTTACTATGTTGTTAGTCGCTTTGGCTAAAAAGCGTCAGCCAAATGTAAATGTAATGTAATGTAATGATGCTCTCAAACTTGTACATGAGATGCTGTAAGTGTTTGTTATGATATAGAATAACAGATTGAAAAACCTTATAGATGGTTTAATAAGTGAATAAATGGCCACCTGAGGCTTCCTCGTTCAAGTGAGGCCCTTTGTAATTGGCAGCCATGATGGGAGTCTTAGCAGCTGCACCATGAGTCATGTGCGTGACTCACAGAGTTAGCATGTGCCCACATAGAGCGAATACCAGTAGTAGGCAGGTGCCCAGCGACACAACCACTGGAGGTGTGATAGATGCATGTAGGCTAAATGTCATGTTAAGAGTTAACTCTGTGTTATATAATTAGTTTATTATAGCAGAGTGAATATTGATGTACTTGTAGTGACACACTTTGTCCTTTAATTAAGTTTGATGGGTTAATGTGTTCAAATGGCCTTTCATTGATTTTACACCAGCGTCACAGAACCTATTAACACACTAGCTGTCCAGAATATGTACTGTGTAGCCTAGTTCTTTTCTTAGCTGGTTAACCTGGGGCTCTCCCAACTGTGTCAGCAAATGTTGCTAGGTACTTGCCAGTTAGCATGCTAACAAGCTTTTATCAGTGTTAACTGTCTTGTTCATGGTCTTTGAAATGTTTGACATGCCCTTTTGGCAGTTAGCTCACTAGTGTTATACAAAATATCAATACTGATATTTGGGCAGCCGTGGCCCACTGGTTAGCACTCTGGACTTGTAACCGGAGGGTTGCCGGTTCGAGCCCCGACCAGTGGGCCGCGGCTGAAGTGCCCTTGAGCAAGGCACCTAACCCCTCACTGCTCCCGGCGCCGCCGTTGAAGCAGGCAGCTCACTGTGCGGGATTAGTGTGTGCTTCACCTCACTGTGTGTTCACTGTGTGCTGTTTGTGTTTCACTAATTCACCGATTGGGTTAAATGCAGAGACCAAATTTCCCTCACGGGATCAAAAAAGTATATATACTTATTTATATATATATATATATATATATATATATATATATATATCAAATATTAAATTCATATTTTGTCCTTAATACTGATGCTTATGCTAGTGAAATCAAGTTGATTAATGGGTGGAGGCAAATTGATAGATTCTGAACAGCATGTTTGTCGTTCTGTTAAACAGTTTACATGTAATGAAGAAAAAGTACAATGGAGACGGTTACAGTATTTTTACAACTAAATAACTGAATGTTTTTTTCTTTTTCTTCTTTTTGTTGAAATATACAGGGCCCTTGGAGATCAGCACTTACCTTAACCCAGGGAACAAGCCTTGACACCTATCACAGGAAAACAGAACGTGGCCTCTTCTATTTTTCTCAGGTGTAAGGCCACCATATCATATCATAATCATTTTTTTCTAAAGCACAACCTCTGCTCCCATAACGGAAGCCATAGCCGGCGTGTGGACAGGACTCCGCCACCATGGCAGAGCTAGAGACCGAGTGTATCTCTATAGGGCTAAACACACTGGCGTCCGAGTGCGGCTCGCCTCCGCTGGACCCGTTGCGGCCGGAGTGTAGCACGCCAACCCTACACCTGCTCTCCTCCGACTGCTCCACGCCCAACCTCAATACGCTGGCGTCCGAGATCGTTGAGCCCATGGCCATGCTACCGTGCGTGAAAACCGAACCGCCAGGACCTCGAGCCCATCCGCACCGTGGACCTGTCGGAGATCCAGCCGCTCAGCACGGCCGAGCTGGGATCGGACCAGATCAAGATGGAGATTAGCGGACTGGACTACATCAAGTCGGAGCACCACGGCGGTCACCACTGCGACATGCACTCGTTCCACAGCACGGAGCTGGACTCTTACAAGAGTCACTACGAGCCCAGCCTGGTGTTCGACTATATCACGCACGTCTCCGACAGCCTGGAGTACATCAAGTCGGAGCAGCACACAGACCTACAGTGCTACTACGCCACCGAGCTGAGTTCCATCAAAACAGAGTACGAACCCAACCTCATGTCCAGCCACATCAGGTCGGAGATCAACGGCCTCGAGTCCATCCACATGGCGGAGCTGCGAACCGAACTTAATAAGCTGAGGCCGGACTCCATCATTGACGGCATGGGGAAACTGGAGTCCGACTTTTCGGGGAGCGACCTGTTCGACCTCGGCTCCGGCCAGGAGACGAAAAGTTCGTTGGAGACAAGCCACACGGGGACCAAAGGGCACAGCGCTGGTCCGCGCAAGCCTCGCAACCTCAACGGCGAGAAGCCGTTCTCCTGCACGCAGTGCGGGAAGAGCTTCAGCACTCTGGGCAACCTCAAGACGCACCAGCGCATCCACACCGGCGAGAGACCCTACATCTGTCCGCAGTGCGGAAAGAGCTTCGGCCAGGCGGGCAACCTGAAGCGCCACCAGCTCATCCACACCGGGCAGAAGCCCTACACATGCGCACACTGCCCCAAGGGCTTCACCAAAGCGGACGACCTCCGCTCGCATCAGCGGCTGCACACAGGCGAAAAGCCCTTTGGCTGCCTCACGTGCGGCAAAAGCTTTAGCCAGTCCAAGGAACTCAAAACGCACCAGCTTAGCCACACTGGCGAGCGTCCGTTCTGCTGTCCGCACTGTGGCAAGACCTTCATCAAGGAGACCAGCTTTCGGAACCACCAACAGATCCACACAGGCGAGAAGCCCTATACATGCTCACAGTGCGGCAAGACCTTCAGCAATTCAGGGGTCCTCAAAACGCACGAGAAGATCCACTCGGGCGAGCGTCCGTTCGGCTGCACCCAGTGCGGCAAGAGCTTTGGGCGCTTAGGACATCTTAAAGCACACCAGCAGATCCACACGGGAGAGCGGCCCTACACGTGCTCCCACTGTGGCAAGAACTTCAGCCAGTCAGGCCACCTCAAAGCACACGAGCAAATTCACAAACGAGAGCGGCCAGACCTTAGCAGTGGCAGCAGTCTCAGTAACGATAGTAGCTAAAAACCTTTTAACTTCTCAGAGTATTATTCCTATTTGTTTTTTTTTTATATAAATACTACAGTATATATATAAATATATATGTTTCCTTTATGTTTTTCATACCTTTTTATGTCCTTTTTGCATTATGTTGTTTGGGGTCCATGTTGTGACTGATTTGCTCTTATGCAAGTGTCTGTTTTTTGGGAATCAGTGGCGTCACAGAGAACTGTGTAAAGAGCTTTGTACTTTGTCAGATCTGTGTTGTAGTGAGTGCCATTCCAGTTTCTTTCTTCCGGTAAAATACTCACCATGTACACATTTATTGATAACATGTAATTCCTAAACCTTGTACTGGAATGAGTTATTAAAAAGAAACTAATGTAAAACTGCAATGATGCTTGTTCCTTTATCAGAACCAATTTGTTGTACACTTTGAAATTACACTTTAGAACATAGAGCTTACTTTTCAGTAGAGTCTTTCGCTGGTTCAGATGCCAGCAGGTGTTACGACATCTTTTTCAGGAATTAAATCTCATTCAAGGTCAAAAATAGTGAGTGTAGTAGTGAAATATCTTGATTCACTCTTACTGTAACTGCATGAGTTATAAGCCAGAGAGTTAAGAGTGGACAGATTAACTACAGTTTTAGGACTATGCACCTGTATTGAGGCCTGTTACAGTAACAACTGTTAAACAGGGTTCCCACGGGTCAAGGAATTTCTGGAATATCATGGAATTTTAGAAAGTCTATTCCAGACATGGAAAGTCAGGGAATTTTATATTTTTTGGGACATAGTCATGGAATATCAGGGAATTTTGTTAAATGTACTTGCCAAAATACATTAACACAAATATATTTCCACGCAGAAATGGTGTATATCTGGTTATTAGATTTAATAATTGCCCAACTGTGTTTTAATTACACAGTTGGGCAATTATTAAATCTAATTGCCCAAAATGGGCTTGAATTGCCCAACTGTGTTTATTCAATGTATTCATCTCCCGCTCTAAAAAAGTAAAAGATTCTTGAACGCTACGCAGGTCCTCTGAAATCTTTCGTCGGTATATTGTACTATTCATTATATAGTAAATCATGGAAATTCAGGTTTTTTGTGAGGGTAAAGTCATTTGACTTAGAGTGGGAACCCTGGTTAAATGTTTTGTATGTGAGATTGAATGTTCAGACTAATTATTTCCCCTCACATAGTCCCGTCAAGATCAGGTGTGTGTCAATAACTGTTTTCAGACATGTCCTCTGCACTATATGCGAACCATTGTCAAATGGATGTCCGACCCTTCACCCACATACATCGCAGCACAACCCCCTGCAATTATGTAAGTGTAAATCAGGTTTCTCAGCCAGATATACTTGCGTATACAAGGAATTTGGTCACTGCATTTATCCCATCCGGGAATTAGTGAACACACAGAGCACACAGTGAATACATAGTGAGGTGAAGCACTAACCTGAAGCAGCAAGCCGTGGCACTCGGGGAGCAGTGAGGGGTTAGGTGGCTTGCTCAAGGCCCTGCCTCAATTTTATTTTTAAACTGTATGTCTCTATTCAGTATTTTTCTGTGGATTTTCACTATACAGCATCTGTTTAAAGAACCTTGATCATGACAGATTATGATGGAATGCGTAGCCTTCCCGAGGATCATTTGGTGCAGAGTAAGATATCTTTTTGATTTTCTTTTTTGCTTTGCTAACCAAACACAAATAAGGATGTACACAGAATGTAGATTTTAGTCTGCTCTTGCTTTATTGGTGTTTTTTTAAAACTTGACATTGCAGATATCCTGTAGCAAACTGCAGGTTTACAACCTGCCTTGTGCTCAGGGCAATAAACAGGGAAGTTGTGGATCAGGGCTTTGCAACTCAGTGGAGGCACCTTATTAGGAGCCGATGAGGGAGGAGGAGGAGGATGAAGACACCACTTTCCCATCAACCACCTCTTCCACCACTGTCACCACTCTGGTTCGTGTGGTGGACGTGGACATTGCGGTCGCTTCTGATGCTGCTAGCGCTGCGGATGACGATGCCGATAATGACGAAGACGAGATGGTTCTGGCAGAGGGGATAGAAGAGAGCGGTCAGCAGGACTGTATCGGTACTGAGTTGAATCAACGAATCCAACTCAAATGTGGCTGGCTACTTACGAGTACGTAGAGGCTGCGTATGCGTCTCCGTCGAGCAGTCTTCTGTACTCGGCGATCTCCAGCTCCAGTCTGGTCTTGATGTCCAGCAGGATGGAGTATTCGTAGCCCTGGCGCTCAAGGTCTCCGCGGAGAGCAGCGAGCTGTTCCTCCAGGCTGCTCACCTGTACCTGGAAGCCGCCCAGCATGCTCACGTAGCGGGTCTGTGTCTCTGCCAGGGTGCCTTCCATGGACGCTTTCTAAGACAAACAAATAAGAAAACACCTCAGTAAGTCATTTAGGCTAAAAGAGTTGTTACATCCCACTTTATCAATACCATTGCTATTACTAATCTTAATATTGCACTTCCATTGGGGGTAGCCTATAGGCCCACTGCCTAAAACAAATAGTTCTTGAACTTATAAAGCAATAATTAGCTATATACTAGGCACTAGGCCTACAAATGAGTAAGACACCGTTTAAGTGTCCACTCACCATGCTGATGAGGCCTTGCAGCTCGATCTGAAGTGCCTGCACTGTGCTCTTGATGGACGTGACTTCTGACGAGGACGTCTGGAGGACAGCTGTGCTTGTGAGGACTTCTTTGCTGAGCGCTTCCGTCTGGACGTGGGAAAGAAAATGCACCAATGTTACTGGGAGTTGCCTTTGTTGTTTTTGTCCCATATAATATATAATATTCAAATTTGTATGAAAACGGTTAGGCTAATTGACTTGGATAACTGTTTTTATTCGCCTACTAACTCTGATTTGTTCTGATCACATTTTGATCCATGTTGAGCAGGTGTAGCCCTAGGCCTACTCACCTTTGCCTGGAACCAGCCCTCCAGTTCCTTCCTGTTCTTGACGGCCACAGCCTCGTAGTGTTCACGGACGCCGGCCAGCACTGCCATGAGGTCCTCCTGAGGAGCAGCGTCCACCTCCACGTTTACTGTGCTGCCGACATGTGCGCGAAGAGCCAGGAGATCCTGAGGAAGACATCAGGTGGGTGGATAAGATGATGATAACTACCAAGAGGATTATATTGAACTTTGTAAACAACACATTCCATGCAAGTGAGTAGGAAAAACTCTAGTCTGGCCTAATGACCACAAGGACATGTGAACGAGGAAATGTTTGTAAATCAAAGAACCTCCTGGTGGCTCTTCTTTAGGAAGGTGAGCTCCTCCTGAATGGCCGTGATCTGCATGGTGAGGTCGGATTTGGAGAGGGTGAGGTCATCCAGGACTCTCCTGAGTCCAGCGATGTCAGCCTCCACAGAGAGACGCATGGCCTGCTCTGCCTCAAATCTAAAATGTAAAAAGCATTTAGCTCAGGGATGTAGTGGAGGCTAAATGCAAGTAAACACAGTTTATCCATCTCTGAAATGTCAGAAATGGAGTTTATCCACCTCTTATTATAGTTTATCCACCTCTCAAAAGAGTTAATTCACCAATTGCAACTTTTAACAGAAATAACACTGTATTATCCACATTCACAATATGTACGTCAACACTCTAGGAACCATTTAAAATCACTGGTATGGTTATAAACATTGGACAATAACCATCATCAAACATGTTCTGAATGCCTTTTTTTATTTTATTTGTATTATTTTTTTTAATCCGATGCCCTATGGCGCAGACAGTCCACCTTAGAGTGATCACAGAATTCATAGTACCACCTCTTATTTTACCACTACACCCCTGATTTAGCCTAAATAAAAAAGTCAAGTTAAACAGGACAGGTCTTCGGATGATGTAACAAGAGCGCGCGGGCTGCACGTGTTTCACACATTCCAGAGGGCACCGCGAATTTCAGTCTGACAAACGATTTAGGCCACTATGCTGCAGCAACAGGTCAACCAATCTTTTCGTTGATAATGTAAAAGGATTTAACAAAACTCTGTTCTAAGAGTAGAAGAGGGCTGACACCTACTTAACTCTGAAGTCATCAGCAGCCAGTTTGGCGTTGTCAATACCCAACACAACTCCTCCCTTAAAACCGATGTTGCCCATAATCTTAAAGTAAAACAGACATAAACAAAAAAACAAAGAAGATTAGATCCTGCAACAGGTAATGCAATTGTGTACATGTCATGACTCTATAATCACATGATTTCACAATCTTGAATTTCCCTTGGGGATCAATAAAGTATCTATCTATCTATCTATCTATCTATGCGTTATACAACACGCATGTAGCCTAGGCCTAAAGCAAAAAAAAAAAACTTTATCTGTAGGCCTAATCTTAGTTTCTGCATTGAGATTGACATGACAAACACCCACCTTGGCCTGGAGGTCATTGATGGTGACCATGAAGCCAGAGAAGTCATGCGCAGCAGGGCCGATTTTAGCCTCCAGGAACTGTCTGATCTTCAGCTCCAGCTCGGCGTTGGCCTTCTCCAGGGTGCGCACCTTGGACAGGTAGGATGCCAGGCGGTCGTTCAGGTTCTGCATGGTGAATTTCCTGTTGCCTACAACGGCTTCGAAAGCTCCACCACCAGAGGCCATGCTGAAGCCGCCGCCGCCGCCAGCAGCGAACCCGAACCCTGCGCCAGCACTGGAGATGCGAACTCCAGGTAGACACTGCCGGCCCGCATTACGCTCATGCGAGCTCCACCTCCGGACAGGGAGAGCCCAGACATTCCACCTGCGATGGATGATCCGGAGGATATGGAGACGCGGCTGGAGAAGGTGGTTGCCATTGTGAGAGCAGGCTGCTGATGCTTCTCAGAGCAGGTCAGGAGTGATAAGGGAATAGATACGCAGGCCTTTTATACAGGAGCACATGGCTTGAAAATATCCCAGCGCTTTTGCCTCATGTCTTCCAGTATTGCCGCGGGCGGTTTTTTAACGTTCACTTCGCATAAGTGACTGTGTTCACTCAGGGTTATAATAATTAAAAACCACACGAGTAGTCTCTGCTATTGGGAATGAAATGTCAAATGTCGAAGCATGCCGAAGGCCTTCAGGTTTAACTATTATCTTGTCATTCTGTATAACGATTTATTGTGGGTGGGTGTAAGTCTGGAACACAATGTAGGTCTACGCTTTTGCCACATATTGTCATTCACTAAAGAACAATATTTAATTTACACGTGTATTGTACCCGTTAAGTTATTGCTGTTATTTGTAAGTTTTGAAATATCTATCAAAGTTTGTGTAAGACTACAGTCAGTCAAACGTTATCCTCACATGCTTACAAAAACGAGGACTGTTGGCTCAGCAGGGCAAATGCACCTTTAAGACAGACAGGACACAACAGTCAAGGATTGTCTTTCGGGGATGTCCTGAGTGTACCTAATGCATTTATTTGTCATTAACATTAAGTTCAGTCTCTCGTCACAAGTATCAGTTTAGATGTTTATTTGACATAATTGTAATTAAAATGGTCATTGTAGTGATCAATTTCCAATAGAAGACTGGTAGGAACATAGTGAGAATCTGTGTGTCCAGGTATGAAATAGATTTTACGAGAGTTGTTATAAATATGGTACAGTAACGATCTTACAAGAGTTATAAATATGGTATAGTAAACATATTATATGCTATACATTACAAGATGAATTCAGATTTGTTATGTGTGGTATGTGTGGTGGTGAGCCAGACAGACATGTAAGACAGATAGAAGGATTATCTTGGGTGTGCGTGAGATCTGATCACTTGGCCTTTAGAAAATGTCAAAGCAATTTGAATCCCCCTCAAGCTGCACCACAAGCCTGTAAGCTTATAACCTGTTGGTTTGGTAGGTTTCGGCAATGTAAATGCTCTTCAGTACTTATTACTTAATGCAAATGTTATAGAGCATTAAACTATTAACTTACTGTGACATTCAAAACCTAAACTGACGGAACACTAATCCACAAAACACGACATACATCTATCTAAACGTTGAGATAGATAGATAGATAGATACAGTAGATAGATAGACAGATAGATAGATATCCACTTTATCAAACTTTTAATAGAACTTTACCGGTGAAAGACCAATGAAAGAAGTGTAGGTACCCAGTTGCTCATGCATCTCATGATAACAGAAGTACTGGACTGGCTGCCAATTTGGTCAGTGCTGTTGGAGAGGAGGGGGTGGACTCCAGTGCTGTTGTAGAGGAGGAGGTGGACTCCAGTGCTGTTGGAGAGGAGGAGGTGGACTCCAGTGCTGTTGGAGAGGAGGGGGTGGACTCCAGTGCTGTTGTAGAGGAGGAGGTGGTGCAGGGCTTAAAGTGTTCAGGCACCGTGCCTGAATTCAGGCGTGAGCTGGAATGCTTAAGAATAGAAAGAAAATAGGCAATGAGACTACAGAATATATGATGTCCTCATAAATGTCTGATAACTTCAGGCACAGACATTTCTATTGCTTTAAAGGAACCGTATGTAAGAAATGTATTTCAATTAATCATAACATGGCCCTGATAAGTCACTAGACATTAAGAAATCATGTTCATTTCAAATACTTATATCACTGACAACAGTAGTCAGGCCAGGATATTGTCATTTAAAAAGTGAAGTTGCAGCCCTCAACTGATGTTGATGTTGTGTTTTGTCATGTCATGTCAAGTTGTGTTTTGGCCTGATGCGCCACCCCCTGTTTCGGCATCCGGGTTGGCAACCTCAAGTCAGGGGGGAGGGGGAGGGGATACACCGCTCTACAGTAATTTGAAAGTGATTGCAGTACCAGTTTTGGCTACAATCTTACATGGTTCCTTTAAGCCCAGGGGTGGTGGAGTCAGTGCTCTTGGAGAGTGTGGCGGGGGGGGGGGGGGGGGTGGAGTCAGTGCTGTTGGGGGCGGGGGTGGTGGTGGAGTAAGTGCTGTTGGAGAGGAGGGGGTGATGGAGTCTTGAGTCACTGATATTGCCAGTGTGAAGTATGAAATAAGCTTGTGTGTTCTATTCTGCAGCATCCACTATGCATCCATCCATCCATCCATCCATCAATCCATTCATTCTTGGAAGTTCATTAAAGGAAAATTCCGTTTTTTAGCACTTTGAGTCCCTTTTCTGGTTTGTTTGGATGAACTAGAGTGGTGGACACCGAAATTTTGACGATTGGTCCTGTCTCGACCTTTCTGACTCGTTTTGAATCGCCTTTGACTACTTTGGGTTTTGAAGCTAATAAGTTGATTAAGAAGCTGCATGTGTATGTATTCGGAAGACGTGTTGACATCCACACTGATCACAAACCACTAGAATCCATTTTCAGCAAGCCGATCAGCCTAGCTCCGCCACATCTACAGAGAATGCTTCTGAGACTCCGCACTTATGATGTCCATGTCAAGTATGTCGGTGCAAAACATGTGCCTCTCGCTGGCACATTATCCAGGCTGGTCAAACCTGGCTCAGACCCGACAATTCCAGACTTAGATGTAAGCATTGCTCAGGTCCTCAAGATAAGGCACACCCACCCGCCTGGCAAACCTGCAGGAGGAAACTAAGTGTGATCCTGTGCTCTCCCTGTTAGGCCAACTGCAGCAACGGCTGGCCTGAAAGTATGCAAGACCTCCCAGACACATTACAATGCTACTGGTGTTTCCGGGACGAGCTCTCATTCATGGATGGCTTCATAACGAAAGGTAGTCGAATAATTGTCCCTTCAACAATGATAGCAGACACATTGCTTGCCGGTTCGATCCCTGACCAGTAGAAAAAATGTGGGCGGGGGAAGTGGTTGAGCACTGCTCTCCCATGCCCACATCCACGGCTGAAGTGACCTTGAGTAAGGCACCTAACCCCTCACTGATCCCTGAGCGCCGCTGTAGCAGGCAGCTCACTGCTCCGGGTTGGTGTGTGCTTCACCTCACTGTGTGCTCATTGTGTGCTTCATCTCACTGTGTGTTCACTGTGTGCTCTGTGTGCTTCACTAATTCACGGATTGGGAGAGCAAATTTCTCACGGGATCCAAAGAGTATCTATACTTACTTACTAACTTATTTATTATTGGGGCAGGTCTCTCGGCACACTGCCTGATCTTTTCCTCCTAATTTTAATGTAGCCTCTTGTTTTAGTGTTGGGCAATTCCACAGAAAATGGACTTTTTGTCACATCCATAACGCCAGTGAAATGCCTTGGCATTTGTATGACGTGAATGATGACATTCATTTTTTGTGCATTTTTTCTCATGTATATTCTTCAGACAAAAATAGCAAATGCTCAAAATTAATGTAATCATTCACATCATACCATACCATCACATTTTATTGGCGTTATGGATGTTACAAAAATGTCACCGTTTACTTTGAGAAAGTCACCAGGTCCCCCTGGTTGAAAAACATCCCAAAGGAATAATTTTCTCACCCCCACAATTGAAATGGACATGGTGTCATTCAATCTCAGGCCATGTCCCTGGGTCAAAAAAATCCAGCGAAAGCTAAATTCATTGTCCAGGTGTGCCCTTATAAAGGTTAAGCTGAGTTGTGCATGTTTGGAGAATAGTGATCCATGATCACATCATAATGACTAAGTGATCAATATTGGGATGGGGTGAAAATTTCAACCACCAAAACACCACCCCCAAAGTGGAGAATAGCTATGTATTAGTTTTGGGTGTTTTTCAGACAATGGGACCTGGTGACCTCAAAGTAAATGGTAACACTAAAACAAGGGGCTACATTAAGATTTTTGGAGGAAAAGATCAGTTAATTCACACAGGAATGCTTTACTCAGAGCAAAGAGATTTCTTAGATGTAATGAAATAATAAAGAGAAAAATAGAATGAGAATTCTTTCATCAATTCTGTGGTGGTGTCTTTTACTTAAGGGACATATTTATTGAAGTAATCTAAAAGTAATCCTAAAGTAATCAGATTACGTTACATGTTTTTGGTAATCCAACTGATTACAAAAATTGCCATGTAATTTGTAGTCAGTAATGGATTACATTTCAAAGTAATCTGACCCAACCCTGGTCATCATAGACTCACTACGAAGCAGCATCACCAGTGCTGTAACTGCCCGTCTGAATGGCAACTTTAGGCGATTCGGTCTTGTTGAGAGGATTATATCTGACAATGGTCCATGCTTTCGTTCTGATCAGTTCCAGAAGTGAGCTGTTTGAGATCCACCACACCAACTCGAGTCCTTACCACCACCAAAGTAATGGTAGGTTTGAACGTGCAATCCAAACTGTGCGTAACATTCTGAAGAAGTGCAAGACTGATGCTGAAATCACACTAGCCATCCTGGCCTATCTCGACACACCAATTAGTGCAAACCTACCATCACCAGCTGAGTTATTTTTCAACAGGCGCATAAACACTCGCCTTGGTCAACCACTTCACTCCACCGACCTCACTGAGGAGCAAAAACTCAACCTCGCAGACAGAAGAGCAGCCCATCTAAAACCTCAGCATGCACCACAGGAACGCTATGCTCCACAGCAGCATATCTGGTACACTGAGGACGGCTCATCAGAGTGGAAAGCGGGTTATATAGACATTGCAGACAGACATCCAGATTCTTACTGGATCATCACAGAAACAAACCGTCGAATCAGGCGTAACCAGCATGATATAAAGATTCGATATCCAGTCAAGCTACAATCAGCAGCTCATTCCCCTCATTATGCAGATCTCGGCTTCCCTGACAGTGATGGGGGTGCCCCACTTGACACCACCACGTGTAATGCAACCAATCCGGTTGCCACCGAGCCAACTTCTCAGGCAGCCACACCTAATGACCCTCCTGACAAAGTCCCAGTCCCTTCGAGAACTGTGTCTCCATTAAAGCCATCACCGCCACCACAATCGCTGGCACCCAGGCGATCCGGACGGGAGACCAGGCCTACAAAAGACCCCAACTTTGTGTACACCTAATGAAAAGTGCTGTGTACAAAGGCAGGTGCTGAGGACCTAGCCTCATAGTAAGACATGTCCTGGGACCTCTGTCTTACAAGTGTCAATTAGTTATAAGTGTTGGACAATACCTCACTCATGTATGTTTTGATATTGTTCCCAGTCGAGTCGAATTCGGTCTTGAACACTTTGTATTTTTACTCAAAAAGGGGCATGTTGTAATAGTTGATAATGGTCTGAGACCTATCACTGGTCTGTGTTAGTAGTAATACCCTATCCTGCCACCTTGTGTTATCTTCTTGCATTACGTATTACACCCAGAATGCTGTTGGAATGTTTCATTCAATAAAGATGGCTGCCTACGCAGCATATGTTGAACACAGAAATAATTGTTTTCAGTGATAAAACCTCATTGAAATAATATGCATTTTCCATATGGGGTTTTAGAAGCCATCGGTCTCCTTCTAGCCACAGCATTTTTGTTACAAACATAATCAACCTACAGTAAGTGTGCTCAGATGACGTGATAGACGAGACGCTGTTGCTCACCTGTCCATCATCGTAAAGTCCGATTTGATTAGTCTGCCAGTTCTGGGGCGAGCAGGTCTAAACAGAAGCGCTCTGGCCAAAATGCCACATTTGGCTTGCAAAAAACTAACAATCATTTAAAACATGTACCAAAAGCTCATTTTGCCTTCAAACAACAACATCATCTTGTAGTCAAATCACTGTTTCAATCAAGCATTACACAGTGACCACAAAATGCAAAACATTTCTCAAAATGAGGAGTGCCATAAAACTGTGAAAAGACTAAGTACCGGTATATATTGAATAAAAATTAATTGTATTCATTCCTCCCAAGTGTGTGCTTAATCCTACAGTAGCTGCAAAATTATCACACAAGTGTGTGCTTAATCCTACAGTGGCTGCAGTTCGCACTGGATCCAATGGGTGGAGGATTTTCGGAACTTGTTGTAATAGACATAAACCACCACTGGGAGGCTCACAACCTAGTATACAAGCTGATTAGCTTGGATGCAATTCATGAAAATTGGGCACTTCTGGATAAGTTTTTGATTTTTGGCAGGGTTTTAGGTATAGGCCTAAGGTTTTCAAAAATTCATGGATACAAATTGGGATGGCCCCCCTAGTGGCAGTTTAAAATCCAAAATGGCCCCCGCCGAAAAGAGAAAAGGTTATATCTCAGCTTCCTTTAGTCTTAAATTGCTGTATAATGTATTTTCTTTACACCTTTTGATACAAGGAATCAATTTCCATGTTGAATCTAGTATCATAGTCATATTTAGCTCATAAACTGTCAATATCTCTGAAAAAGTCACATTGCAATACTCCGGTCCCTAGACCCATATTTTTACCTCCAAGGTATGTTTTTTTTTTGTTGATTGGACAGGTCACTATCACTATGGTGTCAAAAATCACATGTTGTGACCAAAAAGACCATTGTTGAGGCATTAAATAAACACAACTTCAGAACTATGCCACAGTGAAAAGTTATATTAGGCTTTTCACCATGTTAAGGATCAATATTACATTTCAGTCAAATAACACAAACAAAACAATTCATACTTAAACATCATGTATTTATTTAAAATTTTTGGTTTCACTCTTCATCATTACAGCCTCCCTCACACTTGCACAATGTGGTACAGCAAAGTCCAGCTCAGTGGCACTTACAGTTGCCCATACAGGCAACCACACAGCCACAGTTGAGGAGGAGTGAGCATCCCTTGCTGGCATCTTCCAGATCTGTCCATTATGGCACCCAGACTTTGGTTCTGTCATTCCATTCCCAACCCCACTCACTGGGGTCTGAAATCTCTGGAGTTTTGGAGAGGGACTGCTTCCAGACAAAAGCTGCAGTGTGCAGGGCACGTTTTCCATGCTGGAAAAAGTCATGATGGGTCGGGGGGATTGAAATCAGGGACTTGAGGCCATGAGTGAAAAGAAGCTTCTGGGTTTCATTGACTGACTCAACACCGCAGTTCTTACTATACATGAGTACAGTCCAGCGTTTGAGAACTTGCATGTGCACTGATTCCAGTGTGAGGCTGGTTGGGTCTTGGTGATCGGAATGAGGGTGCCGGTGACTTCTGGGTAAGCTGCCCAAGCATTCCATGCAGTTTTTTTGCCAATTCCATACATTGCTGATACAACGTCACATCATATGAACGCGTGGAAGAGGGGCAGTGCTTGGCATTTTTGAGGTCCCAGCATTTCTGAGATGTGGTGGATTGAAATATCTTCATGCCTTCCCTGATTCAAATCCAATCCACAGCTCTGAGAGGCCTAACTCCTGGAACAGATTGATGGCCAGCTCAACCACATCACTATCTACTGTCCTTAGGTAAGCCTTGGTGTGACCCTGTTCGGCAGTATGACGTAAATGTAGCATCATTCGTGTGTCTGCTTCCTCTTCCTGACATGGTGACAATGCTTCTAGTTCAGTAGGTTTGTTGCTCAGGACCAAGTTAGTCTTTGTTGTGAGGAGGTGGTACTTTGAGCCAGCTGTGGTCTTCTGAAGTTCCTCACTGATGTACTGAAACAGCTCACCTTTATTTTGACTGTCCTTGAGGAACTTCTGCCATTGAGCTCCCTTTGGCAGAGGTATCTAGTGACAAACCTACTGACCTAGAAGCATTGGCCTCAAGTCCCTGGATTTCCGCAGGTCTAAGCCCACTTTGCTACCAGTCTCCATTGATGGGGTCAATGTGGAGGTGGTAAATACCTACAAGTATCTGGGCTTACAACTGGACAATAAACTGGACTGGTCAGCAAATACTGAAGCACTCTACAAGAAAGGGCAGAGTAGGCTATATGTTTTACCAGTCTGTTGTTGCCAGCGTCCTCTTCTATGCTGTGGTATGCTGGGTAAGAAGCACAAAGAAGAAGGATGCTGGGCGACTAGACAGGCTAGTTAAGAAAGCTGGCTCTGTCGTAGGAACCGAACTGGAGTGAATCACTTCAATATCAGATAAAAGGACCCTGAACAAACTGATCAACATCTTGGACAATGAATGTCATCCACTCTACAGCACTATTAAAAGTCTAACTAACGCTAATTTTATACAGTATTTAACAATTGCTAACACACGTTTTTTGAAACCTTCCACCCTTTTCCGAGAACTGTAAACACAAACCCCAAATCTTAGACTACATTCACAAAACCTCTGACAACCTCTGCAAAACTCACTCAGCACACAGTGAACACACAGTGAGGTGAAGCACACACTAATCTTGGCGCAGTGAGTTTCCTGTGTGACCCACATGGATAGCCAACTTGCCCATTGTGATGTACCAATAATTCTTTGGTGACCCCTAGAGGGCGCACGAGACAGGTTCAAATAATAATAAACAACTGCTACTACAAATTAGAGACAGACGTCGGGACGGATAACTAACGATACAGAAAGAAAGAAGAAGAATATTAATCAAAACAAGAATAATATTGACCAAACAGAAATCAAACACATTTCTTTTGACCGAAAAGCTTCAATCCTGATAAACCACTTCCTGAACAAAGACCTCGTTGGACCATCGTAACAGATCGAAACATATTAATCACTTGAATCCTGGTGAGCTAGTAATTATTTTAATGTTTATCTTGTAATCGTATTTTTTCTATGTTGTGCTAACCTAAGCTAAGCCACCTACACTGGAGACTAATGACCCTAAATACGCCCTAATGTATTTTTTGTGAGTGATATACTTTTTAAAAACCAGTCAGGACAACCTCTTAATGAGATCGATTTTATAATGTATGACGTTACAAACAATTTAGGATTTAAAACAAAAAAAAAAGTATCCTGTGTTTGTTATTCTGGGAAGCCAAAGTGCTGGTTAGCTGTCTTAGATAGCCTTCAAGCTAACCGCTCTGCGGTTACCATGTGAACCCATAGCAACCAAACTGGTAACGTAAATGGATTCATGGAAATAATATTCTGAACTTTAGCATTTTATGAACTTGGTTGACCTCAGTACTATGGTTATGATATGCCTATGATAGTTTTATTATAGAAATGATTAAGAAAGAGATCCATTGCATTAATTAGTATTCTGTACAATTTTGTACAGACTGGTTTTTTGATTACCCCTTCAACCACTCCTTGACCTACGCCTTGGATACCTCGAATTCCCTGCTGTGATACCCTTCCCTGGACCATCCTCATCGCCATTCTTCCTTGCAATATTCCCAGAAATTGAACCCCCGCCTTCATCCACTTTCCACCCAGTGACTGTGGTAGGATCAACTGTGGGCAAATACACCCACACCCACGGACTGTGACATTAAGGAATTACATCCACCACTATTTTTTATTTAATTATTTATTTTGAGTGCACTCTCTTTTATTTTTGGGGTTTATGTTTATTGTTTATGTTTATGGTTATTTTAAGTTCAGAGATCTCAAGGGAATTATTTATTGAAAAGTTACCTAAGTGCCGGCACTTCTGATAAACTGATATTATAGTTATATGTTAAGAATTGTATTTTTATTGTATAAGAAAAAGTGATAAGTATATAAATCAAATAAGTAGCAATAGTAATAAATTGAATATAGAGTCAAATAAAATAGTATAACATATAACGATTAAAATAGATCAATAAATAAAGGGTATATCAAATAGGGTTTCAAATAGACTATAAATAGATTTTAAATAGAATATCAATAATACAGTCAAATGAAATAGTAAATATATATATATATATCACAATAGTTTTTTATATTTCCACTGATACCTTAGAATAGAATAATATATGATTGCATAGAGTGAATTGAATGATATTTGAATGTTAAAATAAATATATTTTGTATTTAAAGAAGAATCTTTGAGAGTGGTGTGTTGTCTTGGGGTGAGTCATTGAACTGTGGTCTAGTAATAACCTAAACCAGTCTCCTCTTGAACCTAGAGTTTAGAACTAGACTGTTCCCGCACAAGCACAGGCCTTCCCTCGACGTGCGGGTTACACCTGCAACAACAGCGGCGCTCGGGGAGCAGTGAGGGGTTAGGTGCCTTGCTCAAGGGCACTTCAGCTGTGCCTACTGGTCGGGGTTCGAAACAGCAACCCTCCGGTTACAAGTCTGAAGCGCTAACCAGTAGGCCACGGCTGCCAGGGTGTTTCAGCAGTGGCAGACTTTTGATTCAGCTGAAGTGGATCACATCTTCTACAGACAAGCTTACAGTAATATTAAAGTCAAGGCAATTCCAAGTCAATCTTCTGCAATAGAGCAGTGATAAGACTGCAAATAGACAAGTACTCCAAGCCTATAAACTGCAAAAGTTGTATTGCAACATATTGCTAATTACTTTAAAGTGCTTTGATTCTGCAATTTACATGTAAGCATAATTTACTGAAGGAAGTCGTCTGTATGCACTTACAGTGTAGAATAGAGAAGTCCTCAGGCTAAGGTCAATAGGGGTCAAAAGTGTCTGCAGGCAGCAGCTATACTGTATATTTGCATTGCTACATTTAAAAAAGTTAATGTTGTATCCATTATTTTGTGTGATAGGTCAATAGTTGTTTGTGTCACAGATTCTGGTTTGTATTTGAATCACATGTTTTCTTCACTCCTGTTCAACACACACAACCCTCCACAGACACAAAAATACAGTTAACTCAGGTGACAAGCTCGTGAATAAAACTGATCATCAACTTATGATGGTAATGGTGTAAGTAGAATATGCTATTTTGTGTTGATTTTAAAATATAAACATTGAGGCATGATTAGTTGGAATGGTTTGTGCCTGTGCCTAGGTGCACTGCAAGGCCAGAACCTCTAGATGAAGAACTGCACTCTGACTTGTGTCTGTGTAATATACACAACCTGCCACTAGGTGGCTCACTAACCAAGTAGACGCCAGAGCTGGATACATATGGTTCTGGTAGAGGCCAGAGGCATAAATGGAGGTATCATTTTCATATTCACAATGGTCTCCATCAGAGCTGTTATGGCTCTGGAAAATGGGACTGCCTGACAGAGCTGTCAATATTAAAAACAAACACTTACACCACCTTTTGTTTACAGTAATTGTCATGAACCAGAAATCACCTCAAAGTCAGAGACTATCATGAGTCACCTATACATGGATGGATTATGGACATTCGGGCCCCTGGGCCCAGATGTATTAAGGACCCCCCACTAATTGTCACATATGTGGTAGGGGGAGTTTGTGGGTCCTCCCCCAAAACATTTTTAATTTGTTTGATGTGATTTCCTGTGTTCTGGTGCATTTTGGGGATGGCCAATACTAAATTCAGTCAGATTCATAGCCTACATCCTGATTTGTTGATATTGAGGCAATGATTCCATGCAAAGGCTTGGGTTTCAGGGCCCCCTGACCCCTTGAGCCCCTGGGCCTGGGATCGGTAGGCCCGTGCAGTAATCCATCCCTGCACCTATACATCATAACAAGGAACAACCATGAATTGATAATATGTTGTTTGTGTGTTTGTTGGTGCATTTCTCGATTCATCATTAACATTTGCACAGCAGTTTACACTATTAGTGTAACAGTTGCACAGAATTTACACTATTAGTGTATAGTGTGTAATATTTTTTTAAAAGAAATGCTGCCAATTTGATGTTTAACTTGATGAAGTATTGATAAATGGTGCATTGTCACTTTAAAAGAGTCTAAATAACGTCCTTTTGTCAGCTGCTTAAAAAGGATAAGGCTGATCCAACTCTAGCCTTGTTTGTTTGCGCCACATTGACAACACAATATTAAGTTATTACAAGGAGCCTTCATTGTTAGGATATGGAAACATGTAATGAGTTGTTGCTAGCGTGACATTTCTGTTTGCAGTTTTCCATTAAAAGTGCAGTATGAGCATAGTAGCCACCTAGCTATCTGAATGGAATAGGCTATGTTTAAACGCTACTTAGTCTGTTAACATGAATATTTCCAAGCCTCCAAGCACAGACGTCACACTTTAAATCTGTTGCCTTTCACCATCCACTTATTTAACTGCTGTCGCATCCCTTGACCTGCCATCTCCTTTTCCCTCTTTCTTTTTCTGTTTTTAGCCGGCGACAGCTTTTTTTTTGCTGTATCCATCTTTTTCCATAGACAGCAACTAACTATTCGTAGGCCTACCTGCTCGCTCAGCGCCCACTCCCTCTTCTGTGTCAAAATTCTATGATGGAATCTTATGAGATAGGGCGCCTACTCAAGCATAACATTGAGAAAATACAATACAATATATACACACACACAATTTTATTTATTATTTTTTTTACCATCGCTTTGGCGCCCCTTTGGTGCTGCGTCCCTATGCGCTGCATATAGCACATCAGCGCCACTGTTCTGCACCGCCACCGAATCCACGACCACCACCCATGGCCAGCATACGGGAAGAACCGGAGATGCGCACCCCGGCGCCGCCATACACGCTACCCGGCCCTCATGATGCTCGTACGGGCACCGCCCCGGAGAGGGAGAGGCGAGAAGATCCCACACTGATGGATCCATCACTAAGGGAAGCTCCAGGGAGTGGCATGCGACTAGAGTACGACACCATGCTGTGGCAGACACGAGGAGAGCAGAGAGAGGGAAGAGAAGCCTTCTGTCTAGATGGGCTGTACTGGAGAAGGCGGGGCACCATATCAGCGGCCTGACGCTTTTGAAGCCGTAAAAGAATTTGCATATAGCACCAAAAAACCCTCGAGCAGGATAATTAAATGTTGGAGGGTCATATTCTGCCACACATTTCTGAGAAGGTCACACTGTAGAAAAAAGTAATTCATGGGACCATTACACACTCAATCTCAGATAATTCCTGTCAAACAAAGCCTTAGGTGTGGAACTGAGCTGGTCCATCCACACAAGCCTCTTTGGCATTTATCCCTGTCACATGGATTAAAATGTCTGCCAAATTAATACACGTAAGACTTATTCTGCAGTAAACATTAATGATCAATTCATAGTGAAATCTGAATTCCCAAATTGTGCAGATTTCCAGACATTCAAGACAACTCATTCACTTGACATTGTAAATCATTTACTTGGCATAATGTGATACCTGGTGGTAGCATAAGGTTAAGGAGCTGGGCTAGCATGCAGTAGGCTGAAAAGTTCTGGGCTCAATTCCTGGCTTCCACTGTTGCAACCCTGAGTTGCTCTCAATGGCCCTTTGTAATATACAGTAGGCCTAATTGACATAATGTAAGTTGCTTTGGATAAAAATCATCTGCTAAATTATTAAATGTAAATGTACCTTTTCTATTCACAACAATAGTTTTCAACAGATGACTTAAGTTAAATAACAATACATTCTATGTGATAGTCTGACATAAAACTGGGTGAGGATTTTTGGCCAGATTTTATATCCTTCCTGTTAATGACAGGTAAAGGCATCCAGACATGTGCCTGCATTGTCCTGACCTTCATAACTGGGATGACAGAAAGTCTGAGAAAGAAACAAACAATTGCTCAGAGTCACCTGACTAATGAGTCATCCGGGCAAATGACTACAGAGAAAATAGATGCCCTCTGCTCTGCAGTATTTTTCAATGCATATTAAAAAGAAATACATAAGAAAAACAAGGTAATTGTGATGTCATGCTCTCATGTTAAAACTCATAACTCACTTATACTCAGCACTCTAATATTATTGCTTGTCTAGTTTTTGTGTGTCAATCCAACATCAGTTCAGCTTGTAGAACCTAGTAGTTAAGCACTAACTTAAAATCCTAACTTTATGCGATAGGCTTTTGGATAGTTGTGTACAGAGTGTACATCAGTAGCTACTGCCCTAGTTCAGTTTGTAGTAGCTACTAAGCTCTACCCTTGTTCAGTTTGTAGTAGCTACTAAGCACTACTAGGGTTGCCACCTGTCCAGGATTTTCCTGATTGTCCAGGATTTTCATGGTCTGTCCAGGAAAATAAAAATAAAAATCCTGGACACTGAATGTCCTGGATTTTTGTACATGATGCGCAAAATGTGTATTTCAGTTTAATTGAAGCGTGCCTACGTCCATAAACGTATACACAGCCTTATTGGCTCTACAAAAATGACGTAGCATAACATGGGTGGTGATGGTGGGGGCACGCACCGTGGAGGTTCATTAGAAATGGTAAGGTGGAGATGGAGAGTGTGTGGGACAAGAAGAGACAGAGAAAGGAAAGTTTATTCCACATAAGCAAAAAAGCAAAACCTAATTATGTATTCCCCCTTTTTTCTCAATACTGCCCCCAGGTGTCCACAACTAAAAACTGTTGAAAATATTACAAAATAATAAAGGTCTGCTATTAAATAAAGCAATTAACTAAACAAATAACTAGAAATTGTCGTTCTTACTAATTTTAGCTATACAATTGTTGCTTAGAATGATGGTTTTTATCTTGGGTTAGATGTGCGAAAGGCACCGTTGCTTACAAACAAAAAGGTCGATTGGATGGTCAAAATGTCCAGGATTTTTGTCAGACACAGGTGGCAACCCTAAGCACTACCCTTGTTTAGTTTGTACTAGCTACTAAGTACTACCCTAGTTCAGTTTGTAGTAGCTACTAAGCACTACCCTAGTTCAGTTTGTAGTATACTAAGCACTATCCTAGTTCAGTTTGTAGTAGCTACTAAGCTCTACCTTTGTTCGGTTTATAGTAGCCACTAAGCACTACCATATTTCAGTTTGACAAGACATGAACTAGTGATCACTCAAAAATCGGATCTTTTTTTCTTCTAAAAAACTTAGGAGAGACGGGCCAGGTAATTGGAACTGGACGATGAGGATGACACAACCTTCCCATCAACCACCTCTTCCATAACAGTGACGTACTTGGTCCTGGTGGAGGAGGACGAGGAGATGCTGGGGACAGGATGCAGACCATGTGGTCAGTTTGCTGCAACTGCAAAGGCTCTGCCACCTTTTTGTTTGAGCCTGGAGGAGAGCTGTGCCAGCAAATCTGAGAGTGTGTGTTACAGTGCAGATAACCACAAAAACCAACAGACCAACACACCAACACAGCCAACACACTAACTGCAAAAGCAGTTTACTGTAATGTCAGTTTAATACAACAGTAGTATTCTAACCAATGCCCCACATTTCTATTTTACTATTACCATGTTGTGGACTGCAAGCTGTCTGATTCATTGCATGAGTGTTTTCCATTGATAAATTGATTATTCATTTATAAATTTTCTTTATTTATTCAGTAAAATGAAAAAAAAAAAAATTCAATGTAAAGAGCAAACAAACATGCAAATGGCAACTCGTATGAATGCGATGCATGCAACATTTGCACACCTCTCAGACACATATCTTTTACAACATCAAAGCCAGACAAGACACACACTTGCTATATTTAGTGAACTATCTTCCATCCGAACTAATAATTGTTAATTATATGCAAAGTGCAGACAGATGAGTGAGAGTGGTTTGTGCCAACCTAATCATAAAGACACTTTTTCTCATCAACTTTTTCTGTTCAATCAGCAGAATTGCGTTTACCTCAACTATTCAGGTGCAAGCAAAATGGCACTGCTTGGTTGACCTTCATGGTATTACTCTTTGAGATTAAAGTAAAATGTCAGAGTAATTCTGTAACAAAGCTTGGTTGCAATAACACCCAAACTTGTTATGACTCGTTGGTCTAGTTTTTTTTTTTTTTTTTTTTTTTGCTTTGTTTTGCAGTGACTAAATTATCACTTTATAACCACTTACATTTTTGACATCAACCCGGCGTCTGCATTTTGATACATTTTTGACATCAACCCAGCGTCTGCATTCAACTGGTGGAACTGGGCGTGTAATCTCCACGCAGGCGACGCGTTCTGATATAAAGAACCTCCAGACGCTCCGTCTGCACTCTGTTCTCTCTCTGCACTGCCCAGGTTCTGCCAGCTACTGCACCACCTTGCCTTCGCGATGGCCAGCACTTACAGCCGTGTCTCCATGTCCTCATCTGGCTCCATGCGTGGGGGGTCCTCCATGGGCGGAGGGCTCTCCATGGGCGGAGGGATGTCCATGGGCTCTTCCGGACTCTCCCTGTCTGGAGGTAGTGCCCGCATGAGCGTCATGAGGGCCGGGAGCGTGTACGGAGGGGCAGGTGGCGCTGGCGTGCGCATCTCTGGCGCCTCCCGGACCCTCTCCATGGGTGGCGGCGGCGGTGGTGGCTACGGCTTCTCCTCCGGCGGAGGGTACGGAGGAGGCTACAGCATGTCCAGCAGCATGGAAGGAGGCGTCATCGGCAACGAGAAGTTCACCATGCAGAACCTCAACGACCGCCTGGCATCCTACCTGGTCAAGGTGCGCACCCTGGAGAAGGCCAACGCCGAGCTGGAGCTGAAGATCAGACAGTACATGGAGAGCAAGACTGGACCTGCTGCCCATGATTTCAAGGGTCACTTTGGAGTCATCAATGACCTCAGGGGCAAGGTCAGTCTAGTGACTCTATATTAACTTGTATTATATATTTAAAATTCTAATATTAAAGCAAAATATTTCTTTTTTTTATGTGCCATGTCAGGAAAGTGTCATAATTGTAGAGAGAGAACTTCATTATACTATGATAATTGAAAAGTTTGAATGACCTTGAATGATCAGGGATTGGAACTCTGTTGAAGTGACCTGATGTGTTCATGTTGACGGCTCTAGATTCAGGCAGCTCTTCTGCTTAAGGGCAGTGTGCACCTCAACATCGACAACGCAACTCTGGCAGTGGATGACTTCAGGGTCAAGTAAGTGCATCCCCATACATCTCCTGACGGTTCCAAAACATTTCTTTTATTTTTTGCACGATAATAAGCATTGCTATTCGGATGCTGAATGACAATGTAAAGCATGTACAGACACTACAGTAATCAACAATCATCAAATGACCTGTTTTGGCATTATAACATTAACCTTACAATAATGATGGGTGTGATCTGCATGTTCTTCACTGACTGACTGATTGATTGATTCAGGTATGAAGCTGAGCTGAACATGCGTCAGTCTGTGGAGGCAGACATCGGTGGACTGAGGAGAGTGCTGGATGACCTCACCCTGTCCAAATCCGACCTGAACATGCAAATCTCTGGCCTACAGGACGAGCTGGCATACATGCAAAAGACCCACCAGGAGGTAAGCTGGAGTCACATGCTAATCTGTGCAAATCACACACCTTATTCTATGATTCAAATCCTGCATTCGAATACTGTTTATCACTGCTTATCACTGGGAAACATGATAGCAGTTACCTCTGGGATGAAGTCTTTCTGCTCCAGCTATATCTACAATGTTATAGTAATGACTTACTGTCTGAGGCCTATACGCTTTGTTTATTTATGCATGCATATGGGGTAAAGAACATTTATGCTTGACATGTCTGAGTTTTGTATTTCATGCATCTGACAAAATTGGCATATCAAGGCACCTCAAGTTTAATTGCATTCTAATATGTCTGTGATGACAGAAATGCCTTTGAATTCAGATTTGAAGATTGTCAAGGTTGAAGATTGTGATTGCAGGTTGCAGATTGCAGATTGTGATTGTGGAGCGTCTTAGGGTCTGTTGTCATATAACTGATGCCGTTCTTGCCATGCTGTTTCAGGACCTGCTGACCATACGCGGTCAGGTGAGCGGACAGGTGCATGTGGAGGTGGACGCGGCACCTCAGGAGGACCTGACTAAGATCATGACAGAAATCCGCGAACACTACGAAGCGGTCGCCGTCAAGAACAGGAAAGAGCTTGAGACGTGGTTCCAGGCCAAGGCGAGTCCATTATTGTGTTGTGAACTACAGACAGATAGCATTCCCTCTCATTATGTCGTAACTACTGACAGATATGATTCGCTATCAGATTCTAGATATGTTTCACATACAAAAGAGATAGCCAATCAAATAGAATTGTGATTTTATGAGCATTATGGGTTTTTTTTTCTCATACAGACAGAATCTCTACAGAAAGAGGTGAAGACAAGCACAGAAGTCCTGCAGACATCCAGAACAGAAATCAGCACCGTCAAAAGCACATACCAGGCGCTGCAGATTGAGCTGCAGTCCCTACTGAGCATGGTAACCCTCCATACTGAATCATGATAAATGAGCTGTTGATAGATGATAAGTCATTACTTAGGTAATGTGATGATGGATCAGGGCAGCAGTATTTTGAGCTATATTGCTCTAACTTTATAAGCGGTTGGATGTGTTCTGATTGTGTATCATAAAAAATTGCCTGCTGATGATTGTACTCCAGAATACCCAGGAACGTTGCCCAGCAACATTACTCAAAAAGTAAACTTTCCATCAGCTCTTCATGAATTACCTTGTACATTCATAAAGAAATGTGTTCTTTTTCACTGACAAAAGCACTTGTTCAGGATCCAAGATTTAAATGTGTCTTCCTTCTGTAGAATTGAGTTGAAACAAAGTCCTTTTAGGCAAGTCCCTCCACTCAGCGGCCATTTGTCAACACTTTCTGGGCACTCGTCGGGCATCCATTTCGGCAGAAATGCGCTGCGTGTGCAAGGCTTCACAACACCAATCTTGCTCCAGCGGCGAGATCACAACACATGATTGGCTCAATGTATTCACATGTCGACGTTTTGCCGAGGAAGGGGTGGGATATGTGTAGACAACGGCCATATTGGCGTGACAAACTAGCCCCATGCATTTCTATGGAGTATTTTTTGAGTGCTGTGTCTCCACATTAGAAAGTCTGTGGTTGAAACGAGTTGAATCTGAATTTGACACACGCAACAAATTAGCAGCTCAGTGTCGAGTATGACCTGTACAATTCTTTCATACAAACATACATCACAGACCACTTAGAGGTGCAAACAATATCCAAGTTTTGGTTGATTTGACCATCAGTTAACATCAAAACTGCCATTTTATTTTGGATAGACAATAGCAATACACTGTACATCATACTGTAGGAGTGATTAACGCCAAAAAATCTAGACTGGAGTAGGGCAATTCCATGGAAAATTACATTTTTGGTAACAACCATAACGCCAATAAAATGTAATGGTATGGTATGATGTGAATGATTACATGAAATGAGCATTTTCTATTTTTGGCTGATGAATGTAAATCATTCACATCATACAAATGCCAAGACATTTCACTGGCGTTATGGATGTGACAAAAAGTCAATTTTCCGTGGAATTGCCCAGTAACTCAACATGTGGCACCTCCGATATGTGAGATAGTGTTCTAAAGATGTCAAATGGTCCGCTATAGTCACCACTTTCATAGCCAAGGAGCCAGAAGTGAACACACATGGATGGCTATAACAACTGTGCTTTCATTATACAACTAAATACGGCAAAATACTTATACTTATACTACTTATAACCCTTGAGCCAGCTCCTTACTATATGATCTTAATGGCTGTTTGTACCTCCAACAGTTTGTGTGAAAGAATAAGGCAAGTGTGAAAGAATAAGGCCAGGTTATTCTAGTTACTGCCTGGTTACCAAAGAATAAGGCCAGGTTATTCCACAAAAACATCCTCAAACGCCCAAATGTTTGTGTGAAAGAATAAGGCCAGGTTATTCCACAAATGCTGTATCTTTGTGTGAAAGAATAAGGCCAGGTTATTCCAAAAATGCTTTATCTTTGTGTGAAAGAATAAGGCCAGGTTATTCTTAAAACTCATAGTTTCAAATGGCCACTCACTCTTCTATCTCTCTCTATCCCTTTCTCTTTCCCTCTATTTTTTCTTTCTGTCCCTCTCCCTCTTTTCCTCTTTCTCTATCTCGCTCTGCCCCCTCTCCACCCCCCCTCCTCCCCTCCTGAACAGAAAGCGTCCATGGAAGGCACGCTGGCGGAGACTAAGAACCGCTACGGTGGCATCATGGCTGGGTACCAGTCTCAGGTGAGCAGCCTGGAGGCCCAGCTCACCCAGCTGCGTGCAGACCTGGAGAGCCAGAGCTCCGAGTACAAGATGCTCCTGGACATCAAGACCAGGCTGGAGCTGGAGATCGCAGAGTACAAGAGGCTGATGGACGGAGAAGCAGTCAGGTGGGCCTACTGTGATATCACAGTTTTCCTCTATAATTCCCTTCTCTGAAATGAAATACTTGCTTTATTTATCTATAGATAGATAGATAGATAGATAAAACTTTATTATCTCTATTAAACTTTAAGTCTGATTTTTTTCTTGCGTCCATTTCATAGTAAACATTTCTATCTGGAGCTCTCTCCTCAGAAAAAAATAAGAGAATTATCCATCTTAACCAGCTCCATCCTGTTCAGTGTGCAGCTGTGCTTCTCATACCCTCTGTTCACCACTAGATGGCACAAAAGAGTTCTCTATCCTCCATCCTTCATTCTTTTAGCCTTTGTCCATTATGCCACAGTATAATCTGACCCTTGTTTGCACCCCACAGCTCGTCATCCTCCAGCTCCAGTTCCAGGACCAAATATGTCACAGTGGTGGAGGAAGTGGTGGACGGACGGGTAGTGTCCTCGTCCAGCAGTTCGACCTCGTCCTCCGCAATCCGCAGGTACTGATGAACCTGCTTCTGTGGGCCTCGGAAACTCCTCCAATCGAATCGTTTCCTATCAAACAAAACAATAAAGTGAAAAGTTGCATCAAACCAAAAAAGGTCTACTGTTGTGTTTCTCCTGTTACACCTACAAAAATGATTGTGTGATAACATGCCAATTTATGTGTCAACTATATCAAGACATGCCATTGAAAACAAGACATTGAAAACAGGGCCTGCGTTGTTTGAAACACTACACACTATTAACACAACACCATACCCAAGAAGCAGAATCAAAATTAAACACTTCAGTCAAAACTTTACAATTATTTATTGAAACTCTATTTTTTTGTCATATCACAACACATTCATCACATGATCTGATAATGTTTGAATTAGTTACACACTAATGTACTCAATGCAAAACACATTTGACAAAACATGTTTTCCTAGGATATAGTGCATGCTTGTTCAAGAAGGATTAAAGGACAATTTTGAGTACACAAATACATTGACCAAACACAAAACATAAGACCATTGAGGACTTTTTTTTCTCCACATTGTGAAGTCCACTTTTAAACTGCTTACACACACAGGGCCCTATTTTCATGACGCAAAACCTGGCGGAAAGCAGATTATTATCTCAGCACAAAATGTATTCTTATCTTGCACATCTCTTTTATTGAGCAATGCGCCAAGGTGTGCGGCAGTTAACGACAGGGCCAGTTCTCCCTATACGCACACTACACAAGTTGCGTAGGGCCCGCAAGTTAATGAAGGCCCCCTCCCCGTCTCCCCTTCAGTGAAAGCGCACAGTCGGGTAAACTTGTGTTCGTTCCATGGTTTGATGTCAACACATAGTAGCCTATATCTCTCCAGCGCGTGTTGCTGTCCTAGCCTAGTCCTACCTAACATGGCAGTGAAACCCCTGATCTGTCTGCGGCTTGCTTGCCAGCCTTTCCCAGTCACAGTACAGTACATTGCAAAGTTGTGAAATATAATCACATATTCCGTTTTTTATATGCGGGCTACTGGCTACATTTATATGTAACCGCGTCTTTAAATGCGTTCATAGTAACGTGCTGCTGGGCATGAAACTAGCAGTTTTTCAGCAGAAACACAGGATCGAAACTAATTGGTGATTTCACTTTTATATTTTTAAAAGAAGTAAATGGTTTTACAATAATTTCAGTCAAGCTTTGGTTTATATAGCCAACTACAGAATGTATGCAAAATAGAAAGTATAATAACTTTAATTTGCTGTGCATACTGGACAATAGATGCACAACGTAAATTAGGCCTACATGAAGTATTAAAATTATTGTTTAAAATTATGTTTGAAAAAATATTAAAGGGAATCAGGGGGAGCCATTTCAGTAGCCTAGCCTATGTCTTTGGTAAGTAGCCTACTACAGACACAGGTGAAGAACAGTCAGCTTCAGCCAGTAGGCTACAAGCACAACCAGACCCTTACAAAAAATAACTGCATTACTTCAAGTGTCAAAACCGTTGTTATGGAGGAAATATTTGCAGATCTTATGCAGAAAATGCAGTTTTTGGACACAACAAAACGCCATTGTACTGCATAGTACTGTACTTTACTGCAGAAATGCAGTATTGTGTACATGAAAATACTAGGCTACTGCCTACTGTAGTATAACTGAACTGTACTTGGAAAAAACTGCAGTTATTTTTTGTAATGGGATATGTACAGCAAGCATCAAAAGCAAGCAGCCCAGACCCTAAAGCTGGGCATTTATAGCTGTGAAGGTGATTCACACACAATTATTTTTCTTTCTCCTAGTTCTTTAAGGGGAAAAACACAATATTTGGTATTTCCGAAGAAATCCAAAATGGGGCGCGATGAATGTATTGGGAGCAAGATACGACCGTTAAAAAATTTGTTACAATTTGGCCCTCAGAGTTCAGATTGGAGGGCCCCTTAGCAGGATTTTGCTTAGCGCACCATGGAGGTCTGAACCAGCACTGGTTAACGACCTACAGTAAGGAGGGGTCTGCGTTTTCTAAAAATTGCTATTGTACACTACCTAAAATGCATTACGCCATTGACCAAGAGAAACCTGGTGAGAAATCCATGGCGAGTTGTTTATGTTATTCTAAGAGCACATTATCAACAGTGATATGGGCGGGCCACAACGCACTCTGCTTCTGTCATCCACAAACGCGCACCAGCACACATCCATGCAAAACATTACAACTTACACAATTACAATGGGAAACATAATTAGAACTAGAAATGTAATGCCAAAGGAATTACAATAGTGGATGGAAAGCTGCTGGCTTAAGGTTGGTGGGGAGATTCCTGAAAAAAAAACATTGAATCTCTTCATCTTTGAGTTCATACAAACCCTCTTACCAAAAAACCTTGTGTGTCTGGCATTCTTGAGATATCAAACTCAAGGTGGGTTTGACCTTGACATTTGACTTCATCATTGAGTCCATACAAATTTTCACACCAAATTTGAAGCAAGTAGCCTATGTCAAGCCGTTCTGAAGTTGTGGCACAAGCACGAAAGCTGGCCTTTGGAAAATGTAGTTCAGAGAAAGCCTAATTATAGCCTATGCAATGCAATAGGCTACCTGCAAAACGGGGCTTTCAGTTGGTGTTGATGACTGCTCATTCTGCACCCAGATAACAATTAGTCATTGAATCTATGTTAATCAACATTACTTTGTCAACGTTAAAATCATTGACTCAACGTCACACTGCAACATTGATTCTACATCACTTTTGCACCCTTCATTAATATTGAAGCAACGTTGAAATTACAACCAAACTAAAGATCGATGTGATTTCATGTGGTATTTCAATTGATATTAAACCTCAGTAAACCACTATTAGCCTAATCTGGCAAAATATTGGGAAATTCATATCCTGCTTTATCTAGAGCCAGGATAAATTTGGTTAGGCCTAGGTAGGCTTTGTCTGGTTTAGGCTACACAAGCTTGCATAAATAACCATTGACAACTTGTTATCAGTTAAGCAAGTGCATTTATTCCCTCTTCATCTAGAAATTCACGTGTGCTGTGCTTTCCTGCCATCCATAGCAGTTGCAGTCAGCCTGATCCTCCAGTAGCAGAGTGAAGCGCCACCTAACAGAAATAGAAGGGGGGGGAAAGAGACATATGTTCAACAAACTACCAGCTAAGCTTACAATCAAGTCATTTTACGCCACAACCTGCCACTCATACAAACGTAGTTCAAAACGAAGGCTAAGTTTCAGCCAGTGACTGTTTGCCATAGAAGGCCATTTCCCTTGTCAGGCCAACTATCTCTAGGAAAGGTGGCTGACAATTTGAGTGTGAAGGCTAAGCACTATCGCCGCCACTGCACACAACCGCAAACCTAGAAACATTCCCGAGATCTAGCTAACGTAATATAACTTACCTACTGAATCCTCGGTTATCGCTTAATCAAGTTATGAACTTACTCAACGTAATACCAATATTATCAAACTAACGTAAGTTCAACGTAACGTCCTCTCTAGACGTAGCAGCTACGAGTGTGTTGCTAATTGATGGCAGCTAACGCCAGCTTGCTTGCTTACTTGTCTAGCCGAGTCGTTAAAAACAGACTTCACATATATACACCATTCGAATAGAAAATACAAATGAATTGTAACTTACATTGGGTGTGGTAGGAAAACGTCCATTTCGTCGTAGTTTGCTGGACGAAGCAGACACCATGGGCTCTATCTTCCACTCCAGCGCAATTGACTTTGCGCAAGTCGCTTTGTGGGCGGATCTTGGGCGCTGTGCTATTTTACCGGCGGGATAATGACTGTTGCGCCCGACGCAAATCTAAAATGGGGTGGTCTGTAGTAGCTACATTACTCATGGGTGTGGTTTGGGCAATAAACCAATCAGAGCGTCATCTCACATTCCCACGCAGGCACCAGGCACGCTTGTTCCATAGCGGATTGCTATTATGATGGCGGATTTGCCAGGCGCAGCCAGGAACGGTTCACAGCCTATTGCCAGTTGGGAACAGTTTGCTATTGATTTTTCCTCTTGACAAAATGTAATACAGAAATGTCACTTTCCGATGTTTTGGGATCACTCTCACTGAATCACGAGGTTATGAATGCATGGGGATATTTTTGCAATGTAATCTAACATTACCTCACTATAGACAATGCAGATCTTCTGTCAGATAAGCTCTCCTCTTCCGTGCTGCTGCTGGGGCATTTGGGTTAAATGGCATCAGCATGCAGTTCAACATCACGTCTCATTAAGTCCTCTAATATTTCCTAATTTATGTCATCAACACATCTGTGATTCGTGGAAATGTGTACGCTAGATTTATACCTATTTTTTCACATCGGACACCACACTGATTTCCCTCGTGTAGCAATATTTGTCCTTATTTGTAATTATGTATGGTTTGGAGAAATGGGAATTGTGTCGTATAGATGAGAGGAGCAAAGTGCATTGCGCAACACAAGCGCCCAAGCAAGCGCTCCTGCAGGTGTAAGCTACGGCTGTACCTTACCATCAGGCAACTCAACAACAAGTTGACCTATCTTTTCAACTCTGCACAGTATCCTATTAACTGCATGACAGTGGGCTATTCACAATATTTTATGTAAAGTAGAGTTTGTAAACACGTTATCATCAACTTAATGCACGCACAACTTTTGTTTGAGCAGGAGAGAGAATAACAATGAATGGACGCAGCAACTACAGAAATTGTAGCCAAGGCTACTTGCTGCTTTCTTTTACTATCTATGGTTGGTGGTTAACAGCACATAATAAGCGGATTAAAGCTAATTCACAAACTCAAGACTCCAAGGCCATCATGGATATAAAACGTTTTTTGAAAACAACGAAAGGATGGAGGGAACATAGCAAAGCTTGGAGTTATTTCAGATGGGCTACAACAAGGTAGGCAAAATTGTGGTGCTTGTCAAAACCTTAGCGCAGCTGGAATAATGCTTATAGGCTGGTGTTAAAGCGCACACAATGTTTAAAGCCATACACAATTAAATTGGAACAAAACTAAAAGTAACTTTAGCCTTTATAGGGCTGTATAAAGTTGTCCAAATTAATAGGTCGTAATTAGGCGTTGTTGTTGTAAAGATATTGCATGTAGATGTACTAATAGGCTACTACATTTTTAGTTCACCAATGCACGAACAAAACCGGGAAACGGACAAATATTATCAAGGCTTTGAATGTTTCCATCTGTGCACAGGGTGTCTGTAGATCAGTGTGCATAGCATTCATTTCTGCAGGCCTGTGGCCATGCATGCGCCCTTAAAATAGCATCTGAATTTGCGCCACTGACTTTAGACCAGGAGGTTCCTGGTCTGTGGCGGAATTGTTTTCTGAAACTGCAAAATATCAACAGGGAACGTTTGCGCCGGAACACGCCCCCTCTTTTCGCTGAAACGCCCCCGTGGGCGCACATGTACCTGTGGAGGGAAAATTCCAATATGCGCTGACTGCAAAATAGGAAAGACAAAAGCTTGAGTATACAAAGTCAATTGCGCTGGAGTGCAAGATAGAGCCCCAAGAACGTAAACTGTCTTGAAGAGAATTGAGCAGTGTGGTTCAAAAGCGATTAATTACAGGATGTGTAGGACTAGTTTAGGGAGCGCCTGATTGTATGCAGGTGGACCCGCACCTGATTACTTTACGACCCTTCTAAATGAGCCCCCGTTGTGATGTCATAGAGAAAAAATTTTTTTTTCATTTTTAATCTCCTATTTCTCAAAAAGTATAAACTTTTTAAAATATCTGAAATGATAACTCTCTTGTCCAACTCCAGACCTACACAACGGTTATTTCAACATGTCTGTACATTAAGCGATTAGAGCTGCATTCATTTTTGAAAAGGTAAAAAGAAAAGGTTATAATAATAAGAAACCAGGAGATTTCAAGATGGTGGATTCCATCCACTATAATAAAGATATAACAAAAGACATCTCACAATGAGTTGTTATTCATCATCATTTGCAAATTGGTAATGACGGATAAAAGTAATTAGGCGAGAGGCAAATATGAAGCACAGATGAAGATGCCCTGTCACAAGATGTAAGCAGCATTTCCTCTGCAGGGTTTATAGTTTTTTATTCAGTCATTCGAACATTATTGGGGTAAGTGTTGCTTTTTCCAGGCTATGTTTTCGATGGTAACCCATTGTCAGTCAATAAAGTAATTAACTGTGTATAACTGTTTTGTCTTTGACTGACACCACAGTGAAGTTTCACTTTGCCAATGAGTTCAAATAATAGAGTGCAAATGTGTGTAGGCTATACTATAGGTTTTAGTAAAGCATGTTTTGGTAGAATAACTATTCCATACAGTCTCACATGCAAGCAGAGTCCTTCAAATGCGCCACTGACTATCAAAATACCGATGCACTGTTTGCTGTTAAAGGGAATGACAGATGTCATTCTCATTGGTTTAAATTATGTTACGGCCAAAACACACCCATGACTGATTAAGAATTATAGGAATGCGTTGTTGCGCCATCCGCCTGACGTTTGATAACGAAAACACCCCCAATGTGGACTAAATTTAAATAAGCTTTTGACTAGTGACTATGTGTTTTAAACCATGATAGGGCCCACAATCTTGCATATCACACAATGTCACTCAAACACCATAACCCCACATAACACCATAACTCCGCACCAAATCTGCAAAACCACACACTAATTATCAACCTTGACTCAGTTTTCAATTTCATAAAATACATTTTGCAAGACAGTGTCTCTTCTTCCTCCTCTTCCTCTCAGTTCTATTGCCTTGAATGTCTGTTGTTGACAAGGGCTCACCTGTTGCCCAGTGTCGAGGACTGAATGCTGAGTTTACAGTTATGCACCCAAGTGTCTACACAAAAAAGCTGTGCTCTGCAGTCGCTTCTAATAACAAACTGGAAAATGGAATGCCAAATGAATAAGTGAGTGCATGGGTGAGATGATCTCAGTTAAGAGAAAACCCTGATTACAGAGAAGTGCCAGGAAAACACTGGCTTGCCTTGCACAGTAATCCTCTCTTGAACCATGGCTTACTGTACTGTGTGTGAAGAATACCACAGAAGCATGAAATACCTAATGAAAAAAAGTGGAAGTGCGAAATTCCACACTGCCATCTCTCTACACCCTTCGTCTCCTGTAGCACTACAAACTTGAACAGGGTCAGCCCTATGTTCCCAAAACCCTATGTTCCCACAGCCCTATGTTCCCACATTTCTAAGGTTAGGGTTGGGGTTAGGGTTAGGCCTGAGGTGTGGGTGGGTTAGGGTTAGGGAACATACTGTAGGGGCCCGTCCCATTTCTCCCCCCTTAAAACTTCTACTTGGTTTTGATTGCCCTCAACATTAAAGCCCCCTCGACAAGGGAAGTGGAGGTGAAGATCTTTCCCTATGAATTGGGACACCACTATATGCAAATTAGTGTAGCTTAACGTGCTCACCTACGTCTGCATGGCTTACGCGTGTCTACCGGGTAGTAGCCTGCTACTATTTTCATTCAGGAACATGCCCGTTCCAGCGGTCATTGTTGTGTGGGCTGTGCTGGTTTATCTACGTCTGGTTAATCAACAAAGACATTCGTGTTCATGTGAACGCCAGAACACACATCCTAAATATTGATGAAACTATTGATTTATAACGTTATTTGATGGGCAGACTCTCAAAGCAATCAGCAGATATCATGAACATCGTTAGATAGCTTCATGAGATATTTTCTAACATTAGTGTTCAAAACTCAACAGTCCATCAGATGTGCATCAAACTAACATATTCCAACATATTTCCAACAAATTTTAATATGCTTATTTGTGAAAATATATGAAAAAATTGACCGACTCACTAAGCTCGCACGGTATCCTGGGTAATTTCATCTCCCACTTCGTTTTAAGCCTGCATTGGTCCTGGCTATATTTTGAGGGTTGGTTTTAAGGGGAAAGTAGCACTTCCCCTTGCTCCCTAAAGTAATGGGACACCCTAACCCTACACGTGCACGCGCAAAAACGAGGGTTAGGGCAAAAATCTAGGGGTAGGGGAGGTATTGGGACGGGCCCTAGGGCTGTGGGAACATAGGCTTGCTCCCAACTGAACAAGGGTAGTGCTTAGTAGCTACAAACTGAACAAGGGTAATGCTTAGTAGCTACTACAAACTGAACAAGGGTAGTGCTTAGTAGCTAATACAAACTTAAATAGGGTAGTGCTTAGTAGCTAATACAAACTTAAATAGGGTAGTGCTTAGTAGCTAGCTACAAACTGAACTAGTGAACTAGGTTAGTACTTAGTAGCTACTACAAACTGAACTAGGGTAGAGCTTAGTAGCTACTACAAACTGATCTAGGGTAGTACTTAGTAGCTACTACAAACTTAAATAGGGTAGTACTTAGTAGTTACTACAAACTGACATACACTCTACATAACTATCCAAAAGCCCATGGCATAAAGTGAGGATATTAAGTTAGTGTTGAATCATGATGGAATCATTTGTCTAGAATAATGCCTTAAAGAACACATTCAATTTGCTACTCTTCACAATAACATTTGGCTGCTGGGTTGTCAATAGGCTACTATATTAAGCCATCCTAAGTTGACTCTGAGCAGTTGTGTGTCTCTTTCTCAGACTTTCTTTCATCTCAGTTATGAAGGTCAGGAAATTACATGTAAAGGTCAAAGGCATGTCTGGTTAAAGTCATTAACAGGAAGCATACGACACTTTGCCAAAAAACCTCACCCAGTTTTCTGTTTGAGTGTTTGTGTGTGTGTGTGTGTGTGTGTGTGTGAGAGAGAGAGAGAAAGAGAGAGAGAGACATTTGAGATCGCATCACTTTCTTAACAGACCATGTGAGGTCTGTTAAGAAACCTTTGTCTGCACCATCCAAATATATTTTGCTTCAGGAAACTGTCACGGTAATGCCCTTTACGTTGGACCTGGATAAGCACTGTAACTCTGACAACTTTTTTCCAAGCATTATGAAAGTGGCAAATGTCAAGATAAGTCATGAAATTCCCTCAGGCAATTATGGCTTCTCACAGACACACACACAGGCATTTCTTCTGTATGTGTAGCAATCCAGTAACGCAACCAAGCAATCGGGGTCTGTCTGCCTGTCTGTCTGTCAAGAAGGATAGTGCTTAGTAGGTAGTACAAGTTGAACTACGGTAGTGCTTACAAACTGACGTACACTCTGTACATAATTTTACATAAAACCTTTCCATTTCCAAAATACCGCTATTTTATATTGCCTGGTAATAAAACATCATGCAACATCCTTACGCATCTTGTTTTCAGATAGATCAGAAATGTCAAATAACTTTTGCTTTGGGTCGTCGGCAGCAATGGGAAATTCACCATGCAGAACCTCAACAATCGTCTGGCTGGCTACATGGCTAAGGTGCGGACCCTGGAGAAGGCCAACGCTGAGCTGGAGCTGAAGGGCCAACACTGAGCTGGAGCTGAAGGGCCGGACCTGAGGCCCACGATTACAGGGCCTGTCATTGCCGACCTGCAGGCAAAGGTAGCCTACATTATACAGAACACAGACAGCCTTTGTGATTGAACCACAAGCCATAGTAATAGACTCAATGTGTTCTTTTGACTGTTTAGTGACTACTGCATGTTACGATGGTTGTCGTTTATTGTTTATTTAGATCCACGGCTTTATCAGCGCCAAAGGAAGCATCCACCTGAGAAATGATAATGCTAACTTGGCTCTGGACGACTACAAACTGAAGTGAGTTTTCAGACATTGTTTTGCCAATTACGTTACATTTAGTCATTTAGCGGACACTTTTATCCAAGCCACTTACAAAAAGGGAACAGTCAAGTTTCTACAGTGCTGCAAGGACATGTTAGTGCAGCACCAAATACTATTTGCATAGGATGTAGCAAGTGCTACATTAAACCATGTCCAGTTGTTGGTACTGGTAGTGCTAGGAGAGGCGCTCTGAAAAGCTGGGTATTCAGAAGTTTTTTGTCCCCACTAGAGATGATTGTGTGCTCATTTCACTGCTGTGTGATGTGAAGGATAGGTAAAAGCAGGATATATCAATATCCAGTCAGCATGCATACAGTATTGTAACGATTTGATAGCGACACACATAGTTCTCCAATCAAAAGGTTTATTAGCTGAAACCAGAGTAAGGACTCCAACACAGAATATAACACACACAGAGCAGGTCAAGTAGACACACACACTACACATACAGGGGAGGACGCAGCCCCCCACACAAAGAGGATCACACATGAGGGAGAACTAAAAGGGAAACATGTTACAATAAAGACGCTAACTTTACACTCAAAACTAAGGAGAAATACAGACATAAACCCAAATGTTCGCTCCCGCATCCCAGCATGCCCTGCGTGGGAGAACGCTATACAATTTCTTGTGCGCCGACGTTACAGTATGTACCCCTAAGTTGTTGTCTTTTTTATATTAAAAAACGTATTGGGTTTTAAAAGAAAATACAAGCCTTTTGACTGCTCATTAGTATAAAGAGTAATGTAAGACCATGTTATATTTACTTCTGTTTGCTCTGGAATCAGTGAGAAACAGAGTAGTCTTTTGTTCCTCTCCTATATCAAAAACATTTGAAGATTGAAGCGGATTCCCAGATAGCAAAATCAGATTGGCAGATGGTGGACCACTGGTGGTATGCTGCCGGTGTGGTCCGCCACTGGACCACCATCTCTTTAAATTTAACTTGTCATGAATATTAAGAAAAGTTAATAAAGTGATATATGGAGTATAACTGAACAAATGAAAAGATTTTAGACCAATAGTGGCAAAATATTGGACAATTTGTCTGCAACCCGCCAGCGCACCACCAGAGAACCGATGAGCAAAATGCCAGCGGACCGCCAGCTATGCCCCCAATGGACCGACAGTGGTCCGCCAGCCTCTTGCTATCTGGGTTGAAACTCATTGCAAATTGCAGTGAGTGTACTGCTTTGTCCTGTCCACCTGTTCCACTATGGAGCCCATTTGAGGATGTAGTACGTGTCCTGTTTCACTATGGAGCCCATTCCTCTTGTTTCACTAACAGTCGCCACGCTAGTTAATCAGTGGACTTTGAATTTGAATTTGAATCAAACTGTCCAGTACTGTCTGATAGGAGTGTGATGAATGCTTATCTGCATTGCAGGTATGAGAGTGAGGCCGCCATACGCCAGACCATGGAGGCTGATGTCGCTGGCTTGAAAACTGTACTGGCAGACATCACTTTCACCAAGACAGACCTCACTGCCCGCTTGACTGGCCTGACGGAAGACCTGGTCGTGCTGCAGAAGAACCACACAGAGGTACTATACTTGATAAGCCTCGACTTCATCTATGCAGACATCTAACATGCGCAAATACACATCCACTTTTGCTTTTTTGATAATAGAGAAAAGGAAATGATGTCACTACCACCATAGTGTTACTGCCATACTCTGCTGGAATGGCTGATTTTAGTGTATATAGACCCTTTCAACAAGGTAAACAAAAACAATGCTTGAACGTTCTATTTGGGCCCCAATCTACTTCCTCTGCATTAAGATAACATATGGAATGTTAAAAAGGAAGTCTTGTGGGGCCAACTATGATGCTGATAATGGAACTCTCTTGAAAGGGTCCACTATGATGCTGATAATGGAACTCTCTTGAAAGGGTCCATAGAATGAAAACTCAAGTGTATCAATAGTAGGCCTAGTAGTAGAACCAGCAGCAGCAGCAGTAGTGATGGCAGTAGTTACAATTGTATAACTGTAATTATAGTAGTATAGTTGTAAAATTGTACATGTTAGCAGTAGCTGTTGCTTTTTGTAGTGGATAGAGCATCCAATGGATCTTACAAGATAAAGCCTTTAGGTTGCTTTGATCTCTGCGACTAAGTGCCAGCTTATGGTAATTTCATTTGTCCACTCTGAAAGGACCTGCTCGCCCTGCGCACCCAAGTCCGCCACCAGGTCAACGTGGACGTGGACGCTGCACCCCAGGAAGACCTCTCTGCTGTCCTGACGGGAGTCCGCGAACACTACGAAGCTGTGGCCGTCAAGAACAAGACGGAGCTTGAGGCGTGGTTCCAGGCCAAGGTCTGAGACGTGTTTTTAAACATCAACTCACTCAGTATGCCGGTATGGAGGTTACAGTACATAAAATTATTTCTACTTGAATGTAGTAGCGTGCCAAACATACCATGTACAGTACACAATACAACAAGTAAGTATTTATTCATTTCTGATTGGTCGAGGGCTATTCCATGAGTCATTCCGAGGAGCTGGGCCTCCAGCCGTATCACAGCCATGGATATATGTGCCACCAGCACCACTCTCACCCATGTCATATTGCTCAGTTATGCTGTTCTAACAGGGCGGTATTTTTGACCCTAAGATGAAACTGACAGGCAACGTTACGGCATTAGACTGCTTCTAACCGATTATTGATGTCACAATGATGTCACAATGTCCTGCTGCAGACGGAGAGCTTGAAGAAAGAGGTCACCACCAGCACGACCACCCTGCAGGTCAGCAGCTCTGAAGTGACCTCCATGAAGAGCACCATTCAGGCTCTGCAGATTGAACTCATGTCTCTGACCAGTATGGTAGGTCCACGCATCTTAGTCTAGTCAAATGGGGTGATACAAAGCAAAATTGTGTGTGTGTGTGTGTGTGTGTATGTTCATTTCCCTCATATTTTGTCTGAATGTGTGTGTGTGTGTGTGTGTGCATGTATTCATTTCCCTCATATTTTGTCTGTGTGTGTGTGTGTGTGTGTGTGTGTGTGTGTGTGTGTGTGTTTACAGAAAGCCTCTCTGGAGAACACACTCTCTGAGACAAAGATCCGCTACGCAGGCATGCTATCTGGATTCCAGTCTCAGGTGAGCAGCCTGGAGGCCCAGCTGGCACAGCTGCGTATTGACCTGGAAACCCAGAGCTCCGAGCACAAGATGCTCCTGGACATCAAGACCAGGCTGGAGCTGGAGATCGCAGAGTACAGCAGACTGCTGGACAGTCAAGTTAGCAGGCAGGTGACAAATGTCATAGAAAAACAAAAGCAGCAACAACAACAACAACTACAACTACAAACAACAACACACATCATACAGCAGATGAGGAGGTTTGTTCCTTAATAGGTTTGTGAAGTATCGGTCATAGTTGAGGAGTTGTGTATCTGTGTGGGACAACTACAGTGTTTCCCACAGAATTAAATTCTATTTGTGGTGGTAAGTTTGCAGAATTAACTTGAATGCAACAGTTTTTAACAAATTAGCGCAGCGTGGTTTGTGGGCAGCCGTGGCCTACTGGTTAGCACTTCGGACCTGTAACTGGAGGGTTGCCGGTTCGAACCCCGACCAGTAGACCAAGTGCCCTTGAGCAAGGCACCTAACCCCTCACTGCTCCCCGAGCGCCGCTGTTGATGCAGGCAGCTCACTGCGCCGGGATTAGTGTATGCTTCATCTCACTGTGTGTACACTGTGTGTACACTGTGTGCTGTTTGTGTTTCACTAATTCACGGATTGGGATAAATGCAGAGGCCAAATTTCCCTCACAGGATCAAAAGAGTATACTTATACTATACGTATGATGCTAACCAGATTTAAGCACAATTTAGTACAACCTGGAAAATCATTGTGTGGTGGTCAATGTTGATATTGTGGTGGGCCACCACAAATAAGTCAATGTATGGGAAACACTGAACTATGTGGGAAACATCTAGCAGATGTGTTGTCTGTGATTGGTCGAAACTAACCACATGGTCTGCATCCTGGCCCCAGCAGCTCCTCCTCCACCAGGACCAAGTACGTCACTGTTATGGAAGAGGTGGTTGATGGGAAGGTTGTGTCATCCTCGTCGTCCAGTTCCAATTACCTGGCCCGTCTCTCCTGTGCACAAGTATTGCCTCTTGCCAACTGTTTGGAAATGAAGACAAAATAAACATTCTGGAAGAAAAAAGATCTGATTTTTGAGTGATCACTAGTTCATGTCTTGGAGCACAGACCAGAGGTCTCAGAGTGTAAGTAAGAAGTAAGTAAGTAGTAAGTAAAAATGTATTTATAGAGCATTTAAACACAGCTTTCGCTGGCCAAAGTGCTGTACAAAATAAAATAATATAAAAATAAATATAAAAATAAAATAAGTACAAATAAGTAAACAATAAATTACAATGAGACCAGCAACAGCAGACTGGCACAGATCAACAGCAACAATGACTCAACAGCAACGACAACAGAAGACATGTACAGAGTTACAGACAGGGCAACAGACAGAGGGTTAGGAAGCTGGGAAGGATAAGGTGAAAAGATGGCTCGAGGAGGAGAGCTGTGCCGGCAGATCTGAGAGACCTGGGGACTTGATGGATGAGGTCTTACGGGACCGTTTATTTACATAATACTTTCTTTTAATTTGACAAAAAGTGGGGGGGATAGAATCGTGTTTCAGCAAAAGTGTGTATGTTATAACACCCACAACCCCCACACTCGCTATGCCCCTTGCTACTAAGCACTACCCTTGCTCAGTTTCTATTAGCCACTAAGCGCTACCCTTGCTTAGTTTGTATTAGCTACTAAGCACTATACCCGTTCAGTTTGTATTAGCTACTAAGCACTATACCCGTTCAGTTTGTATTAGCTACTAAGCACTATACCCGTTCAGTTTGTATTAGCTACTAAGCACTATACCCGTTCAGTTTGTATTAGCTACTAAGCACTATACCCGTTCAGTTTGTATTAGCTACTAAGCACTATACCCGTTCAGTTTGTATTAGCTACTAAGCGCTATACCCGTCCAGTTTGTATACCCGTTCAGTTTGTATTAGCTACTAAGCACTATACCCGTCCAGTTTGTATTAGCTACTAAGCGCTATACCCGTCCAGTTTGTATTAGCTACTAAGCACTATACCCGTCCAGTTTGTATTAGCTACTAAGCACTATACCCGTCCAGTTTGTATTAGCTACTAAGCGCTATACCCGTTCAGTTTGTATTAGCTACTAAGCGCTATACCCGTCCAGTTTGTATTAGCTACTAAGCGCTATACCCGTTCAGTTTGTATTAGCTACTAAGCACTATACCCGTCCAGTTTGTATTAGCTACTAAGCGCTATACCCGTTCAGTTTGTATTAGCTACTAAGCGCTATACCCGTCCAGTTTGTATTAGCTACTAAGCGCTATACCCGTCCAGTTTGTAGGGTGGAGAGAGAAGGCAGTGTGTAATTTTGCACTTCCGCTTTTTCCATTAGGTATTTTCTGCTTCTGCTTCTGTGGTATTCTTCAACTTTGACACACACAGTACAGTAAGCCATGGTTCAAGAGAGGATTACTGACTACTGTGCAAGGCAAGCCAGTGTTTTCCTGGCACGTCTCTGTAATCAGGGTTTTCTGTTAACTGAGATCATCTCACCCATCCACTCCCTTATTCATTTGGCATTCCATTTTCCAGTTTGTGATTAGAACTAGATGTACCGCAGAGCGGTACAAAATATGACCGCCGCCCAGTCCAGCACATTTTTTCCACAAAAATAAATCACGCTGAAAGGCCTATATGATTCTAACTGTCTCACTAAATTGCATTATCCACACTCAATTCTCACTGGTATCTGCTAGACAACAAGTACCATAACATGATTAGTTCATAGATTTCACATGTAAAATTCATTTTATACAACCCCACCCCCATCTTGCCTGTTCATAATTCTGAGAAATTCTTGTGTGCATGTGTGTGTGTACAAGTGTATGTTTATGTGTGTGTGTGGGTGTGTGTGTGTGTGTGTGTGTGTGTGCGTGCTTGTGTGTGTGCCTGCGTATGTGCCTGTTTTGTGTATGTGCATGAATGCGTTCATAAGTCTACTGTGTGAGTATGTGTCATACGTATGATTACTGTGAATGTATGTGTGTGCGTGTGTATCTGTTTATGCACATGTGTGCACATGGAATGGGTTAAGATGACCCCTGGAGGCAAACAAACAAAATTGGTCATCCTAGGCCCTACGGTTCACAAGATATTCACAGAAAACAGTGTCTGCCCTACCCTCCTTTCAGGGGGTCCAGTCCAGCGGGGGCTACAGATCAAAACGAAAAATGATGGTTCCATGCTATCCATGTGGGGTTACATGCCCATCAAGTTTTGTGTACCCCGGTCTTTCAGTGTCCAAATTCACCCATTCTTCTCTGCTGAACTACTCGAGAAGTACTCATCACACAGATATCACATGAAAGAGCCTTTTCTCAGCTTTTAAACAGTGTTAGTTAGCTATTATATGCTGTGATAAACAATTCGTCAAAGAAATAATTTAGAATTTTTAAAGATGTAATCATTATTCAATGCGCCCATCTCCACATCCATTGGTCTCGGTGGAATATCTCACAAAGTCTTCACTCAACACATGACATCAGAATAAACAGCAGACCTTACCGAAAACAAAGTTGTATTCCGTGTATATTTAGTCGTTCCAGAGTAATTTTTCATTTCATACAATCTCTAGTGGCTGGCGGTATGTCACTCATTGGTTTAAAGGATTGTAAAATACACCCATGACTGATTATAAAACATAAGCCCCACCTTCTTGTGCCATGTGCCGAACGTTTGATAACGCCTCATAACTAAACCACACCGAATGTGGACTGGACAAACCCCTAAGCTATTCGCCAGTGACCATGCATTTTAGACTGTCAAAATATAGCCCAAGAGCACAGTTTTAGTGATGACCTCTGCACACCAGAGCACAGTGTTAGTGATGACCTCTGCACACCAGAGCACAGTGTTGGTGATGACCTTTTAACACCAGAGCAGTGTTGGTGATGACCTTTTAACACCAGAGCACAGTGTTAGTGATGGCCTTTTAACACCAGAGCACAGTGTTAGTGATGACCTCTGCATACCAGAGCACAGTGAATGTTTGATAGTATGTTTGTACTTGTATGTTACTATTCATTTTACAATACTATGGTGGCAGGGAAATATTTTTATTTTGCTTTCTATTAAATGCATATTGAATCCTTACCAAATGTATATGACCCTCACTGTTAGCCACAAAGTGCAATCACTCAAACATCAATTGGGTCTATTTAATTTTTATTCTGATTATTCATTCATACACAGAGCAATAACATGACACACAATGACAGAGAGAAAGAGAGAGATGTCATAGTTCTGTTTCAATGTTCCAGAGGGAAATGGGAATAAATTAGAGGTCTCTCCTCTCTCCAGGTGCACAGACTCATGCCTCCTTCTCGAATGTTCTCACCGCCACCACTTCTCCAATCTTCAATTTCTACACGGGAAGACAACAGTAGGACATTAGGAGGGGTGATAGAGTTTTAACAGAGAAGAGAGAGAGAGAGAATGAGAGAGAGACATTCTGATCCAAAACATTTTCTGTCTAGGATTTGAGTGTTGCTAGGGTGTGTACACAGCACTTCGGCCAAAGATGAAGAGAAACGTGTAGCCAAACACTTCTTACCGTGACTAACTTGTCGCTCACCAACTCTCTCTCGATGGTCATCTCCTTGCCTTCCCACGTCTGCCTCTGAACCAGAACACCGTTGTCCAGTTTCACTACATTCTGCAAGTACACACAAATAATCAGTTATCAACAGGTACATTTCCTCAAATAGCAAACCCTTTAGCTTTAATATTTCAAAAGTTTTACTGACATGACAATAGTACTTGTGTTATTAAAGCATGGCCAAACCTTGGTATCGATAAAAAAGACTAATAATATCAATGTTAACATCATTAATAATTGAATAACTAAAACAAACAAAAACAAAGATTTTGAGATAATGACTCACTTTAGTCTTTCTGTCATCACCGGTGGTCACCTCAAACTCTTCGTTCAGTTTGAACTTCATATCTTTTCTTTCCGTTTGCACATTTATGGTTCCATCAGCTGCCCACCGAGATGGTCATACTTGGTTTGACTTTGCACGCTATCTGGCTCTTAGCAAAGCCCACACCTGCAGAAAACACATCAGGTGCATCACTTAGCCAATCTGTAGGTTAACATGCCACAAATACACATACATATCTGTGCTGAATCCAATCTGCAGGTTAACTTGCCACAAATACAAATACACATACATATCTTATATCTCTATCTAACCCTTTCCACAAGAATGTTCTCAAATAGTTGGTGCTCAATTTTAAAAGAAACATTTTCATACCCAGTTCTTTGAGGTAATCCTCAAAGTTTTCACTCTTCACCAACTTCCAGGTCCCAAAACGAACTTCTCGCCATGATAGCTGTGGTGTGTGGTCTCTGGGTCTCTGGGGTGATGCGTCCTGAAAGTCCACGCTCAGGTGAGCAGGTGTGCAGTGACTCTCAGTCGGGATGCTTTTCAATCATCTCTGCAGCAAGGGCATGGCTCAGCCAGCCAATCAGGGCTTCGCGACATCACACCATGGTTTATTTGACATTCCAGGTAGAAAAAGAAGCGTGATCAAAGACAAGTTCCGCAGGTGTCTGGTGAGTCACCTTAGACTGGGTGAAAGGACTCTGCATGGGGATCACACAGATCGTGTGGTTTTGATTACTGAAATAACATTTGTCACTGTTTCAACATTTTATAGTGTGTTACGCTACTGTTTCAACATTTAACAGTGTGTTACGCTACTGATAAATAACATTTGGCACTGTTTCAACATTTTACAGTGTGTTACTGATAAATAGCATGGGCAATATCTTAACCCAATGACCTCTTAACCCACCAATGCCCCAATGCCCTGTGCCACACTAATACCCATGCCCATATAACACTAATGCCCTGTGCCACACTGATACCCATGCCCATATAACACTAATGCCCTGTGCCACACTGATACCCATGCCCATCTTAACACCAATGCCCTGTGCCACACTGATACCCATGCCCATATTAACACCAATGCCCTGTGCCACACTGATACCCATGCCCATATAACACTAATGCCCTGTGTCACACTGATACCCATGCCCATATAACACCAATGCCCTGTGCTACACTGATACCCATGCCCATATAACACCAATGCCCTGTGCCACACTGATACCCATGCCCATATAACACTAATGCCCTGTGCCACACTGATACCCATGCCCATATAACACCAATGCCCTGTGCCACACTAATACCCATGCCCATATAACACCAATGCCCTGTGCCACACTGATACCCATGCCCATATAACACCAATGCCCTGTGCCACACTGATACCCATGCCCATCTTAACATCAATGCCCTGTGCCACACTGATACCCATGCCCATATAACACCAATGACCTCTGCGACTAATACCCATGCCCATCTTAACACCAATGCCCTGTGCCACACTGATACCCATGCCCATATAACACCATTGCCCTGTGCCACACTGATACCCATGCCCATCCTTACATCATGCTCTTTGATGCCATTTGTCCCACAAGGTTTCTGTCTGGGACCCGGTGCCCTGTGCCACAGTAGGAGCATATCAACACTGCAGGCAGCTAAAACAGGAAAACCATCTTCCTGTCCGTGACCCTTACACACCATAACCATGGTGCCCTCTGCCACACTAAGGCCACCACAACATTCCTCAAACACACACACACACACACACACACACACACACACACACACACACACACACACACACACACACACACACACACACACACACACATACACACACACACACACACACACACACACACACACACACACACACACACACACACACACACACACACACACACACACACACACACACACACACACACACACACACACACACACACACACACACGAGCACACACACACACACACACACACACACACACATCATAACTGCGGTGCCCTCTGCCACAGTAGGGCCACGCTAGCAATCCTATTGTGTGTGACATGGTAAACCCCGACCTGTTTAAGAGAACCTGTTTGAATTACAGTACTACAACAAGAACCTCCTTGTGTGTGTATGTGTGTGTGTGTGTGTGTGTGTGTGTGTGTGTGTGTGTGTGTGTGTGTGTGTGAGAGAGAGAGAGAGAGTGTGTGTGGTGGTGTGTGTGTCTATGTGTGTGTGTTTGGTTTGTGTGTGTGTGTGTGTATGTGTGTGTGTGTGTGTGTGTGTGTTTGTGTGTGTGTTTCTGTGTGAGTTTGTGTGTTTCAGTGATGGAAATTAGCCCCTGCCACCAGCCAGAATTTATGCACTGGCGGGTGAATTTGGTCAACTTGTCAGCCACTCTTGGTGGGCAAGGCAGAGTTAGCATATACCACAAATATACAGTCAGATACGGACTCATTTTCATAAGCCCTGACGGTTAGAAATAAGAAAGTGTCTCGTAGGGATCATGTAATGTTGTCAGTAGCCTATGAGGGTAAATCACGCTGATTTGAAGTTACCTACCAGCGAGCAGCAGTCTCCCCACAGCATGGCGCAGCGCTTCACTTCAAAAAGTGCGTCCAAATTCACCCATTCTTCTCTGCTGAACTACTCGAGAAGTACTCATCACACAGATATCACATGAAAGAGCCTTTTCTCAGCTTTTAAACAGTGTTAGTTAGCTATTATATGCTGTGATAAACAATTCGTCAAAGAAATAATTTAGAATTTTTAAAAATGTAATCATTATTCTCTGCGCCCATCTCCACATCCATTGGTCTCGGTGGAATATCTCACAAAGTCTTCACTCAACACATGACATCAGAATAAACAGCAGACCTTACCGAAAACAAAGTTGTATTCCGTGTATATTTAGTCGTTCCAGAGTAATTTTTCATTTTCATACCGTATCTCTAGTGGCTGGCGGTATGTCACTCATTGGTTTAAAGGATTGTAACGCCCAAAATACACCCATGACTGATTATAAAACATAAGCCCCACCTTCTTGTGCCATATGCCGAACGTTTGATAACGCCTCATAACTAAACCACACCGAATGTGGACTGGACAAACCCCTAAGCTATTCGCCAGTGACCATGCATTTTAGACTGTCAAAATATAGCCCAAGAGCACAGTTTTAGTGATGACCTCTGCACACCAGAGCACAGTGTTAGTGATGACCTCTGCACACCAGAGCACAGTGTTGGTGATGACCTTTTAACACCAGAGCACAGTGTTAGTGATGGCCTTTTAACACCAGAGCACAGTGTTGGTGATGACCTTTTAACACCAGAGCACAGTGTTAGTGATGGCCTTTTTACACCAGAGCACAGTGTTTGTGATGGCCTTTTAACACCAGAGCACAGTGTTGGGGATGACCTTTTAACACCAGAGCACAGTGTTAGTGATGGCCTTTTAACACCAGAGCACAGTGTTAGTGATGACCTCTGCATACCAGAGCAAAGTGAATGTTTGATAACGTCTAGTAACTAAAACACACCCAATGTGATTACCTTTTAACACCAGAGCACAGTGTTAGTGATGGCATCTGGCTTATCTTCACTGATAGTTCACAGAAAGTGGGAGAGAGCAGGCGCTTTATTTTATTTGATCTTTTGTTTTGTTCTGTTTAGTTTTTGTTGTTATTTTGTCTTTGTTTGTTTTGTTTATTTGTTTACATGGATATAGGATGTTCCTGTCCCATGAGTGGGTTTGGGTAAGGTGTGTGTGTGTGTGTATGTGTGTGTATGTGAAAAGCAAAAGAAAACCTAGTTTTGTACTTTTGCAGAGAGCTTGACATAATATTATGGTGTCATAAAAATATGTTATGATCATTTTACAATAGAATGATGTCAGGAAAATGTGATACTATTAATTGCACAATAGTATGGTGGCAAGAAAATATGTCACTATTCATTTTACAATACTATGGTGGCAGGGAAATATTTTTATTTTGCTTTCTATTAAATGCATATTGAATCCTTACCAAACGTATATGACCCTCACTGTTAGCCACAAAGTGCAATCACTCAAACATCAATTGGGTCTATTTAATTTTTATTCTGATTATTCATTCATACACAGAGCAATAACATGACACACAATGACAGAGAGAAAGAGAGAGATGTCATAGTTCTGTTTCAATGTTTCAGAGGGAAATGGGAATAAATTAGAGGTCTCTCCTCTCTCCAGGTGCACAGACTCATGCCTCCTTCTCGAATGTTCTCACCGCCACCACTTCTCCAATCTTCAATTTCTACACGGGAAGACAACAGTAGGACATTAGGAGGGGTGATAGAGTTTTAACAGAGAAGAGAGAGAGAGAAATGAGAGAGACATTCTGATCCAAAACATTTTCTGTCTAGGATTTGAGTGTTGCTAGGGTGTGTACACAGCACTTCCAAAGATGAAGAGAAACGTGTAGCCAAACACTTCTTACCGCGGACTAACTTGTCGCCACCAACTCTCTCTCTCGATGGTCATCTCCTTGCCTTCCCACGCCTGCCTCTGAACCAGAACACCCGTTGTCCAGTTTCACTACATTCTGCAAGTACACACAAATAATCAGTTATCAACAGGTACATTTCCTCAAATAGCAAACCCTTTAGCTTTAATATTTCAAAAGTTTTACTGACATGACAATAGTACTTGTGTTATTAAAGCATGGCCAAACCTTGGTATCGATAAAAAAGACTAATAATATCAATGTTAACATCATTAATAATTGAATAACTAAAACAAACAAAAACAAAGATTTTGAGATAATGACTCACTTTAGTCTTTCTGTCATCACCGGTGGTCACCTCAAACTCTTCGTTCAGTTTGAACTTCATATCTTTTCTTTCCGTTTGCACATTTATGGTTCCATCAGCGTCCACCGAGATGGTCATACTTGGTTTGACTTTGCACGCTATCTGGCGCTTAGCAAAGCCCACACCTGCAGAAAACACATCAGGTGCATCACTTAGCCAATCTGTAGGTTAACATGCCACAAATACACATACATATCTGTGCTGAATCCAATCTGCAGGTTAACTTGCCACAAATACAAATACACATACATATCTTATATCTCTATCTAACCCTTTCCACAAGAATGTTCTCAAATAGTTGGTGCTCAATTTTAAAAAGAAACATTTTCATACCCAGTTCTTTGAGGTAATCCTCAAAGTTTTCACTCTTCACCAACTTCCAGGTCCCAACGAACTTCTCGGCCATGATAGCTGTGGTGTGTGGTCTCTGGGTCTCTGGGGTGATGCGTCTGAAAGTCCACGTTCAGGTGAGCAGGTGTGCAGTGACTCTCAGTCGGGATGCTTTTCAATCATCTCTGCAGCAAGGGCATGGCTCAGCCAGCCAATCAGGGCTTGCGACATCACACCATGGTTTATTTGACATTCCAGGTAGAAAAGAAGCGTGATCAAAGACAAGTTCCGCAGGTGTCTGGTGAGTCACCTTAGACTGGGTGAAAGGACTCTGCATGAGGATCACACAGATCGTGTGGTTTTGATTACTGAAATAACATTTGTCACTGTTTCAACATTTTATAGTGTGTTACGCTACTGTTTCAACATTTAACAGTGTGTTACGCTACTGATAAATAACATTTGGCACTGTTTCAACATTTTACAGTGTGTTACTGATAAATAGCATGGGCAATATGCCCATCTTAACACCAATGACCTCTGCGACTAATACCCATGCCCATATTAACACCAATGCCCTGTGCCACACTGATACCCAAGCCCATATAACACCAATGCCCTGTGCCACACTGATACCCATGCCCATATAACACTAATGCCCTGTGCCACACTAATAACCATGCCCATCTTAACAACAACGCCCTGTGCCACACTGATACCCATGCCCATATTAACACCAATGCCCTGTGCCACTGATATATAACACTAATGCCCTGTGTCACACTGATACCCAAGCCCATATAACACCAATGCCCTGTGCCACACTGATGATATAACCCAATGCCCCTGTGCCACACTGATACCCATGCCCATATTAACACCAATGCCCTGTGCCACACTGATACCCATGCCCATATAACACCAATGCCCTGTGCCACACTGATACCCATGCCCATCTTAACACCAATGCCCTGTGCCACACTGATACCCATGCCCATCTTAACACCAATGCCCTGTGCCACACTGATACCCATGCCCATCTTAACACCAATGCCCTGTGCCACACTGATACCCAAGCCCATATAACACTAATGCCCTGTGCCACACTGATACCCATGCCCATATAACACCAATGCCCTGTGCCACACTAATACCCATGCCCATATTACACCAATGCCCTGTGCCACACTGATACCCATGCCCATATAACACCAATGCCCTGTGCCACACTGATACCCATGCCCATCCTAACACCAATGCCCTGTGCCACACTGATACCCATGCCCATCCTAACACCAATGCCCTGTGCCACACTGATACCCATGCCCATATAACACCAATGCCCTGTGCCACACTGATACCCATGCCCATATAACACCAATGCCCTGTGCCACACTGATACCCATGCCCATCCTTACATCATGCTCTTTGATGCCATTTGTCCCACAAGGTTTCTGTCTGGGACCCGGTGCCCTGTGCCACAGTAGGAGCATATCAACACTGCAGGCAGCTAAAACAGGAAAACCATCTTCCTGTCCGTGACCCTTACACACCATAACCATGGTGCCCTCTGCCACACTAAGGCCACCACAACATTCCTCAAACACACACACACACACACACACACACACACACACACACACACATCGTAACTGCGGTGCCCTCTGCCACAGTAGGGCCACGCTAACAATCCTATTGTGTGTGACATGGTAAACCCCGACCTGTTTAAGAGAACCTTTGAATTACAGTACTACAACAACAACCTCCTTGTGTGTGTGTGTGTGTGTGTGTGTGTGTGTGTGTGTGTGTGTGTGTGTGTGTGTGTGTGTGTGTGTGTGTGTGTGTGAGTTTGGAGGCAAAATAGGTAGTGGAAAGCTACGTTAAGGCGGGGACTCTGAAATGGATGAGACCTCTCATGTGAAGTGAATTTGAATAAACTAATCACACGCAACCAGTGTTAAATTCTGATCTATCTATCTGTCTTTTATTTATGAACTTTGCCACAAAATAAGCTGTTAAACTCACACCCTGTGTGTGTGTGTGTGTGTGTGAGAGAGAGAGAGAGAAAGAGTGTGTGGTGTGTGTGTATGTGTGTGTGTATGTGTGTGTGTGTGTGTGTGTGTGTGTGTGTGTGCGATGTGTGTGTGTGTGTGTGTGTGTGTGTGTGTGTGTGTGTGTGTGTGTGTGTGTTTTGTCACGCCCGGCTTCGCCGTGCTAGGTGTGCTCACTCTACCTTTGACAGAATATGTTTGGGCCGTCTCTCTCCCCCCAGTCTGAAGGGGGAGCTGTTGTTTTCGGTCCATCTGACAGCAGCTGATAGGCGGGACTGTTTAAAAACATCTCCTGCCATTTATTCGCTCTCTGCTCTGCTCTGCGCTCCTTTTTGCCTTTTTTGCACTATACATAGCCTACACTTCACTGATCTGCACTACACTTTTGATCAGCTTTTACTTGCTTCTCATTTACTGACTTGATATGGTTAGTTATTCAAATGATGCTTTCATCATACAATTTAATGTTTTAATAAATTATTTTGAATGAACTTAACAAATGTTGTGGTGTCCCCTATGTCATCGCTATTGTGAGCCAGGTAGTCTTGACAGTCTCTCTAAAATACAGCATCACAAAGACAGCAGGCCAAGAGATACAGGGAGCTCTGTGTGTGTGTGTGTGTGTGTTCTCTTTAAAATACAGCATCACAAAGACAGCAGGGCAAGAGATACAGGGAGCAGCACAGAGAGATCAAGGGAGGACAGTGTGTGTGTGTGTGTGTGTGTGTGTGTGTGTGTGTAGTGTAGTGTGTGTGTGTGTGTGTGTGTGTGTGTGTGTGTGTGTGTTAGTTAGTGTGTGTGTGTGTGTGTGTGTGTGTGTTAGTGTGTGTATGTGTGTCTGTGTGCTGATGAGCTGACCCTAGTAGGCGCGGTTCCACATCCTCTGTGTGTTTGTGTGTGTGTGTGTGTGTGTGTGTGTGTGTTAGTGTGTTTATGTGTGTTAGTGTGTGTGTGTGTGTGTGTGTGTTAGTGTGTGTATGTGTGTCTGTGTGCTGATGAGTCAAGTCAATGTCAAAGTCAAAGTCTGCTTTATTGTCAATTTATTCACGTCAAGACATACAAAGAGATCGAAATTACGTTTCCTACTATCCCACGGTGGAGACAAGACATATTTTACCAATTAGGTCCACAGACAAACATAACATTCAAGTAAACAATATAAAAAGTAAATAAGAAGGCACATACAATAAAGAAAATAAGAGCAGAAAAATTTGAGTTGAAATTGTGCAATTGTGCATACAGTAGACAGTCAATATAATAGTGCAAAAGTCAGGCCAATAAATGGCTGAGGTAGTTCTGTTTGACCTAAGTATGCAAGTGGCATAGTGGTGCAAGTTATGTAAGAGCAGCAGGAGTGTGTTAAGAAGTGTTTTCAGGACAACAACAACAAGTTGCAAAGTGTGCAAGTGTACAAGTGGAGTAGTGCAAGTGGAGTAGTGCAAGGCAGCCCTTTGTGGGTCCAAAGTCCATGAGCTGACCCTAGTAGGTGCTGTTCCACATCCTGTGTGTGTGTGTGTGTGATGTCACAGTCTGTCTCATAAACTGGGCAAAAATGGGAGGACACACAAGGGCTTGCAGAATAACAATGAACAACAATGTTTTAACAATAATTGAATGATGTGTACAAAAAGTTGTAGACAGGCTTGGAATTTCACCATTCTGGGGGCAAGGCCACTTGGCCTTCAGTTGGGCATATTTGGTGGGGGGCCAAAGGCCACATGTCAGGGCACCAAGGCCAAAGTTAACTATAGCATATAAAAATGATCAAAGTTGTATTTAGCCTATTCACTGCAGTAGACCTGCATCACTATATGAAACATGACAAAAACATGAAAAATGACATATTACATAGAACTGTAAATCTTCTGATCATCTAATAATTACAGATATCTAGGCTACATATAACAGTTATTTTATATTTGGCCTGCTATGAAATCATGTATTGAACAATTTAAGCACAACTCAGCTTTAAGAAACTCAAATAGCCTAGATGCATGCTTAGCATTTTGTGATCATTAAAGGGGTGGTTCAGGATTTTGGACATAGGACCTCATTTCCAAGTAAGCAAGTGTGATATTTATCAGTGGAGACCGCTTTCAACACGTTTCATCCAGTCGTTCTAATTGCAGAGTTCGCAGGTGCTAGGCTAGCACAAGTCAACAGTATGTGCTAGCCTGCCACTAAAAACAGTCTTACCTACTCCAAAGGACACTCGAGGCAAATTCCAGACAATGATGTAAATGTCTGTGTTGATGGAATAGTGTAAGAAATACAACTACCCTCGCGATCGCGTTAATAGTTATACTTTGTTCCCTGAAGTTGGTAGTAGTCATTTTGCATCTCAGCGGCGGACTGATATTACCAAGGCTACTACTAGGTATCCCCATTGGAGTCGCTTTACTGTTTACTTTTTGGCGCAGTACTACTAACTGGAGCAAGTATAATTCCTTGCTGCTAAGACACTAGTCCCTCAAAATGCAATGCGATCGTTGAAAAGGATAGAATAATGTTAGAAATAAAACTATCAATACAGACATTTACATCGATAGTCTGGCGTTATAATTTATTTGCCTTGGGTGTACTTTGGAGTGGGTAAGACTGTTTTTAGTGGCAGGCTAGCACATACCGTTGACTTGCGCTAGCCTAGCACCTGCGAACTCTGCAATTAAAAGGACTGGATGAAACGTGTTGAAAACGGTCTCCACTGATAAATATCACACTTGCTTACTTGGAAATGAGGTCCTATGTCCAAAATCCTGAACCACCCCTTTAAGGCTACTTTCACAAACTGTTAGTCAGCTGTCCTCTGATTTACCAATATCTAGGCGATATTTGTAACATTTATTTTTGTATTTGGCCCATTATGAAATCTTGTCGAACAATTTAAACACATTGTAAAACTTAAAGCCCAAATTTGGAGACATCCATGCATGTCGAAATTTACTGCAAATTCGAAACACAAACTGGATTACTCTGGAACAGCTAACTGTACAGGGGACTGTTTTACACCTTTGTGTTCGGTAAGGTCTGCTGTTTATTCTTATATATGGTTTGTCATGTGTTAAAAGAAGGGTTTCTTGAAGTATTCCATCGATATGAATGGGTAGGGAGATCATGGACGCAAAACCTTCAGTAGAATGTATGATTAAATTGAATTATATTATTTACTTTTATCGCGAACCGTCCAACACAGCAATTATCGGCTAACATTGTTTAAAAGCTGAGAAAAAGCTCTTTCATGTGATACTTGTGATGTCTGTGTGATGATGAGTAGGCTACTTCGCGAGTAGTTAAACTGAGAAGAATGGGTGAATTTGGACACACTTTCTTTCTTGCACTGTCACTTTCTCCACTGCGTAAAAGACTAAATTAATTTGTGCTGTGAATGCTAAGATTATTTTGACAGGCCATAGGCTAAATAAAAATCGCTATTAGTAGGACGCAAAGCAGAATATTGAAAGAAGGGGGCACCAAGGCCACCGTGGCCTGTAAACCTCTGATTTTCAAAGGGGCATCACGGCCAACGCAAGGGGCTACGACGGCCATGGCCGTCGTGGCCGCCGTGAAATTCCTACCCTGGTTGTAGATCTACAAACTAAGGAAAATAAAGAGTAACTCAGTCAAAAAGCCCCAGCCAGCATCTGGCTTGCATAGACAGGCACTAAACGGAGGGCCAGCATCAGGGTAGAGAGAGAAAGAACCATAGATATATATCATAAAGGCTAGATGTCTTATGGCGGAGTCTTATGGCGGCATCACTGGCGGCCATCTTGTCAAGGCAAGCTATCTGGTGGGCTCTGTGGTACCTGATGTAAGGTATATCTCTTCTTCTACTAAAGGCAGAACAATGCCCCCAGGCTATAACAATTACACCTTCAGGTCACTACCTGTCATTACAGTATGCACCACTGAAACACAATGTTATGAGTTAGCGAGCTGACTGTGAGATGGCCGTCGGGTGCGGACATCGACCTCCATTGGCCAGCAACGCGGACGAGACATCTAGCCTTTATTATATATATCTATGGAAAGAACATTGGCAGCACTGGCAGTTAGCCTACACCGTCGCTGGTACAGGGTATTGCTCTATCGCAGCAACCTTCTCCTGTACCGGACAAACCTGGCCTTGGCCAACATGCTTGCCCAAGTATGTTACAGTCGCCTTGGTGACAATGATGATGTCAAGCACAAGAGGAACAGACAACATAGATTCAGATAGCAGGGTCATTAATCCAGAAAAGCAAATGGCAAGCAGTACTGCCACCTACAGCAGACTAAAAAGAGGTACAGCAAACTTCTCATAGCCTGTTCATGTTTACCACTGTAGCAGATGGCTTATTTGTATCTAGCGCTGCTGTACTCCACTACGCTGCTATACCTGTACTCCACAACGCTGCTGTACTCCACTACACTGCTATACCTGTACTCCATTAGGCTGCTATACTCCACTACGCTGCTCCACTCTGGCTCCTATGCTCCACTATGCTGCTATACTCTACTCACGGCTGCTATGCTACTCCATTACCATTACGCTGCTACTCCACTACGCTGCTGTACTCCACTACGCTGCTATACCTGTACTCCATTACGCTGCTATACTCCACTACGCTGCTACTCCACTACGCTGCTATACTCCACTATGCTGCTACTCCACTACGCTGCTATACTCCATAAGCCTTCAATTTGTCTCCATATTTTACTCCATCCCCCACTCTTGAAACTTTTGTGTATGCTTGTTTGGAATGTGTGTTTTTTCATGTGCCCCGATGTTTCAGAAAAAAAAAAAAAAAAAAAAAAACTTTGACAATCCCTATATGACTGCTTAGCTAGCGTCGCTAGCGGCGGTCATAATAATATTTTTTGTGCATGTGAACAAACTGAAGAATTTTCTACAATTTGAACTATTTTAGTATTATGGCAAAGCATACTACAGATGAGAGTGCTTTCCATTGTGCCCAACAGTGTGTAGTTGGTTAGACAAAAATATGGTAATATGGATGTTTTTACAATGGCGCTCACTATGTCAAAAGAAATACTGAAAAGACCTACATCGCCACCTTGTGGCACTCCTCTGCACCTACTACAGTAGTCATGATGTTGCGTGCAATGTGTGCAATGAGCCATTAGTAATAACAACAACAACAACACAACATTGACTCTCATCAACTCTCACCCCAACAATTGGTAAGTAAAGAAAGTGAAAAAAGGTATCTTGATCGGAATCCAGATCATCGTGCCATGATGCCTGAGATATGGTAACACTTTACCTTGTATTGAACCTTTGAAGTTATGCGAGTGAACACACACACACACACACACACACACACACACACACACATACACGCAACACACACACACACACACACACACACACACACACACACACACACACACACGCACGCGACACACACACACACACACACACAGTGTGATTACAACATTCAGGCCCCCCATTGAGGAGATGCATGGGATGCACACATTGCTATGGCATACTGTAGTAATCAGCATGCACCAGATACTCATCAAGATCAACTGGTAACTGTTGGACTATGCAGCACACTGTGATCTTTCACTTTAAAATATGTTTATGAAACAAACTTTGCATGCAATGCCTTGTTTCCACAGGTCTAACTCAATGAAACGAGTTCTTGATTCTTTGAGACTCAACGTTCTGTAGCAAATACATCTGCAAGAGGATTTGTCCTAATCCTGTCTTGGTTACCAGGGAGCTCATCACCACCCAGTGTTTGGTGAGACAATGACACATGACCTTTAGCTGAACACATGCCAGTTCGCCCAGGCTTGTAAACCCTCAGGTTTGTCAGGAATCCATTCTGATTCATAAGTAGGGTTACATGTAACAAGGTGTTATGTAAGTTGCACTGACAGCAGATTTTAAAAGCATTCCCATGCACTCACTGGGCTTCATATTGCGCATACACAAATGATTTCCACATTTTCTGCAGTAGCTTGCTTGCTTTAGTAGGGCTATTTGTGCAACCATTCATTTAGAAGTAGACACCATTCAACACACATTAAGCTAAATCTAAACTTCGAATTGCAATAAATGTTTGCAGCAAAAGCACTCCTAAAGAGTTTTTTGTTTACCTTAAAATAATGTTTCCAAAATCATTTTGATGGCTCATAAACTAGATAGAGTGGACGCGGTTCTGCCACACAAGAGGTCTTGCAAGAAAGCCATATGCTGTTTGGGTAGGAACACCCAACAAAACAAAAAAAAATCTAAATGGAAAAGAGCTGCTACTACAGGAATTCAGATTCGAAGACGCACAATTAGTCCATGTGTTATTGCACTTTTCAACTGTAGGGGGACCCCGAGAACAGATATTGTTTAGTGCTGCTTTTAGGCTTTTTAAAATCATTATGTGTGTGGGTTATAATTTTTCTCAGTTGCTATGGTACATTCTTCAGATCACAATTAAAATTCTCAAAACTGCTTGTTCAAACTTCATATCATCTTATCTCTTGTGCATATCATAAAAGCATGAAATCTTCTCATCTTGGACAAACAGCAATGCTTTAGTACATCATGTTATTTACTGTAGTATTGAGCTGATTTTGTACAAATGTCTGCTGTTTTTTTCAATTGCTAATGTCATGTTGGTCAAAATGCACTATACTGGTTCCATGCTGAATAGTCCTTCCCCATAAAACAAATTGGCCTCATTTCATGCATAAGTGTTGAAATAGATAGCTGTCATAGTTTCCATACTGTGTCTAGCATAAATATGAGTTGATAGACAGGAACATCAGGATTTATACAGAGTGGTGCACAGTTCTAAGGGTTTTTTTTACTGTATATTTGTCATTTTAATTTGCTCAATCCTGTTTTATACCTCCACAATGTCTGTCAACAGTAAAAACTGGTATCCACTCTCTTACAATCAACCCCCTCCACACATAATAATGTGTAACTTTGTAGTTTTGAAATAGCCACATAGTAAAAATAGTGCTGTCTTGCACATTCATATCAAATAGCTATAGAGTAAATTGCCATATTGACAACAAGACAACACAGTTTGAATATCTTGAAAGAACACAATGGCATAAAGAGTTGCCATTTTGATTGCACTGACAGTTTCGTTGGTATAAATACTTGATTTTGAGACATAGACTTTGAGCATTTTGAGCAAGATACATGCTTTTGGAGGCAATTCACTGTGTCATGTAGTTTGCACGAATTGTTTTGAGAAATGCCATAACTGTGTGTGCATGCATATGTGCAGACACTACAGCGACAATTGCAACATCCACTGTGTAACTGAGCCAAGTTGGCAAGGCGTCAGATATGCTCCACACCCAGGTCTTGACTACACACTTGTCACCAGAATGCATTTTTTCACTTCAGAAAAACATACCAGTGGATTTTTTGCAGATATGATCAAATTAAATTACAGTTTTTCTCAGCCGCTTTGGTGCTATTCTCACATCACTATTAACATTTGCACAGCAGTTAGTGCATTTCTCAAAACAATTAGTGCAAACTGCAAAACCTAGTGGATGACCTGCAAAAGCACGTCACTTGCTCAAAATGGATAGTCCATTCCTCAAAAGCACGTATTCATGTCAATGAAACTGTCAGTATCATCAAAATGAGAAGTCTTGACACCATCGTTTATGAACAAGATAGTCAAATGGCTTTGTCATGTTTTCATTATGACAGTTCTCTCAGTGTTTTCCAATGCAAAAAAAGGTCAGAACTCAGTTACACTACCTGAACATGCTCAAGACAGCACTATACAGTACTTGTACAGCCATTTGAAAACTACAAAGTTACACATTGCTGTAGTTAGGGGAGTAAGTGAGTACAAGACACTGAATACGTACATTTTTACTGTATGCTCTTTGCAATTCTACAGCATTGTGACAGAATTTGATAACTAGTTCAACAATTTTGTATGTAATGACTCAAGCAATGAAATGAAGACTATTAGTTTTATAGGGAACGACTATTCAGTATCTATAAGTATAGTTCATTTTGACTGACATGACATAAGCAAATGATAATGTTAAAAAACAGCAGAGAATTGTATGAAAGCAACTGATACATGTCCAAAAGTATTTGCAATTTGTTCAGAGGAAGGAGAATTTGCTACTATGATGTGCACAAATGACTAAATGTTGTGGAGGTTGATGCGCGCGCAGCCGTGGGGCAGAAGACGCTTTGTGGCCATACACAACGTTTGGGGGCAGCCGTGGCCTACTGGTTAGCGCTTCGGACTAACCGGAGGGTTGCCGGTTCGAACCCCGACCAGTAGGCACGGCTGAAGTGCCCTTGAGCAAGGCACCTAACCCCTCGCTGCTCCCCGAGCGTGCATTATTAATATAACATCGTATTTTGTCATTTTTGGCGAAGACATGCATTCCGTTAGGGATATTGAACTTATTTAACATTCTTTGTCATACATTGTGAATTCGAATTGGTGCAGTTTTCAGAAACTCATTTTATTCTTTTCATGGAGAGCATTGCTCTATGCTGTTCTATGGTGCTTTCTGCCTCTTAGTTGCGCACGCATGTTTTCGTGACGTTGCATAGAAATCCATGTATAGGAAAAGGGCTAACTGGCTAACGATCTAGAGGGCTAAAGGGCTAACTGGCTAACAGGTCACACTTTATGGGTCTTCCACAGACTATGCACAGATGCTCAAATCATGAACAAGCTATTGACACTCTGAGAACAACATTGTATTCAGGTTAGGGCAGCGGTGTTGTGGTAAAATAAGAGGTGGGTAAACTATGAATTCTGTGATCACGGTAAGGTGGACTGCACCATGTAGTATCAGATTTTTTAAAAAGGCTTTTGGAACATGTTTGATGATGGTGGAGGTTATTGTCCAATGTTAATAACAATAGCAGTGGTATTAGGTATTAAATGGTTCCTAGAGTGTTGATAAGTGTACATATTGTGAACGTGAATTTACAATGTGATTTTTGAATGTTAAAAGTTGCAATTGGTGAATAAACTTTTTTGAGAGGTGGATAAACTCTAATAAGAGCTGGATAAACTATATCTGACATTTCAGAGGTGGATAAACTCTAATAAGAGCTGGATAAACTCTATATCTGACATTTCAGAGGTGGATAAACTCTAATAAGAGCTGGATAAACTCTATATCTGACATTTCAGAGGAGGATAAACTCTAATAAGAGCTGGATAAACTCTATATCTGACATTTCAGAGGTGGATAAACTGTCTTTACTTGCGTTTAGCCTCCTCTACATCTCTGGGTTAGGGGTTGTTAAAGAGGTTTGTTGGGTTTGCTGGATTAGGGGTTGTTAAAGAGATTTGTTGGGTTTGCTGGATTAGGGGTTGTTAAAGAGGTTTGTTGGGTTTGCTGGGTTAGGGGTTGTTAAAGAGGTTTGTTGGGTTTGCTGGGTTAGGGGTTGTTAAAGAGGTTTGTTGGGTTTGCTGGGTTAGGGGTTGTTAAAGAGGTTTGTTGGGTTTGCTGGGTTAGGGGTTGTTAAAGAGGTTTGTTGGGTTTGCTGGGTTAGGGGTTGTTAAAGAGGTTTGTTGGGTTTGCTGGATTAGGGGTTGTTAAAGAGGTTTGTTGGGTTTGCTGGGTTAGGGGTTGAGTTTGGTTAAAAAGATGTTCAGAACCGGTTATAATTCAACAAAAATGTTAAAGACCGAATGTGAATTTCAACCATCTTTCCACTAATTGTTTTGAGAAATGCACTAATTGTTGTGCAAGCGTTAATGATGATTCGAGAAATGCACCAAAGCGACTGAGCAAACCATAATAGTCTTGAAGGCTGACTAATAAAAGCCATTTTCCCCAGCACATGTCAATCAGAATCATTATCACGACCGGACACATTAATCTCTCCCCTTCAACATTATAGGTGATATGGTTCCCCCACCTGTGCAGGAGTACAAGGTTGAGAGGCCTTTTTGACAAGTCACTTCACATTTAACAGCAGAGAGCCGTGTCTCCCGAGATGACGATTTAAAGGTCGGAGAGATAAGCCTCTGCTGCATGTTTAGCTCCAAACATGTAGCAGGTTTAGCTCCAAGCAAGCAGCAGGTAAATGAGTTGTATCGTTTATGACTATTGTAAAGAGCAGCTGATATTTAACCAGAGACAATATAATTGGGTGATAATGAACTGGTTTGAAGGCATGTAAGAAGAGTGACCTGGGTGTTATAAGCCTTTGAAAACACAAATAGCGCGTCTACCCCTTAAGGAGCCTACATATTTCCTTTTTAAGCACTTAAGCGTGTCTTAGGCATGTCTCTGAACAATTCTACCCAATGTTATCAGTTTGTATACAATGGCTTGTCCATATTCACCAACTACCTCTTGCAAAAATAGGGATGCACTGAGTCCTGATTTTTAAGGTTCTGCTGAATACCAAATCCATTATTTACAGTTTTATTTATCTATTTATTATTTATTATTATTTATTTTATTTTATTTACAGTTTTCTCAGTCACTTTGGTGCATTTCTCAAATGTTTGCACAACAGTTAATGCATTTTTCAAAACAATACCACAATGTATTACCTGCTAAAATGTGTACCTTGCTCAAAATGCTTAGTCTATGTTTAAAAAGCAAGTATGTATACCAATGAAACTGTCCTCACATGTCCTTTCACCATTGTGTATGAACAACATAGTCAAACTGCTTTGTTATGATATGACAGTTTACTCTGTATGTATTTTCAAAATAGTGCACAGGGTAGCACTATTTTCGATGTGGCACAGCTATTTCAAAACTCCAAAGTTACACATAACTGTTTGTGGAGAGGGTTGATTGCAAGAGAGTGGATATGCTTCAAAATTTTTACTATTTTACTGTAAAGAAAACAAAGGCTTTACAACATTGTGCAAAGGGAAAATGACAAACAGTCAAACACCCCTTGGCCAGAGGGAAGCCAGATTTTTGTAGTCAATATTTTTGTATACGCCCTGGCGTTCCTGTTTGTCAGGTGAGTCACATATGCTAGACAGACAATCTAGTCAACACTTTTGCATGTCCTTTGTATGTCCTTTGCATGACCTTGAATTTCCCCTGGGGATCAATAAAGTATCTATCTATCTATGTAATGATTCAAGCGATAAAATAAGGCCAATTTGTTTTATGGGGTACGACTATTCTGCATGGGACCAGTATAGTGCATTTTGACCAACATGACATTAGCAATTGAAAATGTAAAAAACAGCAGACATTTGTACACAATCAAGTGTATATATGTACTAAAAGCATTTGCTGTTTGTTTGAAGCAGTGAGAATCGCCTTTATGATGTGTTCAAGGAAGAAGATGGTATGGAGTTTGAACAAGCAGTAAATGTAGTAAACATCACCAACAACTAGAGTAGATTGATACATCATTTTTTATTTGTGAATGTCCTTGCTGAACAACTAGCTGCAGCATCCTGGCTGCTGTCTGTGTTGTTACTAACGACAGATTCCTTACACATTTTGAACTCCATCGCATGCTTTCAGCGCAAATGTAAACACCTTCCCATGATCACTTGCAACGTTATTACAATTTACAGTCAGCTGCATAGGATTCAGTTTGATAAAACAAGGTTCGGCTCCTATCAAAAAGCTTAAGATCTGGCCAAATACGAAACCGAATCTTGGATTTGGTGTATCACTATACAAAAAGAAGCCTACTAAAATTAAGGAAAATGCAAATGCCATTACATTTGTTCTTGTAGCAGACTTTTAATACTCAGCACAGAGGAAACTAGAGGGAGAACCCTTATCAACAGTGTGTGTTTTGTTTGGATATGTTGTTGATCGGTTGATAAACGGCCACAGCAATGAAGTCCCGTCGCAAAGCAAATGTTGGAAACATTTCCCAATCAACAGTCACCAGACTCTATTCACTTTGTGAATACGTTTGGATTTGTCCAGGCTATGTGGCCACATTAAGGGCTTGCACTTGTCTGGTTTGGATCATAAACTGAGCTTATACATATATATGAACTCCTAACATATATACAGACATGCAACCCCATAAACTGGATCCTAAACTGAGCTTATACATATATATGAACTCCTAACATATATACAGACATGTAATAAAATGGATTTCATGTCTTGAGGATATATGATTTTTAAAGGTCAGTGGGATGGGAGAGTGAGGTGTTGCTCTGAACATGTAACAGCAAGCAGCAGGTGAGGGGAATGGCTGAGGCCTGTGCCCATGAACGGAGAGATGACATTCAAGCAGAGTTGATGGGAAGTTTAGGGGTACTCAACCTGTGCAAACTTGACAACATGGAATTTTCAGCCACTGGCAGTGTGAGCTGGAGAAGCCTACTCAGGCAAACAGCTCAATGTTTTCGTTGTGCGTGAGCCCAAGATGTGTGTGACTCCTGTGTGTGAGAATGAGAGAACAAACACAAGCTCTGCCAGGAGTAGTAGCCTCTCTGTCCCCAGAGCTCTTTTTCATCTTAGCGTCTGATCACAGCCTCTGGCTCTCTCTCATGTCACTTCCTTCATTCAATAACACAGATTCACTGTTAGCTTTCTCCCGCAGGTATATATCCGTGCATGAATAATGCTGTGAGCTTGGCAGTGTACAAGTCAGAGCATAAAACATAAAACTCCCAGCAGGGATGGGGGTAGTGTGTGTGTGTGTGTGTGTGTGTGTGTGTGTGTGTGTGTGTGTGTGTGTGTGTGCCTTGTGGTGACAGATGTTGGGAGTATGATGGAGAGGTGGGCAGGGATGAGTCTGGCTCGGGGGTTGTGGGAGTGGGAGTGGGAGAGGGAGTGTGGATAAAAAGCCACTCGGAGCCCCAGCTCGACACTCAGTCCTCTCTTGTCAGAGCCAGAGTACCCTTCCAGCCTCTCTTCACCATGGCAACAGTCTTCGCCAGCCGCTCCTCCATGGGAGGCGGATTCTCCATGGGCTCGTCCCGCATGTCCATGTCCGGTGGAGGCATGAGTGTGGGCGGTGGGCTCGGCGGCGGCCGCATGATGAGGGCGGGCAGCGTGTACGGGGGCGCCGGGGGTTCTGGGGTGCGCGTCTCCAGCGCCGCCAGCCTGGGGTCGGCGGGCGGCTTCGGTGGAGGGTTCGGAGCGGGCGGCGGGTTCGGAGCGGGCGGCGGCGGCGGTGGATTCAGCATGTCCATGGGCGGGGAGGGCAGCGTCATCGGCAACGAGAAGGGCACCATGCAGAACCTCAACGACCGTCTGGCCACCTACCTGGCCAAGGTGCAGATCCTGGAGAGGGCCAACGCCGAGCTGGAGCTGAAGATCAGGCAGTTCCTGGAGAGTAGGGTCGGACCTGCTGGCCACGACTACGGTGCCTTCATGGCCAGCATCACTGACCTGCAGACCAAGGTGAGCTGCTCTAATCATCATAATTACCCCACCTGTAGCGGAGGCTGCACCACAGAGCACTATATGCAGGAGACTAGGAGAGTGCACTGCCTGCGCCCACTCTGTGTCTCGCTCTCTTACTGAACGTGTTTTTTAACCATGTGCCGCGGCAGTTCACTATGATTGATGATGTGTTGATTGACGTGTTACTGATGTATTCCAGATCCAGGGGGCCATTCAGCTGAAGGGATCTGTGCATCTGGCCATAGACAATGCCAGCCTTGCCATGGACGACTTCAGAGTCAAGTAGGTTTACCTCAGAGAGAAAAACAGAAATCCTCTTGCTAGGTTTAGTCCAAAATAATGATAGAAAGCTTGTTGCTATAAGCTATAGGGAAATTACAAAATGCAATGAACTCGGTATGATATAGATTGCTCGTAAGCACACTAAGTTACCAAATGCAGTAAATATTGTATGCTGTGTTTGAGAGAGTCTGCATGCAAGTTTCCACATGTACGTACATGCATGGCATGACCAATATACATGGCAATACATTCATGAATGCATTCCTCTGTAGCATTTTCAATTTCAAGGTAGATATCAATACCATTTTAGCCCGGAGATTGTTATTTAATAGAATATGTGCATTGCAGCAGCAATTAAGGATTAGATAAACGACTAAAAGACATAACACCACCTCTATATCTGTAAGGTATGAGACCGAGCTCACCATGCGCCAGTCTGTGGAGGCGGACATTGCTGGTCTGAAGAGGGTGCTGGACGAGCTGAACATGACCAGGGCTGACCTGGCCATGCAGATCACTGGCCTGCAAGAGGAGCTCGTCTTCCTCAAGAAGAACCACGAGGAGGTGAGCACAACGCTAATTACACGGCAGGGTCACACACTTCTCATTTGTGCCTCCTTCAGAAAGAGCCAAGCCGACGTCAGGATGATTGAGTGGCCAAAGCTGTGATTAGCCTCAGGCCCCCCGAGCTCCAACTGCTCCGCTCGGCTCTGTCCCAACATGCTGTGCAGAGCAGGTGGCAGAGTGAGAACAGGCAGAAGCCCCAAGTCTCACTCTACGGGAGGACCCTCCCCAGGCATGGGTGTACTGTACTGTATGTCTCCCTCTCACACTGTGAGAAAAAGGGTGTATCCAGGACTTGAATTCCACAGTATTCTCCCTTGCACACCACAGATACACTTAGTTAGACGTAGATATCTACCTACCCACTCACTGATTTGAGTGCACTGCCTTGCACACCATAGATACACTTAGATAGACGTAGATATCTACCTACCCACTCACTGATTTGAGTGCACTGCCAGAAATTAAGTCTTGACAAGAATGACGTAACTAGTGAATATTGTTTTGTGATTTTTGTCATGTTGCACCATCTGCCTCCTGCATTACCTCTGCCATTGAGAGGACATACATTAAATATGTCACTGCATTACATCTGCCATTGAAAGGACGTACACTGAATATGTCACTCCATTACGTCTGCCATTGAGAGGACATACATTAAATATGTCACTGCATTACCTCTGCCATTGAGAGGACATACATTAAATATGTCACTGCATTACATCTGCCATTGAAAGGACGTACACTGAATATGTCACTCCATTACGTCTGCCATTGAGAGGACATACATTAAATATGTCACTGCATTACATCTGCCATTGAGAGGACGTACACTGAATATGTCACTGCATTACGTCTGGGTTTGAGAGGATGTATACTGAATATGTCACTGTATTTTTCTGTGGTAGGAGCTTGTGGCCCTGCGTGCTCAGATGTCTGGCCAGGTTCATGTGGAGGTGGACGCGGCTCCTCAGGAGGACCTCACCAAGATCATGGCCGAGATCCGGGAACACTACGAGGCAGTCTCAGCCAAGAACCAGAGGGACCTTGAGTCCTGGTTCCAGACCAAGGTGAGTGGCATACACAGATATACACGTATAGAAAAAAACACACACATGCACATACATATATACACATATTTACATACATACACACATACACACAATCGTGATCTATTTTCTTCTATTGTGAAATGTGTTCAAGTCCTTTCTCACACACTGTGTTCTCTGTCTGCTGTTGTTTTGCAGTCGGAGACCATTAACAAGGAGGTCATGACGAGCACAGAGGTCCTTCAGACCAGCAGGACAGAGATCAACTCCGTCAAGAGCTCCGTTCAGTCCCTGGAAATCGAGCTTCAGTCACTCCTCAGCATGGTGAGATATACTGTACACGTCAGCTCCATAACACAGCACTGTTGCACACAATCAATCAGTGTCTCGTGCCGTTTCACTGGATATGACAAGTCAGGCCATGCAGTAAAATCAGGAGCAATTTCATCATAATCCATTATGCATAGTTTTCCTTCCTACCTTTCCCACGCCTTGATCTTCCACCTACGCACTCCTGTTTAAAACAATGTAGTTCTTGACCTTGTTTTTTCTGGCAACTTGCCGTACTACTTTTCTGTCATGGAAACCCTTTGTTCACTTGACATATATGCTTTTCCCCTGTTGAATCACCTTTTAACAGTAACTAAAGCAAAACAAAACATCTCTAATTCAAACTGTCCTAATTCCCATGCCCCCGCAGAAAGCTTCGCTGGAGGGAACACTAGCGGAGACGCAGTCGCGCTACTCGTCCATGCTCTCGGGCTACCAGATGCAGGTGGGCAGCCTGGAGGGTCAGCTCACACAGCTGCGCGGTGACCTCGAGCGCCAGGGACAGGAGTACTCCATGCTCCTGGACATCAAGACCAGACTGGAGATGGAGATCGCCGAGTACAGAAGACTGCTGGACGGAGGCGCAAGCTCAAGCCTCACCATCAGTAGCAGTAGCGTGGGCGGAGGGCTCAGCGCGGCCGGAGGTTTCACCATGAATGGAGACGCAAGGTAATCGCTAATACGCTAATCGGTTAGCATGAATGTAGCTATCGGCAAATTAACCAGTAACCGCAACCACAACATGAGTTCAGAGAATGATGGACAAGGCACAATGTGAAAGAAAAGGAGTTGGCATGAGACATGAGAATGAGAGTGTGAAATGTCTTTTCTTTGTCCCTTCCAACAGCCTTCTCTCAGGCTCGTCTTCCACCTCCACCACCACCACCACCAAGGTCATCACCGTCGTAGAAGAGGTGGTTGATGGGAAGGTGGTGTCCTCCTCCTCTACTTCCTCTGGGCATCTCATTCACTAAACCATCCACTTCAAGCCCACCTGACACCAGCCGGCTCTGGGCCCAAACAGGCCTGACTGGCGTGGGGCCCATGGGTGTCCAGACCCAGTAAGAGCCTAATCGTGTCCAGACCCCACCGCTGTCAGTACCAACCAAAATCAAGTGTCTGATGGGAGAATCCACTGTGTGACTTTCTTTTAGTCCAGTGCACTGAGAGCCTCCCTCATTATGCTGGACAATAAAGAGGACATGCATAAAAGTACAGTGAAAGTGTGTGTGTGTGTTTAATTCTTTCAAACTCATGCATAGGTATGGTACATATTAGTGATTTCATTAGTCAACCAGTGGGCTATTGACATCACTAGGACGTGCATGCTGTAGACAACAGTCAGCTAGTGATAGATGGAATGGCTAAAGGCTAAACGGGTTAGACCAGTGATTCCCAAACTGTGGGTCATGGCCCTCTGGTGGGCTGTCAAGGTATTACAGGTGATTACGTACAGTAGTTCAAATTCAAACCATAGCCAGAGATATTAAGCCTATTCATCAAAGTGATATTCATTTGATGTTGGTCCAGAACATATTCAATGGGGTTGACAGACTATGGGTAATACTAAACTAAAGTGTGTTATTGGAGCGGTCGTTGTGTCAGGTAGAAAAATTCAAGATCACAGTGAACATGTGAAGAACAAAACTCTCAGCGAGTGCTCCGACTACAGAATTGTAAATAAATGTTTGGGTGGGCCACAGGAGATTTTGGGAATTGAAATTGGGCCAAAGCAGTTGGGAATCTCTGGTTTAGACATTCCAATGTATGGAAGTGCTTCAACAAAAATGAGACTTGTTCCGTGACCCACTCCAAAACCAGCTTGTCATGGTGAAACACTGGCCTGGAAATGGAGACTGTATCAGAAATCAGTGAGTGAGTCTCAATCAGTATGTGACACATTGAATATATGATAGAATTAGTGAATATTTTGTATATTTCGTCTGCAACTCAATAATTCAAAAATGTGTGCTATTCTATAATTCAAACTGACATATAGGTCAAGCATATGAATAACCATACACAACAAATATACTCACACACATAAAATCTATAACCATCAATAAAATAATACATAGCACAGATATAGTACAGTATACAAATATATAGTCACTGAACTGAAATTAGGCTACAGGGTAAGCCTGTAACCTCTTTAATAGCACAGGTTTAGCTATTCGAGGGAATTCTCTAATTGTCATGCTACATTCAGTACCATCTTTTTTTTTATATGAGTAGGCTTTATCCACATTTTGAAATCTTATAATATGCCGTTTGGTCTGAGCAATGCCTCTACAAACATTAGAAACCCTAAAACCAAAAGTATCCTTATAGCATCTCCTTAACAGAGAAAGCCTTGGGGCAACCAACCACATGGATGGAATAGCTAGTGCAACAAGAACCAGTTTTAAGGGAGTGGCGATTGATGTCCCAACCCTGATGACAAAACCACAGCAATTTTCAGCTGCCAGTTATCCAGATTACTTGTGACCTATGCCGTGTCATTCGTCTTACACACCTCTTCCTGTAAAACACAAATGAATAGGCCTACTGCTTTCCGGGGCCACTAAAATGTCACAAAAACAAAACCGTCCTATTAAGACATAAGCCATCTTTACTCTCGCTGCTTTAGCTGTTCCTGTAACATCTCGTGTTACTTATTATAAGGTCAAGAATGCAGAATCACAAATACAAGATTCTGCCAGTCATAGATTAAAAACACAAGCACAAACTTATAGAATAATGGAAATGCTATGTTAAATAACAGATGGTCTCTTTCAGATATAAATCCTCTTGAAACGTTTAACAACTCAGCTGTTTTTGTTACCAAGCGCGTGGCCCACTCGTTAAAGTGTTGCCAGTTCGATCTAAATATAAATCTAAATTGATTTAAATGTAAATATTCTATAGCATATACCCTGTAAATATTCTATAGCATCCGTCTTAAAACTTTACTCAAACTGCACTTGTGGAGAGTGAACAAATAAACCATTTGTAATTGAAAAGAAGAAAAGGCTGATGATTTTGTGCAATTTTAAACTAAAAGATGAGTAAATCATGATCAAACAAGTGTGTGACCCAGCTGAAGCATGTCAAGCATATATATATATATATATCACCAAGGAGAGTTGCTCTTTGACTGGTTTATAGTTTTGAATGAAGTTCCAAAATGCCCTTGGGAGTTTGAAGCCTTTCTCGCCCCTCAGAAGGGATTATCTCTAAATGTCAAATATGTCAGTTAAAGCTTAGTCAAATCCTGCTGCAGATTGGGTCTTGTTTTACCAGTTTTCATTATCCTCTAAAACCCACTAATGGCTCCAAAGACGATCAAAAAAGGTAGCGATTATGAAACATTCCTTTAGTAGAGTGCAAGTCTGGTGTTTGAACCTATAAAAAAACACTACAAGCTATGTGGAGTTTGAAAGTAACTCACCATTTTATTGATCTTACAATGCTGTCCTATATCCTTTGGATAAACTAATATGCATATAGGCAATGCAACAGTCAGGGGAATATATAATTTGGCTGCAATTATATGCATAGGCAATGCAACAGTCATGGGAATATATAATTTGCACTTAATATGCATATAGGCAATGCAACAGTCATGGGAATATATACTTTGGCTGCACTAATATGCATATAGGCAATGCAACAGTCAGGGGAATATATAATTTGGCTGCAATTATATGCATAGGCAATGCAACAGTCATGGGAATATATAATTTGGCAGCATTAATATGCATATAGGCAATGCAACAGTCATGGGAATATATTCTTTGGCTGCACTAATATGCATATAGGCAATGCAACAGTCAGTGGAATATATAATTTGGCTGCAATAATATGCATATAGGCAATGCAACAGTCATGGGAATATATAATTTGTCAGCATATGCATATAGGCAATGCAACAGTCATGGGAATATATTCTTTGGCTGCACTAATATGCATATAGGCAATGCAACAGTCAGGAAAATATTTTTCAAAATCAGAACTGTGAATGCTGTATTACAGCAGTGGTTCTTAAACTGAGACTTTCCGCCAACGCCTAAAGGGTTAAAATCTCATCCTGGAGTGCCTTCACGCAGTTCCCCATTTGGGAATTACTTGGCTGATGTCAGACGGTGTTGTGGTCAACAACTGTCCTTTTTTACCCCCAAAAGTGGTTCGCGACCCCCTGCAATCGGTACTCGAGCTGGTAACCACCCAGCAGTAACTCTTGCATTCAGTGATTTGCAATCAGCCTAATTTTATTTTTGACTCTCCCGTCACCGTTGTACCTGAGCCCGGAGAGCTCAATTTTAAGTTATATTTTTTCTGGTCGGATAATTTGTGAGCACGCTTCTCCTTAATTAAGTTCTCAATTAATACAACGTGACCCCGCTGTAGGCCTAAATTGAGCTCTCAACATGTATTTCGTGCTCACATTTAGTAATTCTATTTCACTGCTCGCTGTGCTGTGGTGGCAACTTCCATGTTACCTTATTATGGACTAGGCCTACAGCTGTCTGTAACAGTTCATATTGGTAATGCGGGATGATAACCGTAGCAGCTAATTAAAGACTTTAGGGTGGCCATGTTTTATAGCCGGGACTTCACTCTTTGTAGCAGGGGCACTGTGGTGTCAACCGGGCCAGCTATGGAGACCCATAATGGGGAAGCTCCTACTACAAAGGCTACCATGGGCTCTGTTGTAGCCCCAATGACCGGTTTCCACTATCTCCTGATTGTTGACTTAATCCGTGAGGTCTAGAAGTCAATCGAAGTAATATCACAGCGACAAGCCCTTAAACAATTACAACACGTGACCTACCTCGTTGGTAAATAAATAGGCTACCGCGTGATAGTAGTATCGCTTCTTAATACCCACCCAATACAATAAGGTTCCTCTAGCTCATGCCGGGTCTCTCACCATATAACCCACGCCAGCACACCAATGATGCACACAACGAGGTAAGCTTTGATACGGACTATGAAGCGGAGACATAAACAGTGTCGCTCACGGCGCCTTCAGCTTCTCAGGCTATGTAGCCCAGCTCACAATCGCTCATGCATAAACACCACAGCCTGGTATTACACTGACCTCAACAAACACTCAAAACTTCGCCAAACATTCAGCTGACGACAAGCAAGTGTTTCCTGTACAACACACAATAATCATCTGCTTCCCACCTACAGCCTACCTAACGGGCTATAACCAGGTGCACTGCAATCAATGATTCCCACGCCACTACAAGCGCATACACCTCCCGACGCCAGCCCTCGCTGGATACCCCTTGACACCACACTATGTTTTGTGCAATACAATTGAATTTCTTCGAGCTCCACGTCTTTTAATTATTCACAGGGTGCTGCTTTAGTAGATCGAGATCTTGAATATACTATAACGTACTCCATGTTTACATGTGTCAAGACACATTGAGTGCACGCTTTACAAATTCAGCCTTTTGCGCAGATCGTGTTCACAATGTTCTATAACCATGTTCACAAATTGTGCTCGCTTTACTAAATCGCTCCCCTCGCTTTAGTAAATCGGCGCCGCTTTTAGTAAATAGTGCACTTGTTTATTGTTGTGCCCCTTGTTTTACTATGCTTAAATGAGAGCTCAATTTAGTAAAATGAGCTCACACTATAGTAAACGAGAGTAATATTATAAATTGTGCACATCGCATTTAGTAAAACCGAAAGCATAATTAGTAAAACGAAATGCACGACGTAGTAAAACGAGTGCACAATATGCTAAACGAGGCACAATTTAGTTAAACAAGAGCACAATTTAGTAAACGAGCGACAATGTAGTAAAACGAAGCGACATTCTCTCAACATGTAAAACATTTTATGCATGACCCCCAGGGGTCTGCATCACAACCTCTGAGCCATTCTCCAAGTTAAAAGATCATTAAAACTACCATAGTAATGGAGCCCGAGAGCTCACTTTAGTTATATTTTTTCTGGTCGTGATCATTTGTGAGCACGCTTTTCCTTTTAAGCTCCTCGAATTAATGAACGGAGCACGCTAATTGAGCTCGGACTTCAACGTGAAGCCTAAATTGAGCTCTCGAAATATGTATTTCTGTGCTCACGGTTTAGTAATTCCGACATTTTCTCACTGCTTTCGCTGTGCTGTGGTGGCAACTTCATGTTACCTTGACATGGACTTAGGCCTACAGCTGTCTGTAACAGTTCATATTGGTAATGCATGATAACCGTAGGCAGCTAATTAAAGACTTTAGGGTGGTCCATGTTTTTATAGGGACTTCTACTCTTTGTAGCAGGGGCACTGTGGTGTCAACCGCCAGCTATGGAGACCCATAATGGGGAAATTCTACTACAAAGGCTACCATGGGCTCTGTTGTAGCCTAATGACCGGTTCCATATCTCCTGGATTGTTGACTTAACTGTGAGGTCTAGAAGTCAATCGAAGCAATATCACAGCGACAAGCTCCCAAACAATTACAACACGTAGACCTACTGTTGGTAAAAAATAGGCTACTGCGTATATTAGTATCGCCCAATACCCACAATACAATAAGGTTCCCTCTAGCGCCCGATGCGGGTCTCTCACCATATAACCCACGCCAGCTTTTCAATGATGCACACAACGAGGTAAGCTTTGATAATGGACTATAAACGGAGACATAAACAGTGTCGCTCGATGCTCAGCTTCTCTCAGGCTATGTGGCCCAGCTCACACGCCCGCGATAAACACCACAGCTCTGCATACACTTGACCTCAACAAACACTCAAAACTTCGCCAAACATTCAGCTGGACCGATGTTGGCAAGGGGCCTGTACAACACACACACAATCATCTGCTCTCCCACCTACAGCCTACCTAACGGGGCTATAACCAGGTGCACTGCAATCAATGAGATTCCCCACGCCACTACAAGACACACCTCCCGGCGTCGTTCCGGGATACCCCTTGACACCACACTATGTTTTGTGCACACAATTGAATTTCTTCGAGCTCCACGTTTTAATTATTATTCAGGGTGCGTTTTAGTAGATCGAGATCTTGAATATACTATATAACGTGCTCATGTTTACATGTGTCAAGACAATATTGAGTGCACGCTTTTACAAATTGTGGCCAATGCTTAAGTAGATCATTAACTCACAATGTTCTATAACCATGTTCATTAAATTGCTCTGGCTTTAATAAATCGTGCCCTCGTTTTTTAAAATCGTGCGCTCGTTTAGTAAATAGTGCACTCGTTTAATAAATTGTGCCCTCGTTTTACTATGCTTAAAATGAGCTCAATTTAGTAAAATGAGCTCACACTATAGTAAAACGAGAGCACAATATAGAAATTGTGCACACGATTTAGTAAACCGAAGCGACAATTTAGTAAAACGAAGCACGATTTAGTAAAACGAAAGCACAATATAGTTAAACGAGGCACAATTTAGTTAAACAAGAGCACAATTTAGTAAAACGAAAAGACAATGTAGTAAAAACGAAAGCACATTCTCTCAACATGCAAAACATTTGCGATGACCCCTCTAGGTCTGCGTACCGTGTAACCTCTGGAGCATTCTCAAGTTAAAGATCATTAAAACCACCATAGTAATGGAGTCCGGGAGAGCTCACTTTAAGTGATATTTTTTCTGGTCGTGATCATTTGCGAGCCGCTTTTTCTTTAAGCCCTCGAGATTAATGAAACGTGAGCCGCGTTTTCCTTTAGTGGAGCTCAATTATGCAAAGCGGACCCCGTTGTAAGCCTAAATTGAGCTCTCAAATATGTATTTCGTGCTCACATTTAGTAATTCCGACATTTTTCCGCTCGCTGTGCTGTGGTGGCAACTTCGTGTACCTTGACATGGACTAGGCCTACAGCTGTCTGTAACAGTTCATATTGGTAATGTGATGATAACCGTGAGGCAGCTAATTAAAGACTTTAGGTGGTCAGTGAAGTTTTATAGCGGACTTCTACTCTTTGTAGCAGGGATACTGTGGTGTCAACCGCCAGCTATGGAGACCCATAATGGGAAATTCTGGCTACAAAGGCTACTCGGGCTCTGTTGTAATGACCGGTTTCCACTATCTCCTGGATTGTTGGACTTAACTGTGAGGTCTAGAGTCAATGAAGCACATCCACAGGGACAAGCTGTTGGTACAAATAGGCTACTGCGTATTAGTAGTATAGCCCAATACCCACCCAATACAATAGGTTCCCTCTAGCCGATGGAGCTTCACCCAGATAACCCACGCCACACCAATGGTGCACACAACGAGGGGTAACGTTTGATAATGGACTATGAAGCGGAGACATAAACAGTGGGCGTTCCGCGATGCTCAGCTCACACCGTTCGCAAACACCACAGCTCTGCATACACTTGGACCTCAACAAACACTCAAAACTTCGCAAACATTCAGCTGGACGATGATGGCAAGGGCCTGTACAAACACACACAATCATCTGCTCTCCCACCTACAGCCTACCTAATGGGGCTATATCCAGGTGCACTGCAATCAATGAGATTCCCTCTCTACGTCACTACAAGCGACACACCTCCCCACGTCATTCCCGGGATACCCCTGACACCACACTATGTTTTTTGTGCACACAATTTAATTTCTTCGAGCCCACGTTTTAATTATTCGCGGGTGCGTTTTTTAGTAGATCGAGATCTCGAATATAGCCTACTATAACGTGCTCATGTTTACATGTGTCAAGACAATATTGAGTGCACGCTTTTACAAATTAGCCACGTTTAAAATAGATCGTTACACAATGTTCTATAACCATGTTCACAAATTGTGCTCTCGCTTTAATAAATCGTGCCCTCGTTTTAGTAAATCGTCGCTTTCGTTTTAGTAAATAGTGCACTTTCGTTTAATAAATTGTGCCCTCGTTTTACTATGCTTAAAATGAGAGCTCAATTTAGTAAAATGAGCTCACACTATAGTAAAACGAGAGCACAATATAGTAAATTGTGCACACGCGATTTAGTAAACCCGAAACAATTTAGTAAAAGCGGCGTCTATTTAGTAAAACGAAAGTGCACAAAATAGTTAAACGAGCACAAATTACTTAAACAAGAGCACAATTTAGTAAAACGAAGCGACAATGTAGTAAAAACAGCGCACATTCTCTCAACATGCAAAACATTTTTCGCGATGACCCCTCTAGGGCTCCGTTACCATAGAGAATGAGAGAGCAAAAAATGGACATACACAGAGCATCGTGGACGAAGTTCCTTGGAGCCAAGGCTCCGTCATTATGCCCTTCAAATAGTGCTGCGTATTATTGTTGTTTTATTATTAGGGGGGTCATGTAGCCTAATGTTTTTGTTGTTGTTCTCTTTGGTTACACTTCATATGCGTTCGATGGACTTCAAAATTACATAGTTGCTCTCCGTGGGCGCTGGCGGCTTGTAAGACCCGCTGTTTGCGGGTATGTGTAGCCTATGTTGTAAAATTATGTTATGATGAGTTTTAATAAAGGGCCGGTCATGTGCCCGCCCTGGCCTGGCTCTGACTTGTTCCGGGCCACTGTTAATGGCTTTAGTGTTGACATAGCCTACCTATGAGGAGACACTTTCTGCCTCCATAACATTTTCCAAAGTAAAAACACATTTTGCTAGTTGGAGGGGGGGGGGGGGTTGCCAGAGCAACTGTATGACGGTATTCTAGTTAATAATAAATCAGATTGACATGAATGCCTTTAGTGTTGGCATAGCCTGACATAGTTGGGAGGGGGGGGGGTTACCACTGTATTACAGTATTAACCACACAAGGGATTTATACCAGCCCATGTGTTCCAGTGCAGATAACCACAAAAACCAACAGACCAACACACCAACACAGTAACACACTAACTGCAAAAAGCAGTTTACTGCAACGACAGTTTAATACAACAGTAGTATTCAAACCAATGCCCCACATTTCTATTTTACTATTACCATGTTGTGGACTGCAAGCTGTCTGATTCATTGCATGAGTATTTTACATTGATGAATTGATTATTAATTTATGAATTTATTTATTTATTTATTTAGTTAGTTAGTAAAATAAAAACATGCAAATGGCAACTCGTATGATATTTTACATTTTAAATGTTTTTATCTGTCCTTTCTATTGTTTTTTTAAATGCATGATCTTTCTTTGTAAACTCGTAGTCATTGTAAATGAGGGAAACCTCAATGCCCTAAAAGTATAAATAAAGGTTTTTTTTTGCCTTTATTTGGATAGGACAGTGAAGAGTGACAGGAAGTAAGTGGGAGAGAGAGAGAGATGGGGTGGGATTGGGAAATGACTGCAGGTCGGTTTGAACCTGGGTCCCTGGCACTTTCGGATCCAGACACGGTATCGGGTGCTGTAGCCTGCTGTGCCACAGCGCCCCCAAATGAATGAATGAATGAATGAATGAATGAATGAATGAATGAATGAATGAATGAATGAATGAATGAATGAATGAATGAATGAATTTACAATGACGATGGGTGGGCAGCCGGGCCCACTGGTTAGCACTCTGGACTTGTAACCGGGAGAGTTGCTGGTTCGAGCCCTGACCAGTGGGCGTGGGCTGAAGTGCTCTGAGCAAGGCACCCTACCCCCTCTGCTCCCGGCCGCCGTTGTAGCAGGCAGCTCACTGCGCCGGGATTAGTGTGTGCTTCATCTCACTGTGTGTACACTGTGTGCTGTTTGTGTTTCACTAATTCACCGATTGGGTTAAATGCAGAGACCAAATTTCCCTCATGGGATCAAAAAAGTATAAATACTGGATGAATGAATGCTGTGCCTGCACCATTTGCACAGCTCCCAGACACATCTTTTACAACATCAGCATCAAGTCAGACAAGACACATACTTGCTATTATTATTTAGTGAACTACCTTCCATCGAAACTAATAATTGTTAATTATATGCAAAGTGCAGACAGATGAGTGAGAGTGGTTTGTGTGCCAAGCGTGTTTTCCACTGTTACAGTTTATTGCCCTTACACTACCTCAGCTATTCAGGAGCAAAATGCCACTGGGCTTGGGTGACCTTCATGGTATTACTCTTTGAGATTAAAGTAAAATGTCAGAGTAATTCTGTAACAAAGCTTGGTTGCAATAACACCTGAACTTGTCATGACTCGTTGGTCTAGTTTTTTTTTTTTTTTTGCTTTGTTTTGCAGTGACTAAATTATCACTTTATAACCACTTACATTTTGACATCAACCCGGCCTGCATTTTGATACATTTTTGACATCAACCCATTCAACTGGTGGAACTGGAGGCAATCTCCACGAGGCGGCCCAGCGTTCTGGATATAAAGAACCCTCCAGAAGTCTCCGTCCTGCACTCTGTTCTCTGCACTGCCCAGGTTCTGCCAGCTACTGCACCACCTTGCCTTAGCGATGGCCAGCACTTACAGCCGTGTCTCCATGTCCCTCCATGGGCGGAGGGCTCTCCATGGGCGGAGGGATGTCCATGGGCTCTTCCGGACTCTCCCTGTCTGGAGGTAGTGCCCGTGATGAGCGTCATGAGGGCCGGGAGCGCGTCTGAGGAGGGGCAGGTGGCGCCTGGCGTCTTTGTCTCTGGCCTCCCGGACCCTCTCCATGGGTGGCGGTGGCGGTGGTGGCCTCTGGCTTCTCCTCCGGCGGAGGGTGCGGAGGAGGCTACAGCATGTCCAGCAGCATGGAAGGAGGCGTCATCGGCAACGAGAAGTTCACCATGCAGAACCTCAACGACCGCCTGGCCTCCTACCTGGTCAAGGTGCGCACCCTGGAGAAGGCCAACGCCGAGCTGGAGCTGAAGATCAGACAGTACATGGAGAGCAAGACTGGACCTGCTGCCCATGATTTCAAGGGTCACTTTGGAGTCATCAATGACCTCAGGGGCAAGGTCAGTCTAGTGACTCTATATTAACTTGTATTATATATTTAATATTCTAATATTAAAGCAAAATATTTATTTTTTTTATGTGCCATGTCAGGAAAGTATCATAATTGTAGAGAGAGAACTTCAGTATACTATGATAATTGAAAAGTTTGAATGACCTTGAATGATCAGGGATTGGAACTCTGTTGAAGTGACCTGATGTGTTCATGTTGACGGCTCTAGATTCAGGCAGCTCTTCTGCTTAAGGGCAGTGTGCACCTCAACATCGACAACGCAACTCTGGCAGTGGATGACTTCAGGGTCAAGTAAGTGCATCCCCATACATCTCCTGCATCCTGACGGTTCCAAAACATTTCTTTTATTTTTTGCACGATAATAAGTATTGCTATTCGGATGCTGAATGACAATATAAAGCATGTACAGACACTACAGTAATCAACAATCATCAAATTACCTGTTTTGGCATTATAACATTAACCTTACAATAATGATGGGAGTGATCTGCATGTTCTTCACTGACTGACTGATTGATTGATTCAGGTATGAAGCTGAGCTGAACATGCGTCAGTCTGTGGAGGCAGACATCGGGTGGACTGAGGAGAGTGCTGGATGACCTCACCCTGTCCAAATCCGACCTGAACATGCAAATCTCTGGCCTACAGGACGAGCTGGCATACATGAAAAAGACCCACCAGGAGGTAGGCTGGAGTCACATGCTAATCTGTGCAAATCACACACCTATTCTATGATTCAAATCCTGCATTCGAATACTGTTTATCACTGCTTATCACTGGGAAACATGATAGCAGTTACCTCTGGGATAAAGTCTTTCTGTTCCAGCTATATCTACAATGTTATAGTAATGACTTACTGTCTGAGGCCTATAATGCTTTGTTTATTTTATGCATGCATATGGGGAAAAGAACATTTATGCTTGACATGTCTGAGTTATGTATTGCATGCATCTGACAAAATTGGCATATCAAGGCACCTCAAGTTTAATTGCATTCTAATATGTCTCTGATGACAGAAATGCCTTTGAATTCAGATTTGAAGATGATCAAGGTTGAAGATTGCGATTGCAGATTGTGATTGTGGAAGCGTCTTAGGGTCCGTTGTCATATAACTGATCGCGATTCTTGCCATGCTGTTTCAGGACCTCCTGACCATGCGTGCTCAGGTGAGCGGACAGGTGCATGTGGAGGTGGATGCGGCACCTCAGGAGGACCTGACTAAGATCATGGCAGAAATCCGCGAACACTACGAAGCTGTCGCCGTAAAGAACAGGAAAGAGCTTGAGACGTGGTTCCAGGCCAAGGCGAGTCCATTATTGTGTTGTGAACTACTGACAGATAGCATTCCCTCTCATTATGTCGTAACTACTGACAGATGTGATTAAACTATCAGATTCTAGATATGTTTCACATACAAAAGAGATAGCCAGTCAAATAGAATTGTGATTTTATGAGCATTATGTTTGTTTGTTTTTTTCTCATACAGACAGAGTCTCTACATAAAGAGGTGAAGACAAGCACAGAGGTCCTGCAGACATCCAGAACAGAAATCAGCACCATCAAAAGCACATACCAGGCGCTGCAGATTGAGCTGCAGTCCCTACTGAGCATGGTAACCCTCCATACTGAATCATGATAAATGAGCTGTTGATAGATGATAAGTCATTACTTAGGTATTGTGATGATGGATCAGGGCAGCAGTATTTTGAGCTATATTGCTATATTGCTATTTATAACCGGTTGGATGTGTTCTGATTGAGGGATCATAAAAAAATGCCTGCTGATGATTGTACTCTAGAATACCCAGGAACGTTGCCCAGCAACATTACTCAGCTCTTCATGAATAACCTTGTACATTCATAAAGAAATGTGGTCTTTATCTCACTGACAAAAACACTTGTTCAGGATCCAAGATTTAAATGTGTCTACCTAGAATTGAGTTGAAACGAGTTGAATCTGAATTTGACACAAGCAACAAATTAGCAGCTCAGTGCAGAGTATGACCTGGACACTTCTTTCACACAAACAAACGTCACAGACCACTTGGAGGTACAAACAATATCGGAGTTTTGGTTGATTTGACCATCAGTTAACTTTGAAACTGGCATTTTACTTTGGATAGACAATAGCAATACATAATAGGGAGTAAATTAAGCGTCAACAAATCTAGACTGGAGTAACTCATCATTTGGCACCTCCGATATGTTTAGTGTTCTAAAGGCGTCAAATAGCCCACTAGACCATATTCATAGTCAAAGGAGCCAGAAGTGAACACACATGGATGGTTATAAAAACAGGGCGTACCTAGTTACTGCCTGGTTACCGCCCAAAAACGCCCTCAAACGGCCACAAATGCCGTATGTTTGTGTGAAAGAATAAGGCCAGGTTATTCCACAAATGCTGTATCTTTGTGTGAAAGAATAAGGCCAGGTTATTCCTAAAACTCATAGTTTCAAATGGCCACTCACTCTTCTCCCTCTTTCTCTCTCTCTATTTTTTCTTTCTGTCCCTCTCCCTCTTTTCCTCTTTCTCTATCTCTCTCTGCCCCCTCTCCACCCCCTCCTCCCCTCCTGAACAGAAAGCGTCCATGGAAGGCACGCTGGCGGAGACTAAGAACCCGCCACGTGGCATCATGGCTGGGTACCAGTCTCAGGTGAGCAGCCTGGAGGCCCAGCTCACCCAGCTGCGTGCAGACCTGGAGAGCCAGAGCTCCGAGTACAAGATGCTCCTGGACATCAAGACCAGGCTGGAGCTGGAGATCGCAGAGTACAAGAGGCTGATGGACGGAGAAGCAGTCAGGTGGGCCTACTGTGATATCACAGTTTTCCTCTATAATTCCCTTCTCTGAAATGAAATACTTGCTTTATTTATCTATAGATAGATAGATAGATAGATAGATAGATAGACAAGTCTGACATTTTTCTTTCGTACTTTCGTCTATCTGGAGCTCTCTCCAGTCCTTTGTTCCTCAGAGAAGGCATTTTCCAGAAAAAAATAAGAGAAGTATCCATCTTAACCAGCTCCATCCTGTTCAGTGTGCAGCTGTGCTTCTCATACCCTCTGTTCACCACTAGATGGCACAAAAGAGTTCTCCATCCTCCATCCTTCATTCTTTTAGCCTTTGTCCATTATGCCACAGTATAATCTGACCCTTGTTTGCACCCCACAGTTCGTCATCCTCCAGCTCCAGTTCCAGAACCAAATATATCACAGTGGTGGAGGAAGTGGTGGACGGACGGGTAGTGTCCTCGTCCAGCAGTTCGACCTCGTCCTCCGCAATCCGCAGGTACTGATGAACCTGCTTCTGTGGGCCTCGGAAACTCCTCCAATCGAATCGTTTCCAATCGAACAAAACAATAAAGTGAAAAGTTGCATCAAACCAAAAAAGGTCTACTGTTGTGTTTCTCAGCTGTGGCCTACTGGTTAGCGCTTCGGACTTGTAACCAGAGGTTTGCCGGTTTGATCCTCGACTACTAGGAATGGCTGAAGTGCCCTTGAGCAAGGCACCTAACCCCTCATTGCTCCCCGAGCACTGCTGTAGCAGGCAGCTCACTGCGCCAGGATTAGTGTGTGCTTCACCTCACTGTGTGTTCACTGTGTGCTGAGTGTGTTTCACTATTTCACGGACTGGGATAAATACAGAGACCAAATTTCCCTCACGGGATCAAAAGAGTATATATACTTATACTCCTGTTAGACCAACACAAAGTATTGTCTGATAGCATGCCAATTTGTGTCAACTATATCAAGACATGTCCAGATATCCACTGATGTTAGCTAGCGTCGACCTGGCTCTTTTAAAGTGTCACCCTGCACTATGTGTAGCGATGCACTACAGCAGGGATTCCCAAACTGTGGTACGTGTACCACCGGTGCTATGCACTACAGCAGGGATTCCCAAACTGTGGTACGTGTACTACCGGTGCTATGCACTACAGCAGGGATTCCCAAACTGTGGTACGTGTACCACCGGTGCTATGCACTACAGCAGGGATTCCCAAACTGTGGTACGTGTACCACCGGTGGCTGCCACTAGGGGGTGCGTGAGATGAAAAGGGCAATGTTGGAAATTATTTGTTTTTAAATCTTAAGCCAATGTTCTCCTTGTTCTTTGTGTTTAATAGTGTTGTTCTCAACACTGTTTTTTTTTTAGTGTGAGAGCTCATAGACACAGTTGCACATTTTGATTTTGTTATTTGTTATCATGTAGGGTGTCTAAATTAAAAATGATGCCTGGAATGCGTCAATAGAATGTGTTAGGTTTGTATATGTGTTGGATGGGGTACGCATGACAGACGCACATACCACACACTCTTTCTCTCTCTCTCTCTCTCACACACACACACACACACACACACACACACACACGCAGGGTGTGAGTTTCACAGCTTATTTTGTGGCAAAGTTCATAAATAAAAGACAGATAGATAGATCAGAATTTAACACTGGTTGCATGTGATTAGTTCATTCAAATTCACTTCACATGAGAGGTCTCCTCATTTCAGAGTCCCCGCCTTAACGTAGCTTCCCGCTACCTATTTTGCCTCCAAACTCGGGCCCACAAACACATGTCTCTAAGGCCTTTGGCCGAGTCAATCACCAGAAGCTATGAAAAACTGAGCCCAACGGGTGCCCCTGACAGCATTCTAAGAATCCTGGCGTATTGGTATGCCAACCAGAGTGTGCAGGTTAAATGGGGCAATAGGCTACAGTCTCTGGTGTAAGTAATGGGGTAGCCTACGTCAGGGGGGGCTACTCTCACCAGCACTCTTCAACTTGTACATGGATGAGAGTTATCCAACCAACTGACAGGATGGACTGAAAACTTGGTAACACTGGTAACTCGGTAACATTCCATGTGTGCTGATGATCTGGTCATTCTCTCTCCCAGCAGTGCTGGCTTTCAGCACCTACTCAATATCTGCTCGGAATAGGTTCCACATAATATTTCACAAGAACACGGATGACGTCAAAATTAGCCTGTTTAAAGCATATTGCACTCCTCTGTATAGCCTACTGCTCCCTTATGGACTAAATTTCAAAAGGTAAGCATGCAGAAGCTTAAAGATCCATTCACATCAAAAACGATAACTATAAATAAATATCGTTCTCGTTAATATGAATGACAACGTTCGCACATAAACTATAACGATAACGACAGGAAGAACGATATCATTGGGGATCACATTCAGAGCGATTTTCAGAACGATAAAAAATGAATAGCCAATCAGAACCCATCGAATTTTAACTGTCACATTCATTAACACAAGAAGAGACTTCTGACTTCAAGGAGATGACTTTATGAGGATACTGCTCAAGCCAGCCAACCCAGGTGCCTCTAATCTAGTGCAAGTGCAGCCATGGCCTACTGGTTAGCAGGTGCAAGTGACCTGTTTTGTAATGCAGGGGTCAGCACCTTCCAGGCTTTTTTGAGTCTGATCTAAAAATGAATTCGTCGCATGAACGTTGCCATAACATGAATTGTTATGCTGCTGGCAAATCCTACATCCTAGTTTAGTGCCATACAACACCAATTATCACTATGGAAACACTGGTTTAAGTGCATTTATAGAAATGCACTGTTGTTGTTTCTTTTTTACTTTTTTCTATTATGTTCTGTATATGTTTATCTTTATTTTTTTAATGTATGTTGTATGTCATGTCTGTGTCTTCTGAATGGACCTTGAGTCTGGCAATAAAAGTTGATGATGATGATTATAAGGTGTTAGATGCAGTTACTGCTGATTACCACTGGGTGGCTACGTCACTCCGACTCTAAAGTTCAGTGTTTTCTGTGTCAATACATTGGTGATGTATAGTGAGTACAGTAGAACAAATCAAGTTAGTTAATGTTTTCATTTTATTATCATTTGATACTGGCAGGAACAGAGGACTGTAGAAGCAATGTGGTTGCTTTTCTGAAATCTGTGTTCTGAAGTCTCTGTTCTTCCTAAAAATACAGGACTTTTTACATCCGTAGTCAAGTCTTATATAATAAGATAATTTGGTTGTGTTTGCAAATGTATATCTACAGGTCACAATTTATTAGGTACAAAACAGTGAACAGAATCTCAGAAATACAGCTACAGTTCCAATCAATTTGCAACTTTAGAACTTTAGCATGTGACATTTCATAAATACCCCACTAGAAGGCTCTATTGTTTTGCCCCCACTTTCATTACACTCTTCATCCAGTTCAGGTTTGTCGATTGGGGCTCACTTCTCTTCATGGGTTGTTGAGGAGGACGAACTGACCACCTTTCCATCAACTATTTCTTCTGTAACAATAACAACCTTACGTGCGGCGCTTGAAGAGGAAGACGTAGAGGCAGACGTAGAACTGTGAAAAAAAAAAAAACGTTTCAAACGAAGGAAGGGTTTAGAAAGGATGGAATGTGTTAAAAAGAATGGCTGCATCACCCCAATTTGTGATGTGATGTCAGTTTTGTTTGTCATGACGGGATGTTGAAATCTGAAGTGTATTGGAGGGTGCAGGGACCGAGTGGGTCACTAAGGCCCTAATGTCCACGAAGTAGTCAGGTATTTTTAATGTCTTTTAAATTAATTTATTTTATCCCTTTTGTCCTCTTTTTAAACTCTGTTTTCATCACTGAAAAGTGTTATTTTAAAAAAAAAAAAAACTCTGGCCAAAGTGGTGATTTTTGAAAACTCTGTTTCAGTGTTTGTTTGCATGTGGACAGGGGAAAAGGCGGAGGATGGCAGGGCTGTTGCCGGGAGGGTGACCCAACTAGGCCTGACTCCTATTTTAAGGGGGAGATCCGGGGCTACTTAAGACATGTCGCGGTCGCTTATCTAAAACTGTGTCTGTGCCCATCTCATCATACGCTATGCATCTCATAACTTATGCATGTCGGGTCACCAGATGTTACCGCGTTGTTACCTGGGCTGTGGGGAGGGCCGTGGATAGTGACAGCGAGTGGCTGCGCTGCGCTGCACAGTCCAGGCTGTTGGAGGCCACAGCAAAAAACCTATATAAACAGCAACATTATGCCCCTTTTAAGATCACAGTGATCAGCCTGGCCTGAAAACATTACGACCAGAAATTCTCCCGATCCTCCCAATTACCACTCTGCTACTGGGTGGGAGAAAAGGCACTGGGCCCAGTCTCATAGAAGGTGCCTTTTAGTGGATCTGTTTTCCTGTGTGTCTTTCCAGGGATGCAAACAGAGGTATAGTCAAAAAGGAGTGAGATTATCGAAGCCCACGCCCCCACAGGAAATATCATATAATTACATTTTGCCACCACCTCTGCAGGGGCGGCAGATGCCACCCTTGAGATTCGACTGGCCACCCTCAAATCTTAGTCTACAATTGGCCATTAACATGGTCTAAGGCAGGACCTTTCTTGATGCACTTGCAGCAGTTTGAAGTATCAGACGTCAGAAATGTAAGTGGCAAACACGCTTGCCTTCATTGGCCTACAGGCTACTGCTTGTGCTAACACGCAAAGATATCTATTTACCTATTGCATCTGCCAGTGCCTATTTATCTAATCACACACTTAAGTCGCCGACATTTGATAGGTCATTAAGTGTTAACTGTAGGCTAGGCCTATACTTTTGTAAAAGTGTTTAATGGTAATAATGTCCTAATGTAATGTTAAGAAAACTTTTCATTTATGGTTCATCAAGCTTAGGCCTACTCACTAAACACTCGTCGCATCTAGGCTACAGGTAGCGATATTCTGATGACATGTATGACCATTCAACCAGTCAAGCATTTGTTGTAAAATATTGAAATTATTGGAAGTTTACATAGCTTAGGCTAAACTGTATGCTTATTTCGTCCCCAATACCTGTTTTATTCGTCCCGATCAGGAGGGATAAATTAAACATTGTGCACGTTCCACTTTTGCTTATAATAATTAAATAATTCCTGAACGCAGGGCTGGACTGGCCATCTGGCATACTTTTTCCTTTTTTTTTATTGGCCGAGCCAGTCTTTCTAAAGTTCATTTTCCATAGTAGAGCGTGACAACAAAATCATATGCCTGCGTTCTGTTCCCAGAGCTTTCTCTGTCTATGATCTGCAGCGTTCTCAAATTATGAGCCTCCTCGACAAGTAGATTGCTGGTCTACGGAGCCATGAATTTAAATTACGCCCCACTTCTGTCTGTTAATTTGTGGCACAATTGAATGATATTAGCCTATAGAACCGCGGACCGAAAGGTTTCCCCGATCAGGAAATACTCCTTAATTTGCAACTTTTTGTATGCCTAACAGAGGTAGCCTAAATATCGTGCCTATGGCGATGTCCGCTTAAAAGAAAAAAAAAAAAAAAAAAAAAAACATTTATTTCACTTGTCTCTCTGGATTGAACGCAGAATGTGGGCTGTTGCGCAAATAGATGAATGAGGGAGGGAGATTCCGTTAACAAAAACCTAAAGTTTTGCTAACATTTTCTCCATTATTATCGTAAAATATGTCTCCATGCAGGGCAGGGCTGGTTCTAACCTAGGCTAGGCTACTTTATTTGGGTGGGCTGGTAGAAATTTTGGGTGGGCAACATAGCAAAGCTGTCAAATTGGATCAAAACTAACATAAACACAAAACAATAAGTACTACCTAGCTTGAGTTACTGCAGCCAACAGCCAGGGATAGGCATGTCTGATGTATTTAAAATACAAATTTGTATTTTATTTAGTTGGAAAAAAATGGCATCGTATTTTGGATCAAAATACTTTATAGGTTTGTAGTTTAAAAATACTGCCAAATACTTTTGGTAAAACCAATAACCTACTTTTGGTGATGTGATTATAAAAGTGAAAAACAATGAATGCAGCACTGGTGCTGACTTGTAATTTGCCCACAGTTGTTGTGATCAGAATATTGAGATTCAGGCAGATAAGTAACATGTTGCTCACACACTCATCCCAACCTCAAGTTTCTCGAGAACTTTAGTCATCCAATTCGAACACATGGAACCGGTTATGTGGTTGCCCTGCAACAAGTTGCCCCACGTGAAAATGTAATTAATAATTTGCCCACACTTGTTGTGATCATAATATTGAGATTTAGGAAGATGAAATTGCTCACATACACAATACACTCCTTCATACCACCCTCAAGTTTCTTGAGAACTTAAACAAATAGACAAAAAAGCAGGTCAAATTATTTTAACAGCTACAAAAATAGATGCACATAGATAGAAGTTATTGTGGGGGGGAAATGTATTGGATGAGTATATTTGGATATCTTCATTTAATAGAATAGAATAAAAAGGATTATATTTTAATGTCCCCATGATGGAATTTGTTTTAGCACAGCATAGCCCAGGGACAGACAACTTAGATAATTAACTTTAATATGTTTGTATTATTTTATTCAAATACAAAGACATTTTATGTGAGAGTAAGGTATTTGTGTTTTTTTTTTTTTCTTTCAATTTATGAGTATGGTGTTTGTGTCTGGTTTCCCTAATTTCACATCTTGTGTTTCTGTTTATTGGTTGTTTTGCCTCATGCCACCCTTTTAATCACATCTTGAAAAATGCCTGACTTTCCAGGGCTGGAAAATACACTGTCCCAGTTCCTTCCCTTATTCTGTCTGCTTGTTTGGCTTGACAGAGGAGCTGGGCCACACTGGGTAGATATGATGGTAGCCACTCTCTCTGTGTGTATAGCACTCTGGCAGTGATTCAACAGAGCATGCACTCCCTTGTTAGCATAATTAATCTCTTTCATGCAGAAAGTACATTTGGCATGTCCCTTTTTTTTTTTTTTTTTAAAAAGTCTGACATTTTGAATTTGTGTTTGGCTGTCTTGACCTCAATCTCCGTTTCAACCTGTAACCAAGACCAGTTCCAATTTGTTTTACAACCCTCATCCACTTTCTTAACTGTTAGTGCCTCACTCTCATCAAATTCTCTCATTCTGTAAATAAAAAAGTTGCATATATTAGCCATAGTGTTACCCTAGACCTGACAGTATCATAACAGAGTGCAAAATAGTTCACTTCACTTTGCCCCCTTTCTCAATGCGCCCCAAAATAACGTTATTCTGCACCTAAAATGTACAGTTAAAATGTATCAACAGTAGTGCGGTCTGTCTGTTAGGATAAGCCCACACATCAGTTTCTCGCCCTTATGTGGTAGGTGTCATTGAAAATAAGTCAGTTCGTCACTTGTCACTTCGGGTCGCATTTACGAAAAAAGCCTAGACCAGCGCTCATTAGGCTACTAGATCGCCAACAAGCGGCTAGCCTAAACAAATACGCTACCATTAGGCTACACGTTGGAAAGGGGGTAGAGTTGGATATAACGTTAGGCTGCTACTAATATATTACAGGATAAAATACTGCTAGTCTGTCCGGAACTGAACTAAACTGACTGACGCAACAAACAAGGTTAAAAAAAAATCCAACTGTATTTTTGCTAGTCATGTAAAATGTAGCGCTAGTGTGCTACTTAAGCAATATAGCACGAGTGAGAGTGGGGTTGGTCATGGATATTTCCACGGGTGTTGTTCAGCCGTAGCCACGAGGCTGGAGGCCGAGTGGCGCAGGCAACAACAGCCGTGGGAATATCCATGACCAATCCCACGATCACGAGTGCTATATTGCTTTTATACAACAATTCTACAACAAACTAAATAATCTGAAAACACCCCATTATTGTTTAAAAATGTTAATTTCGACATCGTTCTTACGCATCAAAAAATAGTTCCCTTTTCAATAGACAGCATCTTGGTTGCTAGGTAACCAACATTCCAGATCCCTCGTTACGAGTCTTGGTGATTTTTTTCTTTTTGAAAGAAATGTTGAAAGTCGGGCTGAAATCACATTCATATCTAGGTTTGCTGAATGCATGTTACAAGGACAATGGGCCATGTCATGTAAGGGACATGGTACTGCAAAAAAACGGAAACATTGTCTACATTGCAGAACCACTCAACTTTATTAATTTATGGTGAATAAATGTTATATTAATGTGCACAGCCTGACGTGACGATGCTAGCACGTTAGCAGCGGTTAGCTAATTATGCTAACGTTAGTCTCCTCCAAGTGACAATCATATTATACACAATGCTGGCAATGCTAAGAACAATTAGCATCCTCGTTTATCTTACTTACATTGAGTTAACTGTGTGGCTTAATCCACAGATGTGGTGAAGCACTGTTTCGTTATGGTTTGCTAAGGAGTAACCCATTGCTTGAAATCGTGGAGAGCTGGGATGAGAACATTGTGTCAAATCTTCGCATTGTATCGCGGAGTGATTTATTATTAGATGTAACGTTAAATCCTTGCAGTGAGTGCAGTGAAGTGCAGCCTTGTAGCAGTAGGATAATGGTGCGCAGCAAATGTGATTTTTACGTGCGCAGCTTTTTGATTTAGTGTTGTCTTACACTTCCTATGTTTCATGGACTGTAACGGTAGGCTATGTGTTTATGTAGTCATTTTAATACAGAATTAACTTTGATGAAATTATAATCAGACACTTCAACCCCCCCCCCCCCCCCAAAAAAAACTCGTCGGACCTGCACGATTCACACAAGTCCCCCAGACAGCCGTGAAAAAGGCGGCATCCGCCAAAAGGCGCGCTGTTTGCATCCCTGCTTTCAGAATACAAAATACAATATTTTGACCAATGGTATTTCAGGATTTCCCTTGTGGGATTTTTGCTGTTCTAGTGACACTGTTTTTACCCAGTGCTGCACACAAATGTTTAGACATGCAGAAACATTTTACTGGAATTCATGGCTATGTTTTATTGCCAGTTACAATCACAATTGCCAGGCTGTTGATTAGTCCAAAGCAGGAGAAGACAATAAGCCCTACCGTCAACAAATATGTTCTGAATGCCTTTTTAAAAATCCAATGGGGCAGCCCACCTTACCGTGATCACAAAATGTATACTTTACCCACCTCTTATTTTACCACTACACCCCTGGTCCAAAGACTTCTGTCACGCAAACAACAGTTACCCAGACAGCAACTCAGACTTGCTGATTTGGATGGGGCTGAAGCAACATGATATGACTCAGATGGAAAGCACCCATGCTACTTAAAGGCCATAACCATACCAGTCACAATCATAGAGCTTTGTAACTAGAACATCAAACAACTAATTTGTGGATTTGTCAGCTTGACTTTGTTGACGAAAGCAGCGATTCCCGCTGACACTGCTGAGCCCTTGCACAAAACACCCAACCCCAAGTTGCTCCAGGGAAACTGGACCCTGCATTTGATATCTGTAAGGCCCTTACATTAGCCTATTACATGAATAAGTAAACAAGTATGTAAATGGATAGATAGATAGATAGATAGATAGATGGATGCATGGGTGGATGGATAGATAGATAGATAGATAGATAGATAGATAGAAACTCATTGTTTATGCATGTTGGTGGTGTTTATATCATTGACTGATGGTGGTGGTGGTGATCATGTTGCATCATCCTTACCTGAAATCTCCTTCAAGAAGCCTCCTGTACTCGGCAATCTCCATCTCTAGCCTGGTCTTGGTGTCCAGCAGCCGCTGGTAGTCGCTCCTCTGGCGCTCCAGGTCCGCCCTGAGCTGGGACAGCTGGTCCTCCAGCCCCAGCACCTTCCCCTGGAACCCCCCCAGCATGGAGGTTTAGCGGGACTGCACATCCAGCAGTGTATTCTCCATACTGAGTTTCTGGGGGCAAGGAAAGATAAGAGGAAAGAATGGATGGAAAAGATAGATAGATAGATAGATAGATAGATAGATAGATAGATAGATAGATAGATAGATAGATAGATAGACAGACAGATAGATAGATAAATAGATAGATAGACAGATAGATAGATAGATAGATAGATAGATAGATACAAAGAAAAATAGATGGACAGACAAAGAAAAATAGATGGACAGAAGGACAGACAAACATTGTTTGATGGATGGGTAGACACATGGAGAGACAGACTGCAGACTTTGGGCTAAAATAACACTGATGCCTGATGTGTGATGTGTGAGACGAGCCTGTAAGTTATGTGTGAGACTAGGCTGTGGACTTACCATGCTCATCTGTGCCTGAAGCTCAATTTCAAGGCTCTGAAACGTACGTCGAGCCTCTGTAATCTCTGACTTTGTTATCTGGAGGGTTTCTGTTTTGACGGCAACTTCCTTGTTAAGTGATTCAGCCTGGAAGCAGAAAGATGTTCAGGAATTTAAAGTGTGTAAAAAGGAGGAAGTAAAGTTACCTTCAGTATGTTCTCTCCCAATACAACAACTCTGCTAAACAACTACTGAAAACCTTGCCTATAGACCCTTTCAACAATAAAAACAAAAACAATGCTTGAACGTTCTATTTGGTTCTCAATCTACTTCCTCTGCATTAAGATAACATATGGAATGTTAAAACGGAAGCCTTGTGGGGCCAACTATGATGCTGATAATGGAACTCTCTTGAAAGGGTCCTTCCAGAGCAGGTAGAGTTGCGACAACTCCATTGACGCTAATGTTCCATTTTTTTTCAACAATGGCCGCTCATGGAAGCCTCAAAGAGTTCCCGGATGTTAACAATTAATAATAGCAGCAGTGCAGTTACAGCAGTATAGACTGTTTGTAGCCAACTTTTCAGACTCAGATTTACATTATTGGCTCATCCGAATAATAATAAAACAGTAATAGTAGTAAAGTAATAGGATTAATAATAGCCTAACCTAATTATAATAATAAACTATTTATGTATCGCCTATGACAGCTTTTCTGCTGCTCAGTTTGTATCAGTTCCTTATCAAATAAATTAAAAGAGGCTAAAAGCCCAATAAATGTGCTACACATAATAGCCTAATATAGCCTAAGATAAACCTGCCTATCCCCTTTCAATTAGGCAGCATTCTGTCATTAAGTGTAATTTGCCCAGAAAGTTTCAAACCAAGCTTGCGCTGATGATGCATGATCACTGATCAAATTGCTATTTTCTGACACAATGCACAACCATTCCCAGGTGCTCACCTGTCTGAATCTTAGCTCTTTAGCCTAGCATCTTAATGCTGTTCACAGCACGGTGAATGACAACGATGACAAAATGCTGTTAATGTTTATGAGTTCATAGCCTGGTTATTTATCGAAGGACTTACATGTCACGTTTTATATTTTATTATGATCACTCGCATTGGGTTTACTGAATAGGTAATGCTACTGTTAACTTAGCATGCCCACCATTACACTGGAGATGTTAAAAAAAAAAACTATTTTTACATAAAACTACTTCACGTAATTCGCTCATTAGCTCAGATCAGTGACTAGAGGAAACGCGGGGGAGAAAACTCAAACAAGACTAGCTGTACCGGTTCTCGTTGCAAAAATCAAAATTTCACTGGAGCTCCATTCGCTTTTGTAGGCTACACGCAGTCTCAAAAACACTGTTTACAGCTTTTCGAGTCACTGTACGAGGTCATTTATTTTATAGCGATAGGCCTAAATCAGATACACTTATGGGATGGGTGCAATTGTGTTTTCTAAAGAATCCCGAATCCCGAATTCTGATTTTGTACAGAAATTAATATTAAGTGACATACGTTAAAAGGTGGAAAAAAAGGTCACCTTATTTAGCAGGCTAAGATATAGGTCTGGAATTTAATTTAATATTGTTGTAATGGTAGGATAACTACATAGTTTACACAATAATTGCACTAAATAGTGTTTATTACACGGCTCTTCATAGTGCTGCAGAATGCTCCATTCACTTGAATGGGCCTTCCCAACGTTCGGCGGTCTGCTAATTCTGAATAACAGACCGTTGCTAAGTATAACAGACCGCTGTCAAGGAAAATGGGTTTTGTGCTTCTAAGTCAATTCTTTCATATCACTATAAGGATTGGAACTTCATTCAAAAGTGAAAGCAGACGGTTGATCAGCTGTGTTCTAAAGAATGTTTGATTCAAGTTCAGCGTGTGTTGTTGCGAACTATTTGTTTCTCAGCAAAAGCCATGATGAAACGGTAACAAATAGGCTATAGCCTAGGCTATGTAGGCTAAAGATAGCCTGGCGGGCCATCCTATATCATTGAAATGTATAGTCTGGCATCGAACCATTCACCTCGCTTAATCCAAGGGGCGGGCAGAGAATTGTCTTTCAAACTGCCTAGGCATGCAATAGGCCAGCGCTACGACCATATCCGTATCCGGTCTGCAAAACGGCAAATACATCCTTCTTCGAAAGGAATGACTTAAGTGCATTGTGTTGCTCAACTTTCAAAGAAAAGCAACTTCTCCAAAGTTGACGCCAACGCCGATTCAAACAACCGCTCTTCGTTTGCCATAGCCACCTTCCTTGTTGTTCACCGTCGCAGGACTGTCGTTATCCTGTTAAGCCCGCCTTAAGACTCTCTAACAAAATAGAGCGCTGTGATTGAATAACATCCACGGTGTTAGCCAATAGAAATCCCTATGGTTTGATACTAGACGTACAGGCTGAGCAAATTAATTTGCCGCCACTAGGGTGCGTCTAGATTTCTAGGCTAGGCTAAAGAGTCATATTGTGGGGAGTTTATTGTGTCGTTTTGGTAAGTAGCCGTGCAATAAGCGGGATAATGTATAGAACGCCGGTCATTGTCGGGAGATAGGTCCCTTCAGGGCTAACAAGGCGGGTCCGGTTAAGCCCTGAAGGGACCTATCTCCCGACAATGACCGGCGTTCTATACATTATCCCTTACATATCAATGCATTTATTGACTGTCAATTACCCAAAATCGTGGCTCGGTCTATCATTGAACAGTAGCCCATTTAATGCATTCTAATCCATTGTCAATCACTTCCGGGAACTATTTGAAGTTTACATGAACCACGTGACCTTTTTTTTGAACACCCATTGTCGCAACTCTACCTTTATATGGCTCTGGGTCCTTCAAAGTTATAGGAGCATTTACCATGACGTCACAATAACAATATACATTCTTCCGGGTGGCAAAAGCTGAAGCATTCTCCATTGGCACTACTAGTAAACAAACCCTTCCATGTCATTTGACCAGGGCAGAGCGATCAAGAAAACAGAGTAAATGGAAAATCTTATAAGAAATTCCGTTGCACAAACGACCTTAGCAGCCTAAATAACCCCATGAGGTTTGGTTCGCCAGGCAAAACGTTAAAAAAAAAAAGTTTATTTTGGTGCCCTAATGACAGTCAGGATAATATCTAACTAGCTAGTATTGTTCAATTCATGTCTATATATGGCTTTACTGATGAATGGATAAATGTCACCGAAAATTATTAAGGTAAGATAAGATCACAAGCTTGGGTTGCAAACTACGGCATAACTTTAGCAAGCTAGTTACAACTATATGTCCGTTGAACGTAGCCTACCAGTTGAGTTATTCATTGCTAACATTAGCTATTGATAGGCCTACAGTAGGTGCATTAATAACTATAGATAACACATCGTGAAATTAATTGTCACTGCCGTGTTTGGCTGTCATCCGTCAAACTTGTCAAAGTTAGTTATAGGCCTACTCAGATTTGTAATGCATCATTCACTATCTGATTTTATCAACAATATGTTCACACAGCTTGCTATTATTTTGGACAGTCCCGTATTGATCAACATCTGCATCCTCAGAAAAGCAAGCACAAATTAGCAAACAAACAATCTCCGTGGTTGATACTAAAGGGACAAAACTTTTAAGGTGCTTTGTGCAAACGGCCCTAAGGAGATAGCAATAACGTTAAATGAAATGCATAGTAGCCTAGGCTAGCCTACTATAGCCTAATGTGTAAATGAACCTCTAGGCTATGTAGCCTGTACATCTAGTATCAAACCATAGGGATTTCTATTGGCTGGCGCTTCGAATCACAACACTCTATTTTGTTATTAGGCCCAGACTATACCTTTCAACAAGGATGGCCCTATGGCCAGGCTTGTTTGATTTCCCAACTTTGGAATCTAAATAAAAAATGACTATGATTCGGTTTTTGTGTTTTGCCAATCGGATCGGATACAGATGTAAGAAGCCTAGGCTACAATCCTCCACCAGGCAGTCTTGGTTCATCTCCTCTGCAGCATTACCCTTTCTAAATAAAAAAGGCGATGTCGGCATCTTTAAACTTCACCCACAGGTTCCGCTGGATAATTTTTTTTTTTTTTTTTCTTCTGAAGGACATCGATAAAAACCCTACACTTTTTGCTGTATATCTGGCGGCACAACCCCAAACACAACACGTTTTCGTTATTGTTTCAACTTTGATCAACAACAATGTTTTAACTATGTAAGGTCAGTGGAAGCCGCTTGCGTTCTGCCACCTGGAAGGATCTTGGAGCCTATTGTTTACAAACATTCTGAAATGCTGTATTCTGAGAACCTCTTTATTGTTGTCATGAACATATTATGGAGAACCTACTGTATAGACATATATTGTTGTCTATAGGCCCTCCACAGTGTCTCTTTCACTCTGATGCTATTTTCAATTTTAGGTAACCGTTTAATAATGGTATTTATCGTTCCAATTAATCTTTCTTTGAATATTATTACCTATTTTCCGGACTATAAGTCGCTCCGGAGTATAAGTCGCATATTAGTCAAAAAATGTGTCATGAACAGGAAAAAAACATATATAAATCGCACTGGACTATAAGTCGCATTTATTTAGAAATGTATTTCACAAAATCCAAAAACAGAGACTATGTAACTGGACTATTTAGGCCAAAAAGATTAATGTTAATGAAGACGAAGAAGGAGTGAAGGCAGCCAAGGGCCGGATGGGCCTAATTGTAAAGCAAAAGATTCACTGAAAGAAAATGCCATGTGGTACACCAACATTTAGCTAAAATGTGGAGAATACAATGCAGTCTAGCATTTTGGGCGATGTGGAGTCACAAGCTGGCAGCAGATTAAATGCTCACGAGAGAGAAAAAGATGGTTTTAAAAAGACGTGACGAAGCAAGCCAGGCATAGATCTATAGGCCCGAAGTTAATTGTAAAGCAATTTACAAAAGATTCACTGAACGAAAATGCTGATATGGTACATGAAAATGTAGCTATAAATGTGGAGAATGCAATGCAATCAAGCATTTTGGGCGATGTGGAGTGACAAGCCGGCAGTAGATTAAATGCCCATGAGAGAGAAAAAGATGCGTTTTAAAAAGACTGCACAGACCGGTTTTAATAGGACGTGCAGACCAAAGCTGCAGCAAGCAGGTGATACTTAGAAATGTATTTAACAAAATCCAAGACCAAGAAGAAATTCCCACACATGTTACAGTGCTCTCTGATAATATTAATCTAATAATGGAGCGGCCTGAATGCGGGACTATTGACTGGACAGACCAACTCTGACTTCAATTGAACCCGTGGCAGAGACACACACGCGCGCGTGGACCACTTTGCGGGTGTCTCTCTCTCTTCCTCTCTCGTCGCTGAAGTCAAATTACAGCCTAGGAGGTGCTTCTACATCAATCGCGATCGACAGGAAAGGAAACCAAACCTTTAGCGATCAGGAACCGTCAGGAATTTTGTAAACACAGAAGCATGACAGCCTATAACGCGAGAGAACATGGATGTGTTCTCTATTTGGGGAACGTTATAATCGATTGCGGACGTGAACAGACAGATACAGACACGGAGCGCAGTAGGCCTACTTTCACTTTCTAGTGTGCATATTCAGTACGTGAAAGATAATTAGTAGCAAAACAGCGATCAAATATTAGCCTACATGGCAGTGAGTTTTGTTTTCAAATGTTTTCATGCATGTCTAGATAACGGGTGAGGAATGTTTAGGAGACAGACCATCGTAAATCTTCAAATGATCGCTGGGGTCTTTTTATTAGGCTGAGCAAAGCACAGCACCTTCATTTGGGGCATGGCTTACTGTTTGATTATATTGCTAAATATCGGGACTGATGACCACTGAAATCTGCGGGGTATTTGATTGTTCACTATTAAGTTTCATGTAAGGGTGTTGGGATTTCCATCCGCTTATTGCGAGATAAGGCATCGGCTTTCATTTATTCATGGAACGTGTGTTGTGCTGAAATGGAAACCTTATTCAGCCTAAATTTACCCTAGTTATTTTTTAATCATGCATGATTTACTTTTTTATAAAATTCATAGGCTGATTCCTGGCAGCAACAATTGTGTTTAAATGTAGGTTACTGCTTCAGCCTCTGGCAAGCTCAGAAGGGGGCGGCATGCAACTGATAGCTTGAGAGCAACGTGTTGGAGAAGTGTAAGACAATAACTTTTCATTGGCAACAATATTAAACCAACCAACAATATAAAATATTAAGAAGAGCTCTTTTATGAGTTAAATTGAAACAAAATTATTACTGGCCTTTATTTGTCCGAATCTGAGGCCCAAACAGAATCCTGGCCATAATTTGAGGATTTAGGTATGCACGTGTGTTTTAGGCATAGCAACCACTAATCTCTGACTGAAAGTGCACAGAGCTTGTGCATTTGAGAGCGCTCTCTCGCGGCTAGACAGTTATGTTTCATGTAGGGTTCATGTCAGTTAATATGAATTAACATTTAAAAACCTGGTCAATTATATAATTTTTTCATATATAAGTCGCACCTGACTATAAGTTGCAGGGCCAGCCAAACTATGAAAAAAAGTGTGACTTAAAGTCCGGAAAATACGGTAAAAGTCCATAGGCTTGGAAAGTCACCTGCCACACAGTGATCCCCAGATCCTTAGTCAGACTTTAGGAATCAGTGTCTCCCCTGTATAATAAGCTAGGCCTAGGAGTTGATCAAATGGATTTTCATATCAAACACTGCCTTTTCCAAGTACTGTATGTACAGTAGGCTTAATTACTGAAACACTGTGAAATAGAATACCAGAGACACTAAGAAAATATCTAAGCCTAGTGTCATGCAGTTCATGGCACCACACATAGGTTAGGCTATTACAGGCATTAAAGCAATACATTTTCTGTGCCTGAAGTTAGGCTATCAGACATTTTTGAAGATTTAATATTATATAGGCTAATTGCCTACTTTCACATCTCACTTTTTAACAGATAGCCTTGATACCAAATGTGCTTTTGTGCTACCTGCTATACATTTTTAAACTGTTTTCAGTGCCTGTTAAAAACAACACAAGTTGTGCTATTTTCAACACATTCGTTTTAAGAGTGTAACACACTATGGAGAACCTATTCACAACAAGTGTGCCTCAGGAATTGAGATCTACAACCACCTGCAAACACACATCCCATCATGATATAACCTTTAAGAGGTTTTCCTTGTCAACATTTTACCTTGCTCTGATACCAGGACTCAAGCTCTTTCTTGTTCTTGGAGGCGACGGTCTCGTAATGTCTACGGATTTCGGCCATGGTTTTGGACAGGTCCTCCTGTGGTGTTGCGTCGACCTCCACATGGACCTGGCCACTCATCTGGGCACGGATGTCTATAACGTCCTGGTGGGAGAAAAGTACAACCTCAACATCATTCAGATTAATATACATACATTTCATGCCAGTGTACTGACTTCGAAAACAAATTATGCTGTAAGAAATATATAGAGGAAAAACTGACAAAAGATAAAGATACAGAAACAGGTACCGGCATTCACATCACATGATGTTTAAAATAACCAGGTGTTCACATCATATGATATTGATGAGGGGCCAGGTATTCACATCATATGATATTGATCATGGACCAGGTATTCACATCATATGATATTGATCATGGACCAGGTATTCATATCATATGATATTGATCATGGACCAGGTATTCACATTATATGATATTGATCATGGACCAGGTATTCACATCATATGATACTGATCAGGGGCCAGCCCGGCCGGGTATTCAGATCATATTATGTGAATGTGAGAGGTCTAATTCAGATGAGAGGCCAAGTGCTGCTGTTTGTGTCTCCACTCATGTGGTTGATGCTGCAGTCTTCTCTTTACATGTATAAAGATCTACAACTTTGTAATGATTTACAACTGTGTTCCACTTGGTTAACCCAAAGTCCTTTTAGGCAAGTCCTTCTACTCGGCGGCCATATTGCAACGCTTTTTGGGCACTTATCGGGCATCTATTTTGGCAGAAATGCGTGTGCGCAAGGCTTCACGACACCAATCTTGCTCCAGCGCCGAGATCACAACACACGATTGGCACGATGTCTTCACAACACACCACATGATTGGCTCAATGTATTCACAATGTCAACATTTTGCCGCGGAAGGGGTGGAATATGTGTAGACAACTGCCATATTGGCGTTACAAACTAACCCCATGCATTTCTATGGAGGATTTTTTGAGTGCTGTGTCTCCCAAGGGGGCAGGCGAATGTTCGGAGAGCGTAGACACTACGGCGGATCTGAGGCTAAATAGTAGACCAGTTCCACCTAGCCATTCCATTGAACTCTATTCAATTTGGCGCCACTTTGACATCAAATAACGTTACAGCTGAAACGTTTTAAGCCTTTATATGAACTTCTTCTATTTTCGGAGTAATACAACATTGTGTGATTGGCGTCATAACCTCGTAACTGACTTACCGGCTGAGTAATTTTCCGAAATCAATGCTAACGTGACGTAATTTAAGTAATGAGCATGCGACCAGAGCGGGTGCAAGCGTCGCACAGGAGCAAAATAACCGCATTCTCTGGATAAGAACGAAAGCATCGGAGCACAACATTTCAGCAAATGGATTGACAGTAGGCTATGAATGTGGTGAGTGCTGTTTATATGAAATCACATTTATCTATGAACAACTAGGACATTTAAGAAAAGTAAATGTAGATGTGGTGGTAACGAAGTAAGGGGCTACATTAACCTAATCTCTCGGTGCAGCAATCACAAGAGTTACACGAGTCAGACTACAGTACGTGCCTATGTTACATCTACGTCCCCTGAGCCTGCGCAGAAAGCCTCGTCGACCAATAGGAAACGGATGAAATTTGCTTCACCCGTCTCGACTGACGTCTACGTGATTACTCTGTCCATATCTTTTACTGTCTATGGTGTCTCCTCATTAGAAAGTCTCTGGTTAACCCCAGGCAGCCATTTTGGACCCTACCTCCTCATGATTCCTCTTAACTGTGATCAGCTCATTCTGGAGTGTCTCGATCTCCATTTCCAGGTCAGCTCGGGTCAACGTTAGGGTGTCCATCAGCTTCCTCAGCCCAGTGATGTCTGCTTCCACAGACTGCCTTAGGATCACTTCATTCTCATACCTGTGAGATCACAGAAGGGAATCTGAGTGCGAGAATGGCAGCAGATTTATGCACCACTATTTATGTGTGTCACTTATCAGCTCCTGACATTTTCACATAGTTGCTCAATATATTGTTAGTCATGCCTTACATTCCATTCACCTATTTACCTTATCCAACCATTTGTAAGTGGTCCGATTGATTTAACAATCAACTTGAGTCATATTGAGTCAAACAGTCTACAAATGAACTACATTCAAGTATGCAATACTTTATTCAACTTAATTTATCCTTACTTGATTTTGAAATCATCCAGGGCAAGTTTGGCATTATCAATGCTGAGGAGGATTGTTCCATTGACATGGGTGGCATCACGAATCTGAACCCAGAGATGGAGAGCTCTTACAACATAGTCTCAACCAGATCACATTAATCACTTATTTCACATTTTTTGAGGCTCTTTTGTTCTTGTTGGCCTACTCTGCTGACAATGTGCTGTGCATTACATCATCCTTGGGGGTGGATGTAATCTGACGCCACCTCTCACATTGTACTGAATAAGAGCACAGCTTTGATTACTTGGATATGATTTCAAGGGCCAGGTTAAAAGCATTGTAGAACAACACCTATTGATGTGGCGAATCTCATAGGAGAAGCTGGGAAATAAAGAAGTGCTATCCCAAAAATCTCAAGAAGATCAAAAGAGGGAGGTGCAATAGAAGGGAACTTTAGACAAAACATAATGCCTGCCCTGAATGAATCTGTGGTCGAGCAGTTCAATAACCAAGATGGATATTGGCAAAGGAAAAATATAACACAATGTGGGTGCACACTGGAGGAACTATTCGATACGGTTGGTGGGAACAGAGGACTATGTCCTGAAAGTAATTCATTCTTTTTATGTTTTTTGCATATACAGTAAGTTCTGACTTTTTCATCTAGGCTCTGTTCAAATCTTCAAATCTACTTGCTTAACTTGAGTGTGTTTAACCAAGCTAAAAGCAAACCATGCAGAAAGCTAACCATTGCAAAAACCTCCCCAGACTGTACCTCTACCTGTAATTTATGGTAGGCTATATTTTCCGGTATGACAATGGCATTATTTCAGCATTTTGTCTTTGATCGTCTCACATTTTCATTCATATATTTAGTTTATACATGTCTTTGAATAAAGCAGCTGTTGTATGTCTCTGTGTGTATGTAAGTGTGTGTGTGTGTGTGTGTGTGTTTGCGAGTGTGCATACTCTTGGGCTCACCTTGGCCTTCAGGTCACTAATTTGGGCAAATTGAGCTTTGTAATCGTGTGTGATGGGCAAGGCCTTGTTGTCCAGAAAATGCTTGATCTTCTCCTCCAGCTTAGTGTTGGCCTTCTCCAGGGAGCGCACCTTGTCCAGGTAGGAGGCCAGGCGGTCGTTAAGGTTCTGCATGGTGCCCTTCTCGTCAGCGGTCACGTCAAGAGCGTCCGACAGACTGAAGCCACGGCCGGCTGAAAGCCCCATTGAGGCAGTAGAGATGCGTACCCCGGTCCCACCGGCACCCCCATACACACTACCGCAAAAATACTTGGTGCTTTTTTATGCAGAAAATGAGGAAGGGAGAGCAAGTGCTAAAATGGTAATTGCTACCCTGGATCAGGCGCGCCTGCAGGTATGCGTCCGTGCGACACTGTGCGCACCATCACTCAACAACGAGAGAAAATTTACCTTGTGTGTGTATATTCACACCATATTGGCCTACCATACCTTTCCAACTATGCACAGTATCCCATTAGTTGCATGCCATCAGGCTATTTACGATTATCTATTAAGTAAAGTTAGTGAACACTTCAAAATTAACGCGCACACATGTTTGAGCAGGAGAGAATACGCGACGCAGGTAACGCGATAGGCTAATTGTTTTCTTTTACTCGGCTTTCTATATGGTTATCAGCACACAATGTTGAGCTAATTCACTAACTCAATACTCATCATGGATATCACAAGTTTAAACAACGAAAACAGAAAGGATGGAGGCAGCAAAGCTAGAGGAGCTATACAAGATGGGCAAGAACAAGGTTGGCTAAGCAATTGGTGTGCTTGTTAGAACGACTGCATTACAGCTGTTTAGATCGCTACAGCACGCTACAACACAACTAAAGGTAGCTTTAGCCTGTATAGGGATGTATAAAGTTGCCCAAATGAATAGGTAATTGTAGACATTGTTGTTGCATTATTGCATGTGGATGTTGTTATGCTATGTATGCACGAACCCTAAAGGAAAAAAATACTGTCCACGCTGAACGTTTTTTTTTTTGCGTACCATAGCATTAATTCCTGCAGGCGCCCCCCTGCCCTGGATTAGTGTTGAGGCATCATCACACACACACACAGCCTCTCCTTTCACCCTCGAACGAATATTTCAGTAGAACGAAACCTGTCGCGACACACATTGTGTGACCCAGCTGAGTATCTCGGGTCAGGTAAATAATGCGAGGAATCTCCAGGCCCCTTCAGGCACAGATGTGTCCCAGACAGGCTATGGGGGAATGAAACAATAATGACTGATCGACCAAAAGTGGACTGAGGGGATAAAATGTAGACAGGCTAGTTTTCAGAGAGGTCCTCCGGAGGCAGCCATGCAAACAAAAGGGCCCTAAGCTTCAGACTTCCTCTTCCAGAACAATACCTGCTCAGTTGCAGTGCAGGTATTGATCTAGGAACGTACATATGTCTGTTTACTTTGACATTATTGTTTAGATGTTAGCTTAACGGGTTAATATACATGTGTGACAGTAAGGATGCTCTCATATCCTTTGCTTAAACCAGCGTGTTGTTAGTCGGACAGAGTGAAAGGGCCAAAAATCAGACAATGTTGTTATTTTTCTCAATGCATTCAATGTCAGAAATCAGTAGTTACAGTAGCTCCAGGACCGTATTACATCTTGTTTTTAATGTTAGCTTAAATGTTATGCTATTGTTGTAGCTGTAGCTCTGTAGCTTAAATGTTGACAGATACAGTGCTAAATCCTAGGTATAATGTTAGAGTTTGTGTAATGGAACTGGTGAGTCTTTAAGTCTTCAATAATTCGTTTACATGAAGCACATGATATTATGCCGATTGAAACGCATTCCACGTAGCTAGGTGGCTACTGGCTATACCAGGCTCATAATTCACTTTTAATTGCAAACAGAAAATGTCTAGCAAGCATCATGTCATTACATGCTTTTATTTCCAAAGGAATGAAAGCTGTTTGTGCCAACTTAATATCATGCGTATCGTTGTTAATATTGTGCTATACATGTGGCACAAACAATGTTAGAGTTTGTGGACTAGGCTAGCCATAGCTATATTTGAATGGGGCTGGTAAAAAAACATCATTAGGAGAACGTGTGGACAGTGGCACACAATGGGCTTAAAGTGACAGTGCACCTTTTACAAATGAGTTAACCCTTTAGGCGCCAGAGGTTTTTTTTTTGAAACGTTCGATTTTGACATCTTCATTTCAAAAGGCTATATCTTAAAAGTGATAAAAGATAGAGACTTTCTGTAAATTAGAGAAATATTAAGGATGACCCAAAGTTTATGTAGGGATTAAATGTTTATATCTAATTTGCATATTATGACGTCATATGGTGGCGGCCATCTTGGATTATAGAATTTTCATGAAAAGTTGCATGTTTGAATGATAAAATGCACCACTTCTTTCCCCCCAAAATGTACCTCACCTTCTGTATGCTATATTGCACAATACTGAATGCTCAGGTAAATACTAAGTAGTAAACAAACTATGTAAATCATTACTAATAAATGGCAGAAACAAACCAAATGCATGTAGCGGTAGGCGCCTTTTGCTGTAGAGATTTTCCATTTACTACATACATTAGGCACTCTGATTTCATGTATGGGGCACATATATATTATTCAGATGACACACAAACAGAAGTAGACAAGACCTGTTTAGTTCAAAGCTTACTTGCCAATGGCAAGGCACAGATCAGGGAGTGAGATGACGAGACAAGACAAGAGACAATGTTAGTATTTGTTTTCTTTTTGTTGTTTTTTGTTGTTGGTTTTTTTCTTAGCTGACAAAGACACACACATCACAAGGACATGAACACACAAAAAAGAACACATATATGTCCTAAATGGTCAGGGAAATAGATAATCATCAGTGTAAATCATTACTAATAAATGGCTGACAATTTTTTTTTTTTTTATGTAGCAGGCCTTTTGCTGTAGAGATAATGGCTATCCATATCCCATCCATACAGGGCCGGCATTCCCATCATCTTGTGATAGACTATGCATGGCCTAATGGCTCTCCTGCCCGTGTCACCACCTCTGCTCCTGTTGCGAGCAGCATGGCCAGATCTGCCTCGCTGCCGAAAGTGGAGAGAATTTATGCCTTCCGACTAGGCCTACTGTCATTCTCATTGCGACTCCCCACACTGCCTCTACGCTCCCCCAACTGTCCTATGCACTTCGACCTGCCTAACATACCCAGTGGCATTAGACAAAGGCTCCACCACGCTACTGTCGCCAGCTGATTGAGAGAGGCACACGCTCAAAGACAGAAGCTAGCGCTATGGACATTAGGCTACCTCCAGCCTCGATCGCCACACCACTAACACCCTGCTAACTTCCGATGAACACCCGAACCCGCGAAACATTATTCCCACCAGTGACATTGGGCAAACGATTCAACGTTTGTGCTTGGTGTAAGCTAAACTATGGAGTAAACTCTCACTTTGTCCAGCTGCATCATTGCAAGGCAGGGACGATCTGAAGCCTCACTAAACGAATCACCGTTATTTTCTGAAGGCAGATATTCCCCTTCAGAATCAGGGTCCGCTGAATAGAAGACCCAACACTTCATTTCGGGTAAACTTTTGATGCCATTAGATCGATAATCTAATGCAAATACTGCGCTGACGTTGACAATATCGGCTCTGACAAAGTGGCTCACACGCACACTATCTCCGGTATTTCATGCACTGATTCAATGCGCTGTAGCTAGAAAGTTTTGTTTAAACCCTGCCCTTTTTTCGACTCTGGGATGACGTATGACATGTCTGCCATCTAGGGGAGTGGAGGCCGAACGAAATATGACACCCTATTTGACTAAATCGGCCGTTTTATTCAGTACCGCATCTTGTTGACTAAAGTCGACCGTGTATTTAGAGGGTTAAACAGTATTATCCTTTAAATAAATAGAAGTGTTTTACTTTTACCTTTGTGGTTACTCAGTAATTTTGTGATTTATGCTGTATTTAATATGCCATATAAGAAGCTTTAATCACAATTAATCTAGATTAATTCATTTCAAAATATGAGAAATTAGTTATTTTTTTTAATTGTTTGACAGCCCTAATAAAAACGTAAAATATTTAACTGCAGCAATTTACTAATGTAGCCTATGTGACGATTCTTCTCGTCACCATTTATTGTAATCATTAACCATGACCTTGGCTTCCCTTATGAGTCGCCACTGGCAGACAGCCTAATAAATTGTTTGCAGGCAAATCTGTGGCCTAACATAGTGAAATGCCATCAGTCAAATTAGTACTCATCCTTACAGTGGACACCGCAATTTGGAAAAACAATATAATTTTGTTGCTATGAGTGTCTTGTAGCTATCCGTTTATTACAGACTACTCAGGTATGCTCATGCATATATTTCACAGGTATGTGATGCATATATCGTAAAAAGATTTCAAGACAAAACCATTGAACATATTTTAATCTGTATTTATAAAAAAAAATACTGTAGATTAGATTGATGTGTTAAAATTATGATCGATAGTCTAATAATGGCATTATTAAGTGAAGAGTACCTGATGACTTGTTCAGGACTTGAAAAAGATTGGGACTTGGACATGGACTCGACTTGGCTTTGAGGTGCCTTGGACTTGGACCTCGACTTGCCCTTCTCTGTCTTTACTTGGGACTTGACTTGGACTTGACTGCTAAGACTTGGGACTTACTTGTGACTTGCCAAACAGTGACTTGGTCCCACCTCTGGTACAATCTCCTCTGCACTCTAGCTTCAATTTTATTCTACTGCTATAGCTGTAGCTCTGTATCTTAAACGTTATTGTTGCTTAAATGTATTGACAGACACAGTGGTAAGTCCTAGATATAATCTCCTCTGCACTGTAGCTTAAATGTTATTCTATTGCTGTAGCTATAGCTATGTTGCTCAACTGTTGTAAGTTGCTTGGATAAACTCATCTGCCAAATGAATAAATGTAAATGTAATGTAAATGTTTAATGACTGTATGGGCAACTTATGAGGTATTAATAATTCAATGTGTTGCAAAATCATTAAAACATGTCTTTCTTAAATGATAATGGTCAAGCTCATATTAATTTCAACATGAACAGATGAGCTTTTGCCATCAGGGTTTGTATTGTTAAATTTCTGTCTCTATCTTTCTGTCTATTTAGTTCTTTCCTTGTTACATTATGCTCGTTTCTGCCGCAAAATATTCAACCAGTTCGTTACCCAACTGATTAGGAATAAAAAACCACCAAACAACATTTTAATACTGAACACCACAGGGCACTTTTTATTGTTTTTTCTCTTTTCTCTCAGGTGTTGTGCTTTGAGAGGCTCTACTTTGTTGGGCTTATTTCCAGTGCTCTGCTGTTGCAGTGTGTTAATGCCTCTCATTTAGTCGCAGACATGGACTGGGAGGAGCTGGACGAGCTGACCACCTTGCCGTCCACAACCTCCTCCACGATGGTCACCACCTTGCGTGTTGTGGTCGATGAGGACGAGCAGGAGGTAGTGCTAAAGGGCAGACAAACAAATTATGGTTTAGTTTCAAGAGTCAACTGGGCGTTAGAATTACCGGAGGCAGGGGCGCCTGCAGGAATTAATGCTATGGTACGCACACTATGGTAATGCTATGGTACGCACACTATGGTAATGCTATGGTACGCACACCCATCCCCCCCCCCCCAGGAGAAAAAAAAAAAAACGTTCACGCGTGGACAGTATTTTTCCTTTAGGTTCGTGCATACATAGCATAACAACATCCACATGCAATAATGCAACAACAACGTCTACAATTACCTATTCATTTGGGCAACTTTATACATCCCTATACAGGCTAAAGCTACCTTTAGTTGTGTTGTAGCGTACTGTAATGTCTGGCTTTAAACAGCTGTAATGCAGTCGTTCTGACAAGCACACCAATTGCTTAGCCAACCTTGTTCTTGCCCATCTTGAATAGCTTGGAATAGCTTTGCTGCCTCCATCCTTTCTGTTTTCGTTGTTTACACTTGTGATATCCATGATGAGTATTGAGTTAGTGAATTAGCTCAACATTGTGTGCTGATAACCATATAGAAAGCCGAAAAAAAAGACAAGTAGCCTATCGTGCCTGCGTCGCGTATTCCTCTCAAACATGTATGCGTTAATTTTGAAGTGTTCACTAACTTTACTTAATAGAAAATTGTAAATAGCCTGATGGCATGCAACTAATGGGATACTGTGCATAGTTGGAAAGGTATGGTAGGCCAATTTGGTGTGAATATACACACACAAACGGTACATTTTCTCTCGTTGTTGAGTGATGGTAAGCACAGTGCATACGGACGTACACCTGCAGGCGCGCCTGAACGGAGGATTCATTATTGGAGCAGTTCAATTCAAATTAACTTTTGATGTATTTAAAGCAACATTAACAGTGCACATTATCTCAAGTCACTCTACAGAAACAACACAACTCTTTTCGGTAGTGTAAGTGTTATTCTATCAGTAATAAGAGGGCTTTTTGTGATAGGGTTTCACAGTTTGTACAACTGACCCATGAACTATAGATTAAATGGACAATCTTGCTAATTTCCCTTGCTCGTGGTCTTTTCCCCTCACCTGACAGCTTCTCCGTCCAGGAGTCTTCTGTACTCGGCGATCTCCATCTCCAGTCTGGTCTTGATGTCCAGGAGCATCTTGTATTCGTAGCCCTGGCGCTCGAGGTCAGCACGCAGCTGTGTGAGCTGTTCCTCCAGGCTGCTCACCTGCATCTGGTAGCCCCGAGCATGGACGAAGTAGCCTGTGTGTGTCTGCCAGAGTGCCTTCCAGCGACGCTTTCTGGGGAGAGCAAAAGACAAGAGTGATCAGAGGTTAGCTCAGATTAGCTGATTAGTGATTTTAGGTACTTTAGAGATTGTGTTTATAATACTTTGACTTGTTGAATGCTGCCTTTTTATTATTGTTTATGAGCATACAAGCAATTTTAAACCACTATCCAAAGCTTGTTGTTACTTCACATGGTAGTTGTTGTATGCTAGCCTATCATCCTAATTGCTTACCATGCTGAGCTGAGACTGAAGCTCAATTTCGAGCCCCTGCAGTGTGCGTTTGACTTCGTTGATTTCCGACCGTGACGTCTGCAGTACCTCTGTGCTGACGGCGACTTCCTTGTTCAGAGCCTCTGTCTGTTTGAACACAGCATGCGTAGCATGTCAATTACCACATTTAGGCAATTAATATCAAAAGATAGTGAACGTATACATTGATATCTTATACTGGATGTTCAGACTAACAGAGTATTATCCGGTGTACCTTGCTCTGGAACCACGATTCCAGCTCTCTGTTGTTCTTGGCGGCGACGGTCTCGTAGTGTTCACGGATCTCGGCCATGACCTTGGACAGGTCCTCCTGTGGTGCGGCATCAACCTCCACGTGAACCTGTCCCGTCATCTGTGCACGCATGGCCAGGAGCTCCTGAGAAGAGAACGAGACAAAAGAGCATTAGTGAGTTACACATACTTATAGGCAGTCATAATATACTGTGATATTCAGGGAACAGTTACATGTTACTGTGGAGGGCATGCCATTGCCTATAGAGACCCATAGTTCTAACTGTGTCTCTATGACATGTTTTAACTGTGTCTCTATGACACGTTCTAACTGTGTCTCTATGACACGTTTTAACTGTGTCATATCTAACTGTGTCTCTATGACATGTTCTAACTGTGTCTCGTTCTAACTGTGTCTCTATGACATGTTCTAACTGTGTCTCTATGACATGTTTTAACTGTGTCTCTATGACACATTCTAACTTTGTTTCTATGACATGTTCTCACCTCCTCATGGTTCTTCTTGAGGAAGATGAGTTCCTCCCTCAGGCCCTCGATCTGCATCTCCAGGTCGGAGCGGGCCATGGTCAGCTCATCCAGGACTTTCCTCAGGTTGGCGATGTCAGCCTCCACTGATTGCCTCATGGCGAGCTCGTTCTCATATCTGATCACAACCAAAACCATCCCATTAATTTATGAATGGACATGATAAAATCTTGTTATTTGTGTCATTCATTGTTCAGGAAAAGTCCTCGAATCTGGTCAGGATAAAGACAGAAAAGCCCAAACCTAACAACGTGTGTTGCCATTGTGTGACGTTTAGGATTAACTGATGGAAGTTAAGGAATGCAGCTGTTTCTAATTATGCTTTAATTAACCAAACTTGTCCCTAAATCCGGAATGGAATATGGAATTTTAAATTCTGGAATATAGAATACTTACTTGACTCTGAAGTCATCAGCAGCGAGCTTGGCGTTGTCAATGCTGAGGTAGATACCTCCATTGACACGGGTGGCATCCTGAATCTGCACGGACGAAAAAGAGAGACCATTAATACAAATGTCTTTGTTTAAGGATTAGAGTTGTTTGACATGCTCAGGGACATTACTCCTGTTGTGCAATAACACAGAGCAGCACATGGGCTCAAGTATATATTGAATATATTGAATATTCAATGCATTCCATGCATCTAATGATAAACATCATCTTCTTTTGACTATAATAAAGTACACTTGATAACAACCAATGGACTACTCTTTAGTTTAGTCAGCACATATGATTTCATTTCCATTCTAATATTAAACTTTGAGACTAAAAACTATTATTAAAAGTACATTTATTGTAGTGGGCACTTGCATGCATTAACAGACATGTCATGCAGGTTGTTGACTGTATGACACACTAATGTGTGAAACCAAACAGCGGCCATGGACATGCAAACGTACCTTGGCCTGGAGGTCGCTGATGGTGACATGGAAGGCAGTGTAGTCACGGGCAGTGGGGGATGTCTTGCTCTCCAGGAACTTTCTGATCTTCAGCTCCATCTCTGCGTTGGCCTTCTCTAGGGGCGCACCTTCTCCAGGTAGGAGGCCAGGCGGTCGCATTCTGCATGGTTGCCTTCGTTGGCGCCACGCCGTCGGAGAGCTGGAAGCCACCCCCGTAGCCGCCACCTGCGGAGAAGGAGCTGGACGCGCTGGAGATGCGCACGCCGGACCCTCCTGCACCCCCGTACACGCTGCCGGCACGCATGGCGCTTGGTGGTGCGGCCGAGGACATGGAGAGGCAACCGAGGACATGGAACCGCCGGCCCTCATGGAGCCCCCGGAGGAAGAGCTGGAGTAATACATGTCTGCTTGCCTGTCTGTCTGTATACGTGCAGGTGGGTGTGTTAGAGAGAGCGGCCCTGACTACTGAGAGGAGGGAGCAAGTGGAGAGGGGAAGATTCAGTCCGCCTTTTATAGTCCTGGAGAGGAGGGATGTGGGGTGGAGGTGTGGTAGTGTGTGTGTTGGGGGGGGGGGCACGCACACATATAGATCGCACAAAGACACACCCATGCTTTTATCCAGGGAAAGCAAGTAAATACTGGCATATATTGTCACACACACACACACACACACACACACACACACACACACCCACACCCGGAGGGTTGCCGGTTCGAGCCCCGACCAGTCGGCCGCGGCTGAAGTGCCCTTGAGCAAGGCACCTAACCCCTCACTGCTCCCCAAACGCCGCCGTTGAAGCAGGCAGCTCACTGCGCCGGGATTAGTGTGTGCTTCACTAATTCACCGATTGGGTTAAATGCAGAGACCAAATTTCCCTCACGGGATCAAAAAAGTATATCTACTTATACTTATACTTATACACACACCTTTAGCACAGATTATCACTCATGATCACACCCACACAAAGAATAAAGGCAGGTGTGGCAAGACTCTGTGTAAATCTTGACCAGTCTGACCAGATCTTTTACACACACAGAGACACACTTTCTCTCTCTCTCTCTCTCTCTCTCTCTCTCTCTCTCTCTCTTTCTCTCTCTCAATTCAATTCAAGTGAGCTTTATTAGCATGACAAATATTTTTGCATTGCCAAAGCAGAACATACATTTAGACATACATTTACATAGAGAATGCTTGGAATACAGTACATAGCAAATAGATAAACATCCAAGATTAACAAACAAGCTGGTGTGTGTGTGTGTGTGTGTGTGTGTGTGTGTGTGCATGCGTGCGTATGTGTGTGTGCGTGGCTGCGTGTATGTATGGTGTTTGTCTGTGTAATTATATGGATAGGTGCCATATAAAAGTAATGATTATTTAATTATTTTATTATTTAACCACTGTCCCTTGCCTTATGGCATTCGGTGATGTATTTGGCAGCAAGATTTGCTGTCTGTCCATGCTGTCCGAGTAAGACTGCCATTATTTCTTGTTGTTCTAGATTTCTGAACCCTGGGATTAGGCTTGTAAGCCTGTCAAAGTATGACTTACGTATAGTTGTATATTTCTCACAGTGAAGAAGAAAGTGCACCTCAGTCTCAACCTCACCTGTTATGCAGTGACCACATATTCTTTGCTCTCTTGGCAACCAGGATTTTCTCAGTCTGCCCTTTTCTATGGCTAGACTGTGGTCACTGAGTCTGTATTTGGTCAGGATCTGTCTCTGCTTTATATCTCTAACAGTAAAGAGATATTCTTCCAATTGGTATTCAGATTTTATTGACCGGTAACATTCTAACTTGCTTTGGTTTTTTTTGTCTCCTTTTGCCAATGTTCCAAATATTTTTCTTTAGATTCTTGAATGATCTTATTGGTGTTCAGTTTGAAAGCAGCACTTGTCTGAGAGAAGTTATTAATGTTTGTTAGGGGGAGATTAGTTAGTCTCAGTACAAGCTGACTCAGAGGACTCTTTTCAGGGTTCAGATCTTGAGTTTTTACTGCATTAAAATGCAGTGTGTCAGTGGGACTTGTTTGGAGATGCATCCAGAATTTGAGGGCTCTTTTTTGCATGTTGATGGCCAATGGGAATCTGCCTAGTTCTGCCCTGTATGCATTGTTTGGTGTTTTCTTTTGGATTTTTAAGATCAATCGGCAGAACTCTGCATGTACAGTAGGCTTTCTATAGGATGTTTGTCCCATCTAGTGTAGCTATGCTCACTGAGTGGACCCCATACCTCACTTCCGTACAGCGCAATGGGCTGGATTACACAGTCAAATATTTTGCACCAAATTTTAATAGGTATGTTTATGTTCCAGAAATTTCTTTTTATTGCATATAGGGCTCTGCGAGCTTTTTCTTTTAGTGCATTCACTGCTATGCTGAAACTCCCTGATGCAGTCATAATTAAGCCAAGGTAAGTGTGCTGCATCGTGTGTTCTAGGCATCTGCATCTGCTGCCTAGATTGAAATGGTATCTGTGTTCCTGACATCTGGGCTTCTTTAGGAAAATCATGATATTTGTCTTTTTTAGATTTACTGTCAGGGCCCAGTGCTGACAGTATTTCTCTAGCAGGTCCAGCTGCTGCTGTAGCCCCTGTGCAGTGGGAGACACCAGCACCAGGTCATCCGCATAGAGGAGGAATTTGATTTCTTTCTCATGTAGAGCAAGGCCAGGAGCTGTAGACTGGTCCAACTGCACCGCTAACTCATTGATGTAGATATTGAACAGTGTTGGACTGAGGCTACAGCCCTGCCTTACTCCTCTTTTTTGAGTGAAGGATTCTGTAATTCTGTCGCCAATTTTCACAGTGTTTTTGTTTTCAGAATACATTGTCTTTATTAACTGGTATACTTTACCCCCTACACCACTTTGTAAAAGTTTATAATATAATCCCTCATGCCAAATTGAATCAAATGCTTTTTTGAAATCAACAAAACAAGCAAATATTTTTCCTTTTTTTGTTTGGTTTACATGTTTAGTTATTAGGGTGTGGAGGCTGTAAATGTGGTCCGTAGTGCGGTAATTTGGGAGAAATCCGATTTGATTTTTGCTCAGGACATTGTGCTCCATAAGGAAGGTTACAATTTGATCATTGTGAATAGTGTTAAACAACTTCCCCAGACTACTGTTCACACAAATGCCTCTGAAATAATTAGTGTCCAATTTATCTCCACTCTTGTATATGGGTGTAATAAACCCTTGGCTCCAGATGTCAGGAAAATAGCCCGAACTTAAGGTGAGGTTGAATAGTTTGAGCATTGCTCTTTGCAGCTCAGGGGTGCTGTTTTTAATCATTTCCCCTCTAATATTATCAGGGCCGCAGGATTTTTTATTTTTCAGCTTTTTCATTTTGGATTCAAGTTCAATTTGAGTAATTGGGAAATCAAGTGGATTTTGGTTGTCCTTGACTGCCTTTTCAAGAGATTGTAATTTTGTCATGATCGTTTTGTAATTAGAATTTAATTCTTGGGGCGTAATGTCTTTGTATAAATTTTCAAAATGTTTTTTCCAGATTTCTCCATTTTGAATGGGTAGGTTTTGTGGTTTAGGTTTATTCAGATTGTTCCACATTTCCCAGAACTGATTGTTCTTAATTGATTCCTCAATTTTATTGAGGGTTTTGTTAGTGTGGTTAATTTTTTTCTGTCTTTTGTAGTGCTGTAGTGCAGCCATTTGTAGTGCTTCAGTGTTCCATGGTAGTCTTGTCGAATACATGCATGCTCGGGTTGGTGGTGTTTAAGGTTTGATAGATGTCTTAGTTTTTTCCTGAGTTGTTTACATTCATCATCAAACCATTTTTCTTCTCTTTTGTTATTTGTTTTTCTTTTGTGAGATGTTTGCATCCCATCTACATCTGCTGCTTTTAGAAATATTTCATTTAATTCATCAGTGGCTTTATTAACACCAGCTTTGCTGATTTCAAATGGTTTTGAATTGTAACATTCAATGCATTCTTTTAATTCTGGGGAGTTTAAAGCGTTAATAAAATGTCCTGGGCTGTCATGAGTCCATCTATATCTTTTGTTTAGTTTGAATAGTTTACTGGACTCAATTTTTGGCTGCTTTATGATTTTAAGGAAGATGTTAGTCTGGTTATGGTCTGATAGTGGAGTTTGCTGCCTGACAGTGAATGCTTTGAAGGAGGTGGGGTCCATGTCAGTGATTGCATAGTCAACTACACTAGCTCCAAGAGCTGAACAATACGTGAACCTCCCTAAAGAGTCCCCTCTGATCCTGCCATTAAGAATGTACAGACCTAAGGCTCGACAGAGGTGCACTAGCTCTTTTCCATTTTTGTTGACAGTATAGTCAAGGCTGTGTCTCATGGGTAAATTTTGGTGTGAAGTACAATTGGCTTTGATCAAACACATGGTTGTTACCTTGTGGGTCTACATAGTCTATTTCAGACCCGGTTCTGGCATTTAGGTCCCCACACAGCAGCACATTCCCCTGGGCCTGGAAATGGCTGATATCTGTGTAAAGGTTGTCCATGTATTCTTCCTCATAGTAGGGGGATTCTATTGGGGGGACATATATGGGACATAAGTATATGTCATTTACAGATATACCCGTGCTACTTTGTAGTTTTAGCCAACAGTGTGATTTGCCTAATTGCACTATAGAAATGTGTTTAGTGAGCTTTTCTTTTTACCACACCAAAATTCCACCAGAACTCCTGCCATGACGTATATTACTGTTTTTTAGGGAGGGAATTACAATTTCATTATATCCCTTGGGACAGTGGGTGGGTGTTTCTGTGCGGCACCATGTTTCAGTAAGAATAAGTATATCAACATTTTCAATACTTTTCAAAAACTCAGGTTGAGTGGTCTTACAACCAAAGGTAGAGGAGTAAAGTCCCTGGATATTCCAAAAACTGATATGAAATGAGCTCATCTCTCGTCAGCGGTCACGTCAAGAGCGTCCGACAGACTGAAGCCACGGCCGGCTGAAAGCCCCATTGAGGCAGTAGAGATGCGTACCCCGGTCCCACCGGCACCCCAATACTACACTACTTGGTGCTTTTATGCAGAAAATGAGGGAGGGGAGAGCAAGTGCTAAAGGGTAATTGCTACCCTGGATTAGTGTTGAGGCATCATCACACACACACACACACAGCCTCTCCTTTCACCCTCGAGCGAATATTTCAGTAGAACGAAACCTGTCGCGACACACATTGTGTGACCCAGCTGAGTATCTCGGGTCAGGTAAATAATGCGAGGAATCTCCAGTCACACAGATCCCTAAGACTGGCCCCTTCAGGCACAGATGTGTCCCAGACAGGCTATGGGGGGGGAATGAAACAATAATGACTGATCGACCAAAAAGTGGACTGAGGGGATAAAATGTAGACAGGCTAGTTTTCAGAGAGGTCCTCCGGGAGGCAGCCATGCAAACAAAGGGGCCCTAAGCTTCAGACTTCCCCTCCCAGAACAATACCTGCTCAGTTGCAGTGCAGGGTATTGATCTAGAACGTACATATGTCTGTTTACTTTGACATTATTGTTTAGATGTTAGCTTAACGGGTTAATATACATGTGTGACAGTAAGGATGCTCTCATATCCTTTGCTTAAACCAGCGTGTTGTTAGTCAGGACAGAGTGAAAGGGCCAAAAAATCAGACAATGTTGTTATTTTTCTCAATGCATTCAATGTCAGAAATCAGTAGTTACAGTAGCTCCAGGACCGTGATACATCTTGTTTTAATGTTAGCTTAAATGTTATGCTATTGTTGTAGCTGTAGCTCTGTAGCTTAAATGTTGACAGATACAGTGCTAAATCCCAGGTATAATCCAGACATGTGGACTCGAGTCACATGACTTGGACTCGAGTCAGACTCGAGTCATGATTTTAATGACTTCATACTCGACTTGATAAAATTCGGCATGACTTGCGACTCGACTTGGACTTTTCACTCGAGACTTGACTCGGACTTTGCCTCTTTAACTTGTAATGACTTGACAGGTCTCGAGTCAAAAAATGAATTTCCTGATCGTGGACCAGTCACCCCAGAGATGCTTTCACCTCATAGCGAAAAAACAAAATACACATAGTGGACACAAACATGCAGAGCACAGTGATCAGTGCTGCTGTTACCACCACGCATCACACACTGTGTGTAGGGCACCAAGAGACAGAGAAAGGACCAATAATAAATAAATATTAGCTTTTTACTGCAAACTGATTTGCATTTTTGTTAGAGAACATTTACAATGTCAAAATGTATCAACAGCATGTTACATAAGGATGATCCAACTTGAACGTATGCTAATGGGCCTACTCCATTTAATTGGAGAACTGCGTCTCCAGCGCTCGGGGAGAGAAACGTGGCCCATGAAAAATCATGAAGGAAATAAAGACGAGATTAGAGGAAATTGTTTATTTATCCGGTACTCACTACTGTTATAAACTGTGAGAGCCAGGGCACTTTGACATAGGCTGCAAATGGACAAGAATATGAAGAGTTGTCTTTGCTTTTGTGTAATGGAACTGGTGAGTCTTGAAGTCTTCAATAATTCGTTTACATGAAGCACATGATATTATGCCGATTGAAAACGCATTCCACGTAGCTAGGTGGCTACTGGCTATACCAGGCTCATAATTCACTTTTAATTGCAAACAGAAAATGTTTAGCAAGCATCATGTCATTACATGCTTTTTATTTCCAAAGGAATGAACGCTGTTTGTGCCAACTTAATATCATGCGTATCACATAATATTGTGCTATACATGTGGCACAAAAACAATGTTAGCGTTTGTGGACTAGGGCTAGCCATAGCTATATTTGAATGGAGCTGGTAAAAAAACATCATTAGGAGAATGTGTGGACAGTGGCACACAATGGGCTTAAAGTGACAGTGCACCTTTTACAAATGAGTTAAACAGCATCACATGTATAGTATTTAAGAAATGAATACTTTAAAACAAAATTACTTTGTCATTATATCCTTTAAATAAATAGAAGTGTTTTACTTTTACCTTTGTGGTTACTCAGTAATTTTGTGATTTATGCTGTATTTAATATGCCATATAAGAAGCTTTAATCACAATTAATCTAGATTAATTCATTTCAAAATATGAGAAATTAGTTATTTTTTTTTTAATTGTTTGACAGCCCTAATAAAAACGTAAAATATTTAACTGCAGCAATTTACTAATGTAGCCTATGTGACGATTCTTCGTCAGCATTTATTGTAATCATTAACCATGACCTTGGCTTCCCTTATGAGTCGCCACTGGCAGAACAGCCTAATAAATTGTTTGCAGGCAAATCTGTGGCCTAACATAGTGAAATGCCATCAGTCAAATTAGTACTCATTCCTTACAGTGGACACCGCAATTTGGAAAAACAATATAATTTTGCTGCTATGAGTGTCTTGTAGCTATCCGTTTAATTACAGACTACTCAGGTATGCTCATGGTATATTTCATGTATCGCATATTTCATAAAAGATTTCAAGACAAAACCATTGAACATATTTTAATCTGTATTTATAAAAAAAAAAATAATGTAGATTAGATTGATGTGTTAAAATTATGATCGATAGTCTAATAATGGCATTATTAAGTGAAGAGTACCTGATGACTTGTTCAGGACTTGAAAAAGATTAGGACTTGGACTTGGACTCGACTTGGCTTTGAGGTGCCTTGGACTTGGACTCGACTTGCCCTTCTCTGTCTTTACTTGGGACTTGACTTGGACTTGACTGCTAAGACTTGGGACTTACTTGTGACTTGCCAAACAGTGACTTGGTCCCACCTCTGGTACAATCTCCTCTGCACTCTAGCTTCAATTTTATTCTACTGCTGTAGCTGTAGCTCTGTATCTTAAACATTATTGTTGCTTAAATGTATTGACAGACACAGTGGTAAGTCCTAGATATAATCTCCTCTGCACTGTAGCTTAAATGTTATTCTATTGCTGTAGCTATAGCTGTGTTGCTCAACTGTTGTAAGTTGCTTGGATAAACTCATCTGCCAAATGAATAAATGTAAATGTTTAATGACTGTATGGGTAACTTATAAGGTATTAATAATTCAATGTGTTGCAAAATCATTAAAACATGTCTTTCTTAAATGATAATGGTCAAGCTCATATTAGTTTCAACATGAACAGATGAGCTTTTGCCATCAGGGTTTGTATTGTTAAATTTCTGTCTCTATCTTTCTATTTAGTTCTTTCCTTGTTACATTATGCTCGTTTCTGCCGCAAAATATTCAACCAGTTCGTTACCCAACTGATTAGGAATAAAAAAAACCACCAAACAACATTTTAATACTGAACACCACAGGGCACTTTTTTATTGTTTTTCTCTTTTCTCTCAGGTGTTGTGCTTTGAGAGGCTCTACTTTGTTGGGCTTATTTCCAGTGCTCTGCTGTTGCAGTGTGTTAATGCCTCTCATTTAGTCGCAGACATGGACTGGGAGGAGCTGGACGAGCTGACCACCTTGCCGTCCACAACCTCCTCCACGATGGTCACCACCTTGCGTGTTGTGGTTGATGAGGACGAGCTGGAGGTAGTGCTAAAGGGCAGACAAACAAATTATGGTTTAGTTTCAAGAGTCAACTGGGCGTTAAATTACCGGGCAGGCAGGGGGAATTAATGCAGGAATTAATGCTATAGCTATGCGCACACTATGGTAATGCTATGGTACGCACACCCATCCCCCACCCCCCAAAAAAAAAAAAAAAAAAGTTCCGGACAGACATTATTTTTTTCTTTAGGTTCGTGCATACATAGCATAACAACATCCACATGCAATAATGCAACAACAACGTCTACAATTACCTATTCATTTGGGCAACTTTATACATCCCTATACAGGCTAAAGCTACCTTTTAGTTGTGTTGTAGCGTACTGTAATGTCTGGCTTTAAACAGCTGTAATGCAGTCGTTCTGACAAGCACACCAATTGCTTAGCCAACCTTGTTCCTGCCCATCTTGAATAGCTCCTCTAGCTTTGCTGCCTCCATCCTTTCTGTTTTCGTTGTTTAAACTTGTGATATCCATGATGAGTATTGAGTTAGTGAATTAGCTCAACATTGTGTGCTGATAACCATATAGAAAGCCGAGTAAAAGAAGACAAGTAGCCTATCGCGCCTGCGTCATGTGATTCTCTCCTGCTCAAACATGTGTGCGTTAATTTTGAAGTGTTCACTAACTTTACTTAATAGAAAATTGTAAATAGCCTGATGGCATGCAACTAATGGGATACTGTGCATAGTTGGAAAGGTATGGTAGGCCAATATGGTGTGAATATACACACACACAAGGTACATTTTCTCTCGTTGTTGAGTGATGGTAATGCACAGTGCGTCGCATCGCATACCCAGGCGCCTGACCGGAGGATTCATTATTGGAGCAGTTCAATTCAAATTAACTTTTGATGTATTTAAAGCAACATTAACAGTGAACATTATCTCAAGTCACTCTACAGAAACAACACAACTCTTTTCGGTAGTGTAAGTGTTATTCTATCAGTAATAAGAGGGCTTTTTGTGATAGGGTTTCACAGTTTGTACAACTGACCCATGAACTATAGATTAAATGGACAATCTTGCTAATTTCCCTTGCTCGTGGTCTTTTCCCCTCACCTGACAGCTTCTCCGTCCAGGAGTCTTCTGTACTCGGCGATCTCCATCTCCAGTCTGGTCTTGATGTCCAGGAGCATCTTGTATTCGTAGCCCTGGCGCTCGAGGTCAGCACGCAGCTGTGTGAGCTGTTCCTCCAGGCTGCTCACCTGCATCTGGTAGCCCGAGAGCATGGACGAGTAGCGCGCCTGTGTGTCTGCCAGAGTGCCTTCCAGTGACGCTTTCTGGGGAGAGCAAAAGACAAGAGTGATCAGAGGTTAGCTCAGATTAGCTGATTAGTGATTTTAGGTACTTTAGAGATTGTGTTTATAATACTTTGACTTGTTGAATGCTGCCTTTTTATTATTGTTTATGAGCATACAAGCAATTTTAAACCACTATCCAAAGCTTGCTGTTACTTCACATGGTAGTTGTTGTATGCTAGCCTATCATCCTAATTGCTTACCATGCTGAGCTGAGACTGAAGCTCAATTTCGAGCCCCTGCAGTGTGCGTTTGACTTCGTTGATTTCCGACCGTGACGTCTGCAGTACCTCTGTGCTGACGGCGACTTCCTTGTTCAGAGCCTCTGTCTGTTTGAACACAGCATGCGTAGCATGTCAATTACCACATTTAGGCAATTAATATCAAAAGATAGTGAACGTATACATTGATATCTTATACTGGATGTTCAGACTAACAGAGTACTATCCGGTGTACCTTGCTCTGGAACCACGATTCCAGCTCTCTGTTGTTCTTGGCGGCGACGGTCTCGTAGTGTTCACGGATCTCGGCCATGACATTGGACAGGTCCTCCTGTGGTGCGGCATCAACCTCCACGTGAACCTGTCCCGTCATCTGTGCACGCATGGCCAGGAGCTCCTGAGAAGAGAACGAGACAAAAGAGCATTAGTGAGTTACACATACTTATAGGCAGTCATAATATACTGTGATATTCAGGGAACAGTTACATGTTACTGTGGAGGGCATGCCATTGCCTATAGAGACCCATAGTTCTAACTGTGTCTCTATGACATGTTCTAACTGTGTCTCTATGACATGTTTTAACTGTGTCTCTATGACATGTTTTAACTGTGTCTCTATGACATGTTTTAACTGTGTCTCTATGACATGTTCTAACTGTGTCTCTATGACATGTTCTAACTGTGTTTCGTTCTAACTGTGTCTCTATGACATGTTCTAACTGTGTCTCTATGACATGTTTTAACTGTGTCTCTATGACACGTTCTAACTGTGTTTCTATGACATGTTCTCACCTCCTCGTGGTTCTTCTTGAGGAAGATGAGTTCCTCCCTCAGGCCCTCGATCTGCATCTCCAGGTCGGAGCGGGCCATGGTCAGCTCATCCAGGACTTTCCTCAGGTTGGCGATGTCAGCCTCCACTGATTGCCTCATGGCGAGCTCGTTCTCATATCTGATCACAACCAAAACCATCCCATTAATTTATGAATGGACATGATAAAATCTTGTTATTTGTGTCATTCATTGTTCAGGAAAAGTCCTCGAATCTGGTCAGGATAAAGACAGAAAAGCCCAAACCTAACAATGTGTGTTGCCATTGTGTGACGTTTAGGATTAACTGATGGAAGTTAAGGAATGCAGCTGTTTCTAATTATGCTTTAATTAACCAAACTTGTCCCTAAATCCGGAATGGAATATGGAATTTTAAATTCTGGAATATAGAATACTTACTTGACTCTGAAGTCATCAGCAGCGAAGCTTGGCGTTGTCAATGCTGAGGTAGATACCTCCATTGACACGGGTGGCATCCTGAATCTCTTGTGACGAAAAAGAGATCATTAATACAAATGTCTTTGTTTAAGGATTAGAGTTGTTTGACATGCTCAGGGACATTACTCCTGTTGTGCAATAACACAGAGCAGCACATGGGCTCAAGTATATATTGAATATATTGAATATTCAATGCATTCCATGCATCTAATGATAAACATCATCTTCTTTTGACTATAATAAAGTACACTTGATAACAGCAACGAATGGACTACTCTTTAGTTTAGTCAGCACATATGATTTCATTTCCATTCTAATATTAAACTTTGAGACTAAAAACTATTATTAAAAGTACATTTATTGTAGTGGGCACTTGCATGCATTAACAGACATGTCATGCAGGTTGTTGACTGTATGACACACTAATGTGTGAAACCAAACAGCGGCCATGGACATGCAAACGTACCTTGGCCTGGAGGTCGCTGATGGTGACATGGAAGGCAGTGTAGTCACGGGCAGTGGGGGATGTCTTGCTCTCCAGGAACTTTCTGATCTTCAGCTCCAGCTCGGCGTTGGCCTTCTCTAGGGAGCGCACCTTCTCCAGGTAGGAGGCCAGGCGGTCGTTGAGGTTCTGCATGGTTGCCTTCTCGTTGACGCTCACGCCGTCGGAGAGCTGGAAGCCACCCCCGTAGCCGCCGCCTGCGGAGAAGGAGCTGGACGCGCTGGAGATGCGCACGCCGGACCCTCCTGCACCCCCGTACACGCTGCCGGCACGCATGGCGCTGGTGCCGCCGCCGCCGCCAACCGAGGACATGGAGAGGCGAGAGCCGCCCATGGAACCGCCGGCCCTCATGGAGCCCCCGGAGGAAGAGCTGGAGTAATACATGTCTGCTTGCCTGTCTGTCTGTATACGTGCAGGTGGGTGTGTTAGAGAGAGCGGCCCTGACTACTGAGAGGAGGGAGCAAGTGGAGAGGGGAAGATTCAGTCCGCCTTTTATAGTCCTGGAGAGGAGGGATGTGGGGTGGAGGTGTGGTAGTGTGTGTGTGGGGGGCACACACACATATAGATTGCACAAAGACACACCCATGCTTTTATCCAGGGAAAGCAAGTAAATACTGGCATATATTGTCACACACACACACACACACACACACAGGGTTGCCGGTTCGAGCCCCGACCAGTGGGCCGCGGCTGAAGTGCCCTTGAGCAAGGCACCTAACCCCTCACTGCTCCCCGAGCGCCGCCGTTGAAGCAGGCAGCTCACTGCGCCGGGATTAGTGTGTGCTTCATCTCACTGTGTTCACTGTGTGCTTCACTAATTCACCGATTGGTTTAAATGCAGAGACCAAATTTCCCTCACGGGATCAAAAGAGTATATATACTTATACTTATACACACACCTTTAGCACAGATTATCACTCATGATCACACCCACACAAAGAATAAAGGCAGGTTTAGCAAGACTCTGCGTAAACCAGTCTGACCAGATCTTTTACACACACAGAGACACACTTTCTCTCTCTCTCTCTCTCTCTCTCTCACACACTCACTCACTCACACACACACACACACACACACACACACACACAGGTAGGAGGCCAGGCGGTCGTTAAGGTTATGCATGGTGCCCTTCTCTTCAGCGGTCACGTCAAGAGCGTCCGACAGACTGAAGCCACGGCCGGCTGAAAGCCCCATTGAGGCAGTAGAGATGCGTACCCCGGTCCCACCGGCACCCCCATACACACTACCGCAAAAATACTTGGTGCTTTTATGCAGAAAATGAGGAAGGGGAGAGCAAGTGCTAAATGGTAATTGCTACCCTGGATCAGGCGCGCCTGCAGGTGTACGTCCGTACGCACTGTGCGTACCATCACTCAACAACGAGAGAAAATTTACCTTGTGTGTGTGTATATTCACACCATATTGGCCTACCATACCTTTCCAACTATGCACAGTATCCCATTAGTTGCATGCCATCAGGCTATTTACGATTATCTATTAAGTAAAGTTAGTGAACACTTCAAAATTAACGCGCACACATGTTTGAGCAGGAGAGAATACGCACGCAGGCACGCATAGGCTACTTGTTTTCTTTTACTCGGCTTTCTATATGGTTATCAGCACACAATGTTGAGCTAATTCACTAACTCAATACTCATCATGGATATCACAAGTTTAAACAACGAAAACAGAAAGGATGGAGGCAGCAAAGCTAGAGGAGCTATACAAGATGGGCAAGAACAAGGTTGGCTAAGCAATTGGTGTGCTTGTTAGAACGACTGCATTACAGCTGTTTAGACGTTACAGTACGCTACAACACAACTAAAGGTAGCTTTAGCCTGTATAGGGATGTATAAAGTTGCCCAAATGAATAGGTAATTGTAGACATTGTTGTTGCATTATTGCATGTGGATGTTGTTATGCTATGTATGCACGAACCTAAAGGAAAAATACTGTCCACGCGCGAACGTTTTTTTTTTTTTTTTTTTTTTTGTACCATAGCATTAATTCCTGCAGGCGCCCCTGCCCTGGATTAGTGTTGAGGCATCATCACACACACACACACACACAGCCTCTCCTTTCACCCTCGAGCGAATATTTCAGTAGAACGAAACCTGTCGCGACACACATTGTGTGACCCAGCTGAGTATCTCGGGTCAGGTAAATAATGCGAGGAATCTCCAGTCACACAGATCCCTAAGACTGGGCCCCTTCAGGCACAGATGTGTCCCAGACAGGCTATGGGGGAATGAAACAATAATGACTGATCGACCAAAAGTGGACTGAGGGGATAAAATGTAGACAGGCTAGTTTTCAGAGAGGTCCTCCGGGAGGCAGCCATGCAAACAAAGGGGCCCTAAGCTTCAGACTTCCCCTTCCAGAACAATACCTGCTCAGTTGCAGTGCAGGTATTGATCTAGGAACGTACATATGTCTGTTTACTTTGACATTATTGTTTAGATGTTAGCTTAACGGGTTAATATACATGTGTGACAGTAAGGATGCTCTCATATCCTTTGCTTAAACCAGCGTGTTGTTAGTCGGACAGAGTGAAAGGGCCAAAAATCAGACAATGTTGTTATTTTTCTCAATGCATTCAATGTCAGAAATCAGTAGTTACAGTAGCTCCAGGACCGTATTACATCTTGTTTTTAATGTTAGCTTAAATGTAATGCTATTGTTGTAGCTGTAGCTCTGTAGCTTAAATGTTGACAGATACAGTGCTAAATCCTAGGTATAATCCAGACATGTGGACTCGAGTCACATGACTTGGACTCGAGTCAGACTCGAGTCATGATTTTAATGACTTCATACTCGACTTGATAAAATTCGGCATGACTTGCGACTCGACTTGGACTTTTCACTCGAGACTTGACTCGGACTTTGCCTCTTTAACTAATGACTTGACAGGTCTCGAGTCAAAAAATGAATTTCCTGATCGTGGACCAGTCACCCCAGAGATGCTTTCACCTCGCAACGAAAAAAACAAAAAATACACATAGTGGACACAAACATGCAGAGCACAGTGATCAGTGCTGCTGTTACCACCACGCATCACGCACTGTGTGTAGGGCACCAAGAGACAGAGAAAGGACCAATAATAAATAAATATTAGCTTTACTGCAAACTGATTTGCATTTTTGTTAGAGAACGTTTACAATGTCAAAATGTATCAACAGCATGTTACATAAGGATGATCCAACTTGAACGTATGCTAGCGGCCTACTCCATTTAATTGAGAACGCGTCTCAGCGCGCACGAAAGGGAGAGAAACGTGGGCCTATGAAGGGAAATCATGAAGGAAATAAAGACGAGATTAGAGGAAATTGCGCATTTATCTGGTACTCACTACCAGAGGTGGGACCAAGTCACTGTTTGGCAAGTCACAAGTAAGTCCCAAGTCTTAGCAGTCAAGTCCAAGTCAAGTCCCAAGTAAAGACAGAGAAGGGCAAGTCGAGTCCAAGTCCAAGGCACCTCAAAGCCAAGTCGAGTCCAAGTCCAAGTCCCAATCTTTTTCAAGTCCTGAACAAGTCATCAGGTACTCTTCACTTAATAATGCCATTATTAGACTATCGATCATAATTTTAACACATCAATCTAATCTACAGTATTTTTTTTTTTATAAATACAGATTAAAATATGTTCAATGGTTTTGTCTTGAAATCTTTTACGATATATGCATGTGCATACCTGTGAAATATACGCATGAGCATACCTGAGTAATCTGTACGAAACGGATAGCTACAAGACACTCATAGCAGCAAAATTATATTGTTTTTCCAAATTGCGGTGTCCACTGTAAGGATGAGTACTAATTTGACTGATGGCATTTCACTATGTTAGGCCACAGATTTGCCTGCAAACAATTTATTAGGCTGTCTGCCAGTGGCGACTCATAAGGGAAGCCAAGGTCATGGTTAATGATTACAATAAATGCTGACGAGAAGAATCGTCACATAGGCTACATTAGTAAATTGCTGCAGTTAAATATTTTACGTTTTTTATTAGGGCTGTCAAACAATTAAAAAAAATAACTAATTTCTCATATTTTGAAATGAATTAATCTAGATTAATTGTGATTAAAGCTTCTTATATGGCATATTAAATACAGCATAAATCACAACATTACTGAGTAACCACAAAGGTAAAAGTAAAACACTTCTATTTATTTAAAGGATAATAATGGCAAAGTAATTTTGTTTTGAAGTATTCATTTCTTAAATACTATACATGTGATGCTGTTTAACTCATTTGTAAAAGGTGCACTGTCACTTTAAGCCCATTGTGTGCCACTATCCACACGTTCTCCTAATGATGTTTTTTTACCAGCTCCATTTAAATATAGCTATGGCTAGCCTAGTCCACAAACTCTAACATTGTTTGTGCCACATGTATAGCACAATATTAACAACGATACGCATGATATTAAGTTGGCACAAACAGCTTTCATTCCTTTGGAAATAAAAGCATGTAATGACATGATGCTTGCTAAACATTTTCTGTTTGCAATTAAAAGTGAATTATGAGCCTGGTATAGCCAGTAGCCACCTAGCTACGTGGAATGCGTTTCAATCGGCATAATATCATGTGCTTCATGTAAACGAATTATTGAAGACTTCAAGACTCACCAGTTCCATTACACAAAAGCAAAGACAACTCTTCATATTCTTGTCCATTTGCAGCCTGTCAAAGTGCCCTGGCTCTCACAGTTTATAACAGTAGTGAGCAGACATGTGGACTCGAGTCACATGACTTGGACTCGAGTCATGATCTTAATGACTTCATACTCGACTTGATAAAATTCGGCATTACTTGCGACTCGACTTAACTCGAGTTAACCCTTTAGGCGCCAGAGGTTTTTTTTTCGAAACGTTCGATTTTGACATCTTCATTTCAAAAGGCTATATCTTAAAAGTGATAAAAGATAGAGACTTTCTGTAAATTAGAGAAATATTAAGGATGACCCAAAGTTTATGTAGGGATTAAATGTTTATATCTAATTTGCATATTATGACGTCATATGGTGGCGGCCATCTTGGATTATAGAATTTTCATGAAAAGTTGCATGTTTGAATGATAAAATGCACCACTTCTTTCCCCCCAAAATGTACCTCACCTTCTGTATGCTATATTGCACAATACTGAATGCTCAGGTAAATACTAAGTAGTAAACAAACTATGTAAATCATTACTGATAAATGGCAGAAACAAACCAAATGCATGTAGCGGTAGGCGCCTTTTGCTGTAGAGATTTTCCATTTACTACATACATTAGGCACTCTGATTCCATGTATGGGGCACATATATATTATTCAGATGACACACAAACAGAAGTAGACAAGACCTGTTTAGTTCAAAAGCTTACTAGCCACGGCAAGGCACAGATCAGGAGTGAGATGACGAGACAAGACAAGAGACAATGTTAGTATTTGTTTTCTTTTTGTTGTTTTTTGTTGTTGGTTTTTTTCTTAGCTGACAAAGACACACACATCACAAGGACATGAACACACAAAAAAGAATACATATATGTCCTAAATGGTCAGGGAAATAGATAATCATCAGTGTAAATCATTACTAATAAATGGCTGACAATTTTTGTTTTTTTTATGTAGCAGGCCTTTTGCTGTAGAGATAATGACTATCCATATCCTATCCATACAGGGCCGGCATTCCCATCATCTTGTGATAGACTATGCATGGCCTAATGGCTCTCCTGCCCCGTGTCACCACCTCTGCTCCTGTTGCGAGCAGCATGGCCAGATCTGCCTCAAGGCCAAGGGCGTCAGTGGAGAGAATTTGCGCGCAGCTCGGACTAGGCCTACTGTCATTCTCATTGCGACTCCCCACACTGCCTCTACGTTCCCCCCTAACTGTCCTATGCACTTCGACCTCGTCTAACATACCCAGTGGCATTAGACAAAGGCTCCACCACGTTACTGTCGCCGCGATTGCGGAGAGGCACACGTTCAAAAGACAGAAGCTAGCGCTATGGACATTAGGCTACCTCCAGCCTCGATCGCCACACCACTAACACCCTGCTAACTTCCCGATGAACACTCCGAACCCGTGAAACATTATTCCCACCAGTGACATTGGGCAAACGATTCAACGTTTGTGCTTGGTGTAAGCTAAACTATGGAGTAAACTCTCACTTTGTCCAGCTGCATCATTGCAAGGCAGGGGCGATCTGAAGCCTCACTAAACGAATCACCGTTATTTTCTGAAGGCAGATATTCCCCTTCAGAATCAGGGTCCATGAATAGAAGACCCAACACTTCATTTCGGGTAAACTTTTTTGATGCCATTAGACGATAATCTAATGCAAATACTCGCTGACGTTGACAATATCGCTCTGACAAAGTGGCTCACACGCACACTATCTCCGGTATTTCATGCACTGATTCAATGCGCTGTAGCTAGAAAGTTTTGTTTAAACCCTGCCCTTTTTTCGACTCTGGGATGACATATGACATGTCTGCCATCTAGGGGAGTGGAGGCCGAACGAAGTATGACACCCTATTTGACTAAATCGGCCGTTTTATTCAGTACCGCATCTTGTTGACTAAAGTCGACCGTGGCGCCTAGAGGGTTAAACAGTATTATCCTTTAAATAAATAGAAGTGTTTTACTTTTACCTTTGTGGTTACTCAGTAATTTTGTGATTTATGCTGTATTTAATATGCCATATAAGAAGCTTTAATCACAATTAATCTAGATTAATTCATTTCAAAATATGAGAAATTAGTTATTTTTTTTAATTGTTTGACAGCCCTAATAAAAACGTAAAATATTTAACTGCAGCAATTTACTAATGTAGCCTATGTGACGATTCTTCTCGTCAGCATTTATTGTAATCATTAACCATGACCTTGGCTTCCCTTATGAGTTAAGCCACTGGCAGACAGCCCTAATAAATTGTTTGCAGGCAAATCTGTGGCCTAACATAGTGAAATGCCATCAGTCAAATTAGTACTCATCCTTACAGTGGACACCGCAATTTGGAAAAACAATATAATTTTGCTGCTATGAGTGTCTTGTAGCTATCCGTTTCGTACAGACTACTCAGGTATGCTCATGCGTATATTTCACAGGTATGCGCATGCATATATCGTAAAAGATTTCAAGACAAAACCATTGAACATATTTTAATCTGTATTTATAAAAAAAAAATACTGTAGATTAGATTGATGTGTTAAAATTATGATCGATAGTCTAATAATGGCATTATTAAGTGAAGAGTACCTGATGACTTGTTCAGGACTTGAAAAAGATTGGGACTTGGACTTGGACTCGACTTGGCTTTGAGGTGCCTTGGACTTGGACTCGACTTGCCCTTCTCTGTCTTTACTTGGGACTTGACTTGGATTTGACTGCTAAGACTTGGGACTTACTTGTGACTTGCCAAACAGTGACTTGGTCCCACCTCTGGTACAATCTCCTCTGCACTCAAGCTTCAATTTTATTCTACTGCTATAGCTGTAGCTCTGTATATTAAACGTTATTGTTGCTTAAATGTATTGACAGACACAGTGGTAAGTCCTAGATATAATCTCCTCTGCACTGTAGCTTAAATGTTATTCTATTGCTGTAGCTATAGCTATGTTGCTCAACTGTTGTAAGTTGCTTGGATAAACTCATCTGCCAAATTAATAAATGTAAATGTAATGTAAATGTTTAATGACTGTATGGGCAACTTATGAGGTATTAATAATTCAATGTGTTGCAAAATCATTAAAACATGTCTTTCTTAAATGATAATGGTCAAGCTCATATTAGTTTCAACATGAACAGATGAGCTTTTGCCATCAGGGTTTGTATTGTTAAATTTCTGTCTCTATCTTTCTGTCTATTTAGTTCTTTCCTTGTTACATTATGCTCGTTTCTGCCGCAAAATATTCAACCAGTTCGTTACCCAACTGATTAGGAATAAAAAACCACCAAACAACATTTTAATACTGAACACCACAGGGCACTTTTTATTGTTTTTTCTCTTTTCTCTCAGGTGTTGTGCTTTGAGAGGCTCTACTTTGTTGGGCTTATTTCCAGTGCTCTGCTGTTGCAGTGTGTTAATGCCTCTCATTTAGTCGCAGACATGGACTGGGAGGAGCTGGACGAGCTGACCACCTTGCCGTCCACAACCTCCTCCACGATGGTCACCACCTTGCGTGTTGTGGTCGATGAGGACGAGCAGGAGGTAGTGCTAAAGGGCAGACAAACAAATTATGGTTTAGTTTCAAGAGTCAACTGGGCGTTAGAATTACCGGAGGCAGGGGCGCCTGCAGGAATTAATGCTATAGTACGCACACTATGGTAATGCTATGGTACGCACACTATGGTAATGCTATGGTACGCACACCCATCCCCCCCACCCCCAAAAAAAAAAAACGTTCGCGCGTGGACAGTATTTTTCCTTTAGGTTCGTGCATACATAGCATAACAACATCCACATGCAATAATGCAACAACAACGTCTACAATTACCTATTCATTTGGGCAACTTTATACATCCCTATACAGGCTAAAGCTACCTTTAGTTGTGTTGTAGCGTACTGTAATGTCTGGCTTTAAACAGCTGTAATGCAGTCGTTCTGACAAGCACACCAATTGCTTAGCCAACCTTGTTCTTGCCCATCTTGAATAGCTTGGAATAGCTTTGCTGCCTCCATCCTTTCTGTTTTCGTTGTTTACACTTGTGATATCCATGATGAGTATTGAGTTAGTGAATTAGCTCAACATTGTGTGCTGATAACCATATAGAAAGCCGAGTAAAAGGAGACAAGTAGCCTATGCGTGCCTGCGTGCGTATTCTCTCATGTGTGCGCGTTAATTTTGAAGTGTTCACTAACTTTACTTAATAGAAAATTGTAAATAGCCTGATGGCATGCAACTAATGGGATACTGTGCATAGTTGGAAAGGTATGGTAGGCCAATATGGTGTGAATATACACACACACAAGGTAAATTTTCTCTCGTTGTTGAGTGATGGTACGCACAGTGCGTACGGACGTACACCTGTAGGCGCGCCTGACCGGAGGATTCATTATTGGAGCAGTTCAATTCAAATTACCTTTTGATGTATTTAAAGCAACATTAACAGTGAACATTATCTCAAGTCACTCTACAGAAACAACACAACTCTTTTCGGTAGTGTAAGTTTTATTCTATCAGTAATAAGAGGGCTTTTTGTGATAGGGTTTCACAGTTTGTACAACTGACCCATGAACTATAGATTAAATGGACAATCTTGCTAATTTCCCTTGCTCGTGGTCTTTTCCCCTCACCTGACAGCTTCTCCGTCCAGGAGTCTTCTGTACTCGGCGATCTCCATCTCCAGTCTGGTCTTGATGTCCAGGAGCATCTTGTATTAAGTAGCCCTGGCGCTCGAGGTCAGCACGCAGCTGTGTGAGCTGTTCCTCCAGGCTGCTCACCTGCATCTGGTAGCCCGAGAGCATGGACGAGTAGCGCGCCTGTGTGTCTGCCAGAGTGCCTTCCAGCGACGCTTTCTGGGGAGAGCAAAAGACAAGAGTGATCAGAGGTTAGCTCAGATTAGCTGATTAGTGATTTTAGGTACTTTAGAGATTGTGTTTATAATACTTTGACTTGTTGAATGCTGCCTTTTTTTATTGTTGTTTATGAGCATACAAGCAATTTTAAACCACTATCCAAAGCTTGTTGTTACTTCACATGGTAGTTGTTGTATGCTAGCCTATCATCCTAATTGCTTACCATGCTGAGCTGAGACTGAAGCTCAATTTCGAGCCCCTGCAGTGTCGTTTGACTTCGTTGATTTCCGACCGTGGCGCCTGCAGTACCTCTGTGCTGGCGGCGACTTCCTTTGTTCAGAGCCTCTGTCTGTTTGAACACAGCATGCGTAGCATGTCAATTACCACATTTAGGCATTTAATATCAAAAGATAGTGAGCGTATACATTGATATCTTATACTGGATTTTCAGACTAACAGAGTACTATCCGGTGTACCTTGCTCTGGAACCACGATTCCAGCTCTCTGTTGTTCTTGGCGGCGACGGTCTCGTAGTGTTCACGGATCTCGGCCATGACCTTGGACAGGTCCTCCTGTGGTGCGGCATCAACCTCCACATGAACCTGTCCCGTCATCTGTGCACGCATGGCCAGGAGCTCCTGAGAAGAGAATCGAGACAAAAGAGCATTAGTGAGTTACACATACTTATAGGCAGTCATAATATACTGTGATATTCAGGGGAACAGTTACATGTTACTGTGGAGGGCATGTGGAGGGCATGCCATTGCCTATAGAGACCCTATAAATCTAACTGTGTCTCTGTCTTTAACGTTCTCTAACTGTGTCTCTATGACATGTTCTAACTGTGTCTCTATGACATGTTCTAACTGTGTTTCTATGACATGTTCTCACCTCCTCGTGGTTCTTCTTGAGGAAGATGAGTTCCTCCCTCAGGCCCTCGATCTGCATCTCCAGGTCGGAGCGGGCCATGGTCAGCTCATCCAGGACTCTCCTCAGGTTGGCGATGTCAGCCTCCACTGATTGCCTCATGGCGAGCTCGTTCTCATATCTGCTCACAACCAAAACCATCCCATTAATTTATGAATGGACATGATAAAATCTTGTTATTTGTGTCATTCATTGTTCAGGAAAAGTCCTCGAATCTGGTCAGGATAAAGACAGAAAAGCCCAAACCTAACAACGTGTGTTGCCATTGTGTGACGTTTAGGATTAACTGATGGAAGTTAAGGAATGCAGCTGTTTCTAATTATGCTTTAATTAACCAAACTTGTCCCTAAATCCGGAATGGAATATGGAATTTTAAATTCTGGAATATAGAATACTTACTTGACTCTGAAGTCATCAGCAGCGAGCTTGGCGTTGTCAATGCTGAGGTAGATACCTCCATTGACACGGGTGGCATCCTGAATCTGCGCGGACGAAAAAGAGAGATCATTAATACAAATGTCTTTGTTTAAGGATTAGAGTTGTTTGACATGCTCAGGGACATTACTCCTGTTGTGCAATAACACAGAGCAGCACATGGGCTCAAGTATATATTGAATATATTTGAATATTCAATGCATTCCATGCATCTAATGATAAACATCATCTTCTTTTGACTATAATAAAGTACACTTGATAACAGCAACGAATGGACTACTCTTTAGTTTAGTCAGCACATATGATTTCATTTCCATTCTAATATTAAACTTTGAGACTAAAAACTATTATTAAAAGTACATTTATTGTAGTGGGCACTTGCATGCATTAACAGACATGTCATGCAGGTTGTTGACTGTATGACACACTAATGTGTGAAACCAAACAGCGGCCATGGACATGCAAACGTACCTTGGCCTGGAGGTCGCTGATGGTGACATGGAAGGCAGTGTAGTCACGGGCAGTGGGGGATGTCTTGCTCTCCAGGAACTTTCTGATCTTCAGCTCCAGCTCGGCGTTGGCCTTCTCTAGGGAGCGCACCTTCTCCAGGTAGGAGGCCAGGCGGTCGTTGAGGTTCTGCATGGTTGCCTTCTCGTTGGCCACTCACGCCCGTCGAGCTGGAAGCCCCCCGTAGCCACGCCACCTGGCCCTGGAGAAGGAGCTGGACGCACTGGAGATGCGCACGCCGGACCCTCCTGCACCCCCGTACACGCTGCCGGCACGCATGGCGCTGGTGCGGCCGTAGCTGCCGCCGCCAACCGAGGACATGGAGAGGCGAGAGCCGCCCATGGAACCGCCGGCCCTCATGGAGCCCCCGGAGGAAGAGCTGGAGTAATACATGTCTGCTTGCCTGTCTGTCTGTATACGTGCAGGTGGGTGTGTTAGAGAGAGCGGCCCTGACTACTGAGAGGAGGGAGTAAGTGGAGAGGGGAAGATTCAGTCCGCCTTTTATAGCCCTGGAGAGGAGGAATGTGGGGTGGAGGTGTGGTAGTGTGTGTGTTGGGGGGGGGGGGGGGGGGTGGGCGGTTGGATTTGATTATCTAAGATAGGAGGAGCTGCAGGGCATTGACACATATAGGGCACAAAGACATACACGCACACATAGATCGCACAAAGACACACCCATGCTTTTATCCAGGCAAAGCAAGTAAATACTGGCATATATTGTCACATACACACACACACACACACACCTTTAGCACAGACTATCACTCATGATCACACCCACACAAAGAATAAAGGCAGGTGTGGCAAGACTCTGTGTAAATCTTGACCAGTCTGACCAGATCTTTTACACACACACAGACACACTTACTCTCTCTCTCTCTCTCTCTCTCTCTCTCTCTTTCTCTCACACACACACACTCTTGTTGTTTTACAAGTAGGAAACTACAACCCCAAAACAGAAAAAGTTGGGACGTTGTGTAAAATGTGAATAAAAACAGAATGTAATAATCTGCAAATCTCTTAAACTCATATTTATTTGCAAAAAGGACACAGACAACATATCAAATGTTGAAAATGACAAATTTGACTATTTCATGGAAAATATATGTTAATTTTTAATTTGATACCAGCAACATGTTTCAAAAAAAAAAGTTGGGGCGGGGTAACAAAATGCTGGAAAAAGTTGTGTAATGATAAATAAAACAAAAGGAAGAATGTTTCACAACTAATTAGGGTAACTGGCAACACGATTGGGTATGAAAAAGAGCATCCCAGAGAGGCAGGGTCTCTTAGAAGTAAAGGGGTATTCATCACTCTGTGTAAACCTGTGTGCACAAATGATGAAACAATGTCATTTTAATGCTTCTTAACATGAAATTGTGACGTATTTAGGGAGTTCATCATCTACAGAACATAATATTATTAAAACATTCAGAGAATCCAGAGAAATCTTTGCAAACAGGGGAAATAGCTGAAAAGCAAATTGGATGGCCGTGGTCTTTTGGACCTCAGATTGCATTGCATCAACACCAGACCTGTCTCCAGACCTGTCATTGTATGGGCTCAGGAAAACCTCTGATAACCATTGTCTATGTGCCCAGTTTGATACTCAATTCAAAAACTGCAGCCAAAATGTAACTGCTGAAATTGTATTGAGACATGACACAGAAAATACCACCCTCTTATCTGGACCTGAGCTTATATAAAATGGACTGAGGTAACATGGAAAAAGGTCCTGTGGTTAGACCAATCAAAGTTTGCCATTCTTTTTGGAAATCATGGACTCCTCTGGGCTAAAGAGGAGAGGGCCTATCCAAGTACCGGTATCCAACCTATCCAACTTGTTTTAGTGCTCAGTTCGAAACCCAACATCTATGACGGTGTGGGGGAGCATTAATGCCTACAGCATGGGCATCTTGCACATTTGGCAAAGCACAATCAATTCTGAATGATGTATACAGGTTTTGAGCAACATATACTGCCATCCAGGCAATGTCTTTTTCAGGGACGACCTTGAATATTTCAGGAAAATAATTCCAAAATGAATTCTGCACATATTTGAATAGTATTTCTCCATAGAGGAAGAGTCCAGGTGCTAAGATGGCCTGTCTGCAGTCCATATTTGTCAAATATGGTGCATAATGCAATGAAAAGCATGATTAAGAAAACCCCATACTGTTGAGCAACTGAAATCCTATATCGGAGAGTAATGAGACAACATTTCACAGAATTGTGTTAAATGAAGAGGTGAAGCAGCACAGTGGTAAACATGCTCCCGTCCCAACTTTTTTTGAAACATTGCTGGCATCAAATACAAAATTAACATATACTTTCCATGAAATAGTCCAAATTTTCATTTTCAACATTTGATATGTTGTCTATATCCTATTTAGCCTTGCTGCTAAATATGGGTTTACGAGACTTGTATATTATGACATTCTGTTTTTATTTGCATTTTACACAATGTCCCAACTTTTTCTGTTTTGGGGTTGTAATAATAGGAAAGAATAATTACTTGATATTAATGATTGGACTAAATTATAGGTTGAGATTATATTTAGATTACATACACATAAACATAAAAATACATTTAGTAAAAGAAGGTTCAAGTTCCAGTTCTGTTCTGACCTGTTCCAATTCCTCAGATGCCTAAAAACTTTCTCATGTTAATATTTTAATAAAATCAATTTTTCCTTTTTCAAACTGGTGGGAAAGAATCTGTCTTTACAATGTCCTGGATTACAATGTAAACCATATATTGAAGCTCTTCCGATCTTTAGCCTCTCTTAGGGTTTGTTTACTTGACTGACTAAATAGAACCCCACCAAAAGAGATGCTATCTAGTGTATGGAGTCTAAAGGTTATGCAAACCAGCCTAGCCGCCGAGTCCTAGCATGACACAAAGTGCATCGCAGTCTCTGCTTGCTATCATTCTCTCCTATCACAAAAGTGTCTGATATAGGAAGGACAACTGGCAAGGTGTGCTGGGCTAATGTTTTATTAATGCATGCGCCTCATCCAAACATGTATAACCTACTGTTCTGTCCACTTTTGAGAAGAGTGTAGTTTACGATGTCGTCTTTCAGAAAGAATAAATCACAGATTAGAGTGAAATGGAATAGAATAGATTAGTAATATACACACTATTCAGGTATCGCTGAAGCCCCATTCACATCGAAAGGCCTATTCACACCAAAGATTCGCGATGAGATGAGCTGTAACATTCTATAAACCAGCAACTTGCGACTAGACATGGTGAATGTTTCGCGACGGCTTGCAACGACGTGCAACATCTAATTCACACTGCTGCAACTCCTTTCTGCAACGGTTTTGTCTCGTTGCAAATCTTTGGTGTGAATTGGGCCTTAGATTTGCGACGAGACGAAACCGCTGCAGAAAAGAGTCGCAGCAGTGTGAATTAAATGTTGCCCGTCGTTGCCAGCTGTTGCAAACCGTCACAAGGCATTCATCATGTCTAGTCGCAGTTGCAAGGTTTTAGAACGTTGCAGCAAGTTGCTGGTTTATTGAATGTTGCAGCTCATCAAGTCGCGAATCTTTGGTATGAATTGGGCCTTAGGTAGCGCTTGCTGCTGCTGTGAGTTCTAAGTATTTCTATGAAATCATTACAGAACATAAAGGGGAAGAGTTTGAGCAGTATTTTATTTCTCTCTGTTCCCTTGTGTTTGCCAGGGCCTGGAGCCCTAGAGAGAGAGAGAGAGAGAGAGAGAGAGAGACCCATGCGGAAATGGAACGATGCGGTTTCCATTGTTGTTGCCAATGTGAAATGCAGAACTATCATTTGCTCCTTTTCTGGTGAATACCCTGCAGACATGCACAGTCAGACATTAGAGTTGTTGTCATGTATTAAATACGTTTTTCCACAAACATGTGTGCACATGCCTACTCCTCAGGTAACCGCAATCTCTGGGGTTTCATGCTTTTGACGGTAAAGCCTGGGCATGATGCCATAACTCTCACTCTCTCTCTCTCTCTCTCACCCAGGGCTTATTCACACCGCAAGCGTGGCGTGTGCATTGCGTGTTGTCGGTTCCATTGCTGTTGCGTTGTGTTCTATTTGTGCGTTCATATCAGAAATGTCTCTGATGCGGCACTTCTGAGGCCAGTCTACCTATTACAGTAAAATCTTTTCGCTTTCTCTCTTTTGAATTGGAAATGCTTCCAACACCGTTGCATGTCCCGTGAAAAATAGGCGCCCTATTTCTGGAATGCACACGTTTCCAGCGCCTGAGACGTGTGTGTCACGCAGGCAGTGTGCACACTGTAACCTGTAAACAAGGGCGCCGAAATGAAAACGGACAGGTAATGCAGCTGACAAGCAGTCGCCACGCTTGCGTCTGAATAGGCCATCACTCTCCCTTGCTGAGAGTTTCAGCTTTGTCTGGCCACAGACCGCAGGTTTCACACCAATAATTACAGCATGCAAACAGCATGGTTATCATCAATTTATAATGGGCCTTTAGATGAAGTATAAGGGACATATCAACAATGCTTTTAATACAGATGATATACTGCTACTGATATAATGGTCAACTAGGGCGTTCACAAGTCATTGTGGTTATGTTTATACAGTATGTCATGTCTCACTGATGGAGGTCACAGTTTGTGAAAACAACTGTGTTATGCCAAAACTAACCCCCATGCAAGCTTCGTTTGTTTGAAGTCCACTTGCATTTTTGAAGCCAATGGCAAAATTGCAAAAATTCTTGATATCAAATTCACCTTTCCCTCTGTTACCGCATTGACTTCATTTGTACCACACCCGCTCATTCGCCCACATTATAAAAAAATGTCCCTTGTTGATGCTACTTGCGTGAGTGTACTTGCTGAGTATTTGGTTTGACATAAATGAGAGTGATTGGAGAGGATTAGTTTAAATCGATGCATTTGGCCTTTGCCACTGGAGTGTGAACAAAGCCTTTTGAAGCAGTTCATGATCAATTTCTTTTTGAATTCTTAGTTTAGCTGATGTGACTTGACATGCTTTTTACATACTACTTACAGAAAGTGTGCAGCACAACCTTCCCCCTTTCATTATATCAGAGTTACATTCTATTGGCAGGTTAAATTAGCTAGTGTTTGGGATTTTTCCAGTTTATTTAAAATAAGACTCTGTTTAGACAGTGTCACCATTAAAAGAACATCTGTGCGTCATCCGATGTGTCACCCAAATGTTGAGGGTTAAAAACTCTTTAAATTGAATCAATGTGCATAAATATCATCATAGTCTCAAAGTTACTAGGTTTACTGCTTGACGTAAATATCTGAACTAAACATGCTGGGTTTCTGTCAGACTAAACTATACATGTTTAAACCCCATTAAAGAAATGCTAATGCATAACTAACTGACACCACTCCCTGCATTGTGTAACATGCAACATGGAAATGGTACTGGGTAAATAAGAAATAAATAAATCATTATCAGATCATATCAGGATAAATATTGAATATTTGCATTCCCATAACAATCAATCACTGAAGTCATTGCACTTAAAAAGCAAACGGTTTTAATTCCTAATCATGGCTGTAAGTTCAAAGTGCATATCTCCTTTTCAGTCAAGAGGTTTACATTTTATTTGACATGCCCTGTTCCTATTGTCAACTCCAATCCAGTCCAGTCACCCTCCAAACCTCACTCCCTGACCAGACACAGGCCTGGTGGGTGTGGTGTATATAGCTATACATATACCCAAATCCATAGGGGCTGATTCCTGGGGCTAGCATGTCTCTTCAGGCACCAGGGAGTGTGCAACTGCGCATCTTATATATATACTGTATGTATAACTTTATCTACAGACTCAAAGTCTAGATAACAAAACATATTACGTAAAGTTTACATACAAACACAAATGCATACAGACATAAGGACCGTTCACACCAGGAATGAGAACTATAACTATAAAGTGTCCACACTGACCAATGATAAGGAAAGTCTCTCCTTGTGTTGATGGATGTGATGGCTAAAACTTTATCTATTCTGATTGGCTTTCAGTTTTTATTGTTCTCAAAATCTCTCTGACAGTGATCCCCCACAATATATTTCTTCATGTTTGTGTGGACGTCGTCATTCATATTAGGTAGGAGGGCTATACTATTTTACCGTTATCGTTATCGCTCTTGATGTGAACGGCCCTATACAAATGACTGTCCACATATTATGTACTGTAAAAGGTACATGCAAACACAAAAACATGCACACATACAGACATACAAATGACTGTCCACAGTAATCAAAACAGATACAAATGTTTGTTCCAGTGTGAAGGAAGTATATCTTGTGTCACTAGTTGGTTAAGGCCATTAGAATTGTATTCTTTGACTCAGTTAATCCCCCATGAATCAGTACATACAATTCCTTAGCACTAGTCACAAACAAATGGCTAGCACTGATCCATCTTGGACACTTCAGCAGGATTCTAAATCCATAATTTTCTTGAATTTCCCGTAGGGGATCAATAAAGTATCTATCTATCTATCTATCTATCTATCTATCTAATTATATTTATCTATCAGCTATATCTTATTCAGCTTTGCTTTACTGTAGTAACAAAATAGGTGAGCAGTATAAAGTGTAGTACAGTATGCCTTAAAAAGAGCTGTTCTGAGTTCTTCAGTGCACATATGACATTTGTGTGCCAGCGTATACTTTGTGCCACAGTGTTTTAGCTGTTCATTTTCTGCTACATTTGCATTGCTCTTCCTCAGCCATTTTCCCTCTTAGAGTTGTGATGATGTCTGTCTAATGGAGCAGTATAATCAAACACCAGTACAGCCTAAAGCACAGAGCAGCTCCCCTGGCTGCCTTTGGGTCACTGTGTGCAAATAGGTAGGATTTGCATCAGTCTTTTGAAGAAGTGCCCAAGCTTCAAATAAAGAATAAAGTTCTTTGTTTTAAATGCAATGCATATAAAATACAGTGCCCGGTATAGATCTCTGAAAGGCCAAACAATCCTGGTTATATAATCTGGTATTTACCTGATATGGTTTGCCTTGGCCTTATGTTTTACTTTACTGTAAACAATAGTTTAGGTTGGTGATGTAACAGTAACCTGACAGGTTCTCTGCACCTCATGGCTTTGTGCTGGGATCAATGTGTGCCCAAATGTTCGTCCTGCTCATATTCAAATGCGCTCTTATGATTTCAATGCCAACTTTTGTTTGAAGAAATATGTTGAGAATGCCCGAGGCTCACACCAGTGGAGTACAAGGAAGTGGAGCCATTGACATGGTTTGATTTCCAGATCTGTCATTGTGTAGACTCACCGTACTGATTAATGGAATCAAGTCTCTCACTCTTTCATTCATGCTGTCCTACATCCTCTCTCTCTCTCTCCTCTCTGTCATATCTCCTCCCCTTTCTTTATTTGATGCTTTCTGCTGTGTTGGAGGCCATGCAGGTACTACTACAAACACTCTGTAAGTCCTGTTACAGTAATAGTAATTGTGACATTTATTCTTTAATTGAATGAAAGTGCGTCAAGTGTACATAGCTTCTCAATGAGGTAAAGTGCAGGTGAAATGGCCATTTTGATATCCAATATCCAAGTTTGATATCCATGGAACACTCATTTTTGTAACTATCAACATGCATACCCTGATCCCTTGCATTATTCTAATGGACTCAGTGTATATTTTTGCTATTACAAATGGCAAATCATCCACCATATTTCCCATATGGGACAAAGTCGACTGCAGTATATAGTATGTGTCAAGTGTGCAGTTCTGCATTCTGTGTTTAACCAGACGTGCTTGGATTCCCCTTGCACACCAATCCACTAATGTTAGGGGCAAGCATGGACACGTGTAGAGAGAAGAGCTGAGGGCTACTTCCAGCCCCCGCCAAGACATCCTTTTTATCTTGTGATCGATCACAGTGACAGCACAGAGAAACCGGTCCTACTGATCAATCAGTGCCTGTGTCTTTGTATGTCTCGAGGTGTGTCTACAGGTGACTAAATAAGTGTGTTTCAGGGGGAGAGGAGAGGGGAGGCTTCAATCATGTTCTATGTTTGCAGTGCAGGGACTAATGCAATTCTAACTCTAAGTCCTTTCTGGTAGTTTTAACTGTAATAGCAGTGCTAATGTAATGTGAAGGGACTAATGCAACTAACCAGTCCTTTCTAGGTCTGACTATTATAGCAGTGCTAATGTAATGTGAAGGGACTAATGCAACTCTAACCAGTCCTTTCTAGGTCTGACTATTATAGCAGTGCTAATGTAATGTGACAAGACTATAGCAACTCTAATCAGTCCTTTCTAGACTATTATAGGATAACTGGCTTGTGGCAGCCACGCGTACTGTACATAGCGCTTTTTGATCCTTCGATGTCGGCTCTTCCTATCATTGTGAAGCAGAATTCACCAAACGTTAGATTGTTCACCCACTAATAGGGAACGTGAGCTGGGTTTAGACCGTCGTGAGACAGGTTAGTTTTACCCTACTGATGATGCTAATGTAATGTGAAGGGACTAATGCAACTAACCAGTCCTTTCTAGGTTTGACTATTATAGCAGTGCTAATGTATTGTGACGGGACTATAGCAACTCTAACCAGTCGTTTCTAGGTCTGACTATTATAGCAGTGCTAATGTATTGTGACGGGACTAATGTTCTGACTGTTCTGACTGTAAGGTGGGTTCACATTAGCCAGCAGCAAGCAGCAGCGGCAAACGTAACGCAACGCTTAGACCATAATAAGTTTTGTCTCGTTCTTAAGCAACACAAACGGTTTGTCAATTGAATACGCTCACGTTGTGCTTTGAAAGTCGAACTAAGTTCCACGCTCAGCTTGCTCAAGGCTAGCGGTGGCAACATCAGCGTTGCCACCGTTCCGCTGCCGAACCACAGACAACAATAGTAAACCTGCCGCTTGCCGCTGGCTAATGTAATCCCCCCTAATAGCAGTGCTAATGTATAGACGAGGAATCATGAGCTCCCTTAGTCCCACCCACACCTGTCAGATAACTCTTCAAGGTGGAACACAGAAAAAAGTCCTTCAAAATGGTGTCTATTTATGTCTTTATGTATCTCATTTATTCATTTAACATTTTATCTCCTAATCTACAGTATTGTCGAAGGCAGGCAAGCAAGTTCAATACTGTAGGAATAATGGCAATTATGACGAAAGGAAATACATAATCAATAAAGTGTTAAATGTAAATCGTGTAAAAATCAGGTTTATATCAGGTTTATAGGCCAAGTGTGCTTGTGTATACAAGGAATTTGGTCTCTGCATTTATCCCATCCGTGAATTAGTGAACACACAGTGAGGTGAAGCACACACTAATCTGGAGCAGTGAGCTGCCTTGCTAAGGCGGCATTCGGGGAGCAGTGAGGGGTTAGGTGCCTTGCTCAAAGTCACTTCAGCCATGGATGTGGGCATGGGAGAGCAGTGCTCAACCATTTCCCCCGCCCACATTTTTCCTATTGGGTCGGCGATCGAACCGGCAACTCTTCGGTTACAAGCCCGAACCCCTAATCAGTAGGCCACTGCTGCCCCCACACCAAAATAAAATATGCCTCACATCATGTTATGGCACGGGAGGTCAGATATTCTCTCACGCGTATGTGCATCATTTTATGGCACGAGAGGTCAGATCTTGACAGCAGACCCTACATGTTCCTGCTGCCTTCAGGCTGATTTCGTGTTTAAACAGACAAAGAATGCTTTTAGTTTTAACAGGCATTAAGGTAGCCCAGAGATCATGTTTTTTTTATATATCACCCCCTCTAAACAGCAGAACATGTTGCCCTGGTAGAAGGGCTTCAAAACATGTTGCGCAAGTTAGAAGGGTAGAGCACATAGACTGAATTCAAAAGGCGCAGAAGGGGTGCAGGAGGGGTGAGGCAAATACCCTCTGGAGTATTACATTACATTACATTACATTTGGCTGACGCTTTTTTAACCAAAGCGACTAACAACATGGTAAACAGTAAGTTTTAGAACAATTCTCACAATTTTAGGACTGTATTTTAACAGTTACTTGTCAGTTTAACGGCTGGTGAGTGCTAGGAGTAGACTTAGGGATCATTAGTGTCAGTGCCACACCCAAAGAAACTAGTTCAGACAGTTGCCGTTTTTCACATAGCTGTGGCCTACTGGTTAGCGCTTTGGACTTGTAACCGGAGGTGTTCCAACCCCGACCACTAAGCACGGCTGAAGTGCCCTTGAGCAAGGCACCTAACCCCTCACTGCTTTAGTGTGTGCATCACCTCACTGTGTGTTCACTGTGTGCTGAGTGTGGTTCACTGATTGCACGAAATGCAGAGACCAAATTTCCCTCACGGGATCAAGAGTATATACTTCCCCCCCCAAAAAAGATACCCGACCTTTTTACAAAATTTGCGCTTTTGGTAAATGTAGGCTAACTTAAAGTGTAGGCCTCTCCTTATTGAGTCTAAGAAAAACCCTTTACTTAAACTGGAACAGAAAGCCCTTGTTAATCATGTCAACCTACCCATGTCATCCCTTATCAAATAGCCTACCGCATGAGCGTCTTACAACACTGGCTGTAGGCTACGTGGGCTATAGGAGTGTTCAAGCTTTTTAAAAGTTCTGGGATGAGGGAGATTTCTCCCCCGGGAATTTTTTTTAAATTCTGGTTGCTAAACACACTATTTTAATGCAGTTTGGGATGGATAGGAATACCTTTACAGAGCAAGTGGCTCTGTTTCAAATTAGGTGAACATACCTTATGCGCATTATAACTTCACTGCCCAACCCGCGAAAAAGGGATAGAAAAATAAACTTTAAAAAAGTTTATGTCGCGATTTGCGACAGAGGAAAACACAATTATGGTAACCTACTAACAATAAGGATTTGCTCACAACACTCTAAATACATTGCACTGCTGTTTTGGTTGTCCCAAACTTTTAGATGATAGGCCTACGCAGTCAAGGACACCCGCACCAACTCGACTCGTCATGACGTGCCTTAGCCCCAAAAAGGTTGAGAACCTCTGCTCTACGCATTGAACTAAATCCCTGTTCCAAACAGTGCTTTATTTTTTTAAAGGCACACTATGCAGGTTTTTTAGCTTAGGGACCGTTCGTTATTTATAAACGGGGTCACCGGAGGAAAATAGGGGAGGGTCATGTCTTTTTATTCTTTGTTGAGGGGAGGGTCACCTAATTTTTTTTTGTCTAGGAGGGGGGTGTCACCCATCTTTTGTATTAATGAAAACAGAAAAAAATCAAAGTGGCTTGTTTGATTGTTGATTTCTGTCGCCATATAACGTTCTCTTTCGTTCCATAGCTCTGTCAACATTGAACAATGAAAATAAGGGAGATTTCTCACGCAAAATACGGAAAACATCCGTCCCCATTAACGTTGGAAGGGTTGGAGCAACAAAGTCTACTTTATTCACGCTTAACAGCCTATATCCATTTGGTCAACTTTATCCAGCCCTAAAAAAGCTAACTTTGGTTTACTTGTAGTTTACGGTGTAGCCTAGCCTAACTTTAAACAGTGTGCATGCTTATAAAGCATACTTGTGCTTCATTCATCCACACATCCAGCTCCTAACGTTTTGACAAGCATTTCTACCAATTGACCTTGTTCCTGCCCATCTCTAGCTTTGCTGTCTCCATCCTTTCTGTTTTGTTGTTTGCAAAAAATATATAGTAGGCCCTATTTATTGGTAACCAGCAACAAGTGCAATTTGTTAATCGCTGTCATTCTCTCTCCTGCCAACAAAAATGTGTTACGTTCCAAGTAGTAGTCGCGTAATTCTTCATAAAGCAGAATATAGAATACAAATTGGTCATATAAATGGCCAGTTTATGGTCTACAGTGTAGGCTAGAGTTGGTAATTTATGGTAGGCCAAGTTGGAGTGAATATACAGGGGGATTTCTTTGGCTCTTAGCCTGGCAGGTGCGCACGTAGACATAGCCTACGGCCGAACACTGCAAGCGCCAATGAATCGTGCTCTCACAACAACCACGCTTGTTAACTTAAATAGGGCCTACTGTAGGTTAACATCACTCTGAGTTACGCATTCAAGCAAGCAAAACGATGATTCAATACATTTGTTTCTCTGGAAGGGCAAGGGGTAACAACAGGACAACACAGAGACAGGCCAGAATGCAGGACTAATGTTATGAGAGTATTACAGTAATATGGGATATTCTACGGGAAAATATTAAAACGGCAAGACAGCGGGGAAAAGTTAAAATGATAGGCCTAAACCTGGAAAAAGTTGGCATGTTAGGTATTTTTCGGTCACTGTGATTATTTGTGAAATTGTGCAAACGGTCTTTTCAAGTCATTTGAGAAGGAAGGAGTGTAGCAAGCTCCCAAATTGGCCTTCGTCTGAGAAATTGAGTTTTGATAATGTTCAGCTTTGGGAAGCCAAAGCCTAGAGGAAGGAAGCCTAGAGACGAGTCCATAGCAACAAGTTCATGTGTTGAATTTGTTATTACCCAGTGTGCTTTGTTGAATGGTCTCAACGTTTTATTGTTTTATTTCATGTGAATACTTACTAGAGGAGTAAATTATTTCAAGTAGGCTAATGCAGTTGCAGGAAGTGTGCATTTAGTTTCCATGCTTATTGTGTTTCCACAACAATGTTAGTGAGTAAATCTACTGAAATGGCCACCATCTTGGTGAAGTGTGATGTGTAAGATCAGAAAGCAGAGGGTGAGTTTAGAACGATTGTATAAGTCGATGTGTTTTTATAGTGCTCTGTTACGTGGGTGAAAGGTATTGACTATTGGCCGGGGAGGGTCATGCCTTTTGAAAAGACTGCTGGAGGGTCGTTGAACATTTCCTTACAGGCAGGGGAGGGTCATGTAACTTTTGATTGCAGCACTCTAAATCCCTCCGGTGACTCCGTTCATAAATAACGAACGGTCCCTTAATATGCAAGTTTTTTCATTGGAATAGTTATATGACTTTTTTCGGGTTTAATGGTGGCCGTCTCGCTTCCACCTAGCCCCTGTGAGCGGAAAAACCATCCTTGCAACTGTGGGGCCTCAGTGTCAAGAAGTATAACGAGTGTAACAAATTGCTTTACTGCATTCAAATACACATTCACACCAGGCACCAGCTAGAAAAAGGTAGCGATGGAGTTTCTCAGACTTTCATCATGACAGAGCCAGCGAAAAAGAAGCAAAAACTGAGAAAACAGTAAGGAAATTGCCAATACTGCATAGTTTACCTTTAAATAAGTTGAAAGCAAACAATTCAACATTTTAAACATGTGTAGACCGTGACCGTAGAGGAGAATCTCTCACTGCTATCAGTGTCAGCATCACTGCTAAAAACAGTACGTCTGTTGGTTACGGTTAAACGCCTGAAAAATAATAAGCTGCTGCTGTTGTTTTCTTTTCATGACTGAATGATTTAGGCTATTATCCTATGAATTAATGGAACGTTGTGTTTTTAAGCGCCAGAATTGACCCATCCAAAGCCATGCCCGAAAACCGCCACAGGCCAATCATTATCATGTCATGACAATGCTACGTTTTCATATTTTATAGTCTATGGTTTCCATGCACACCATATTCCGGTTTTATCCGGAATAATGCCAATATTCAGATTGCACATGAGTCAATAAATATAGGCTAGTTGTCACACAAGTTTTTTTTATTGCTGTAGGCTAATATTGAATGATTTCACAAATAAAGCTGTGAAAAAATTGTACACACAGTGCTTACAGGATTACGGGATTAGGCTACTCTGGGAGGCCCCCAGAGCGTAGCACTGTAAAAAAAACAAAAATCATGCCCCCAGAGTGTGTAGCAATGTAGCTGCCTAGCTGGGATACTACTTGGGATGTCATCCTTCATTGTGTCGTGCCACACCATCTTTTTGGCTTCCACCTGGGGATTAAGACACCAAAGAAATGCATTAGAATGTGTGTGTGTGTGTGTGTGTGTGTGTGTGTGAGAGAGTGTGTGTGTGTGTGTGCATGTGTGTGTCCATGTGTGTGTGTATGCTGTGGCATGTCACTTAACAAGTAAAGTTTGTTTACACAACAAATGGTTGCTTACAACAGTTTGTTGCCATGGCAGCCCCATCACAACAGCCCAACAAACCTGTTAGCCTTCTGCTGTGGACTGATAACTCTTTTACTGTGGCCCCGGCATAAGAGCTTTATGGCTTTATTGGATACACAGTGGGAGTTCAGTGAACTCTGAACTTTTCACCATCTATCATTCATTTTTTAAAGATTTTAAAACCGATTTCAAAAAATCTATTTTTTTTCTTTATACCAACAGTACTCAGTGGCCTCGAGAAACAGAGATCCATGTGAAAACTCTCTAGAGTTCTCCTGGAATTGCGCTCTACAACTCCCAAGCTACTTTGTCTCAGAAGCACACACCACCAAGAGAGTATTTTTGGCAATGTTGCTCATGATATAATGTGAAGACTTTTCTTACATGTGTGTGTGTGTGTGTGTGTGTGTGTGTGTGCGTATGCGTGTGTGTGTGTGTGTGTGTGTGCGTGCGTATGTGTGCGTGTGTGTGTGTGTGTGTGTGTGTGTGGTGTGTGCGTGCGTTTGCGTGTGTGTGTGTGTGTGTGTGTGTGTGCGTATGTGTGCGTGTGTGTGCATGTGGGTGAAATTACGTCTGTGCATGTTCCTGCTAATTTTTGCATGTGTAGTGTTACTTCATGTACTCTGTTCTGTAGTAGGATTGCGTTTGTCATATGCATGTACTTCCATCATTACTGCTTTGCTGTTATATAAAGTGAGAACGACAAGGAGCACTAACAACATTTAAACCTGCTTTGCAGTTAAGCTGCCTGGGGAAGAAAACTGTAAAAGTACAAGGACCTGCGTCTGTAATTATATTATTCTCTCGATGGATCTCTTATGGTGTGTGAGTTTGAGTTTCAGACCTTGACAGACGCTGGTCAACTTCCATGATCGCCTCTGGCAGTGCTATGTGCTTTAACAGACAAAGAATGTTCTAGGGTTTTCAAACCTTGAGATGGCATTGAGCCAATGCAGAGACGATTTAGACATCACCCACCAAACAGTGGCATTTTTTATCGTGTTGGAAGTGCTTTAAACACATTTAGTAAGTTGTCAGAGCTGATCACATCGATTGATCCATAAATATTGCATGCACATTAGCCAATATGATTAGTGCAGGGTAGTCAGTACTAGCGTGCTCTCACTATCAAAACATTTCCTCTTCTAGGTTTCTTTGTTTGTGCACCTTATCTTCAAAGTGACACTCACAAAGCACATCTGTGTCACCCACGATTATCTGATGTGTCTGCTCCACCCATCCATTTACCATAGGTGAGGTGGTGAAGTGGTAAATGAGGACACATGGCTCTCTTCGCAGACAATTTGGTAGCAACAACATATCATCGGTAGGGTAAAACTAACCTGTCTTACGTGACCTGTCTAATTATCATTATCTCACGCGACCTGTCTAATTATCATCGGTAGGGTAAAACTAACCTGTCTTACGTGACCTGTCTAATTATCATTATCTCACGCGACCTGTCTAATTATCATCGGTAGGGTAAAACTAACCTGTCTTACGTGACCTGTCTAATTATCATTATCTCACGCGACCTGTCTAATTATCATCGGTAGGGTAAAACTAACCTGTCTCACGCGACATGTTGAATCCCAGCTCGCGTTCCCTATGGGTGAACAGTCCAGTATCTTCACAACGAGAGCAAGAGCTGATATGAGATAAAGATAGAGCATGCAGTGTAATAGATATTCTCATAAATACGTAATGTGCAGTGTAATAGATATTCTCATAAATACGTAATGTGCAGGCCATGACATCTGGTTTGTTGTGCCAAGACGACTTGAAAACAAATAGATGAATCAAACCAGTACTGCATGGTTGGTGAATGTTGGTTTTAGTCTGTAAATCCAGCAGACTTCGTGGACAGCATATTGTTTGAGTGGACACAGCTTCGAGAGTTTAAAATAAGCTAGAGAAAATGCAACACTGGTCTGACTTTTTCAGTGCAGTGTTGTACTTTTTCAGTTATTTAAAAGTTATTCTCCCCTGCACAAACCAGCAGCAACATGCCGATTCTAATAGAGACATACATCACAAGAAACCTAAATAGTTCATTGATGTTTGCTAGAACAATACTTTCATGCATTTTCATGCTGGGAGACCATGGAGCAGTAAGTACTGTATTTTTGAACATATTTTTGGTACTGGTGTACGGAACACTAGAGGGGTCATTGAAAGATATTTTTTAGTTCATATCCAGAAATTGTACAGTCATTGTACTAAATTGTGTACAATCATTTGACTAAATTGTGTACGTTTTACTAAATATTACGCTGTTTTTTATTTTTTTAGATAACTGTTCAGACTAATTCAAACCTTCATTCAAATGTGTGTGAAACCATCTACCGTAATTACGTTTTTATTGCATGTTGTAACTGAACGGCAGAGAAAGACAATCTTTTGCTGCAATCCTATGCAATATTTGCTGATCTAGCTGGGTGGTTGAAGCGCAACACCCTGCTCACACCCAGACCTCTCTGTTTCACATGAAGAGAGGGTGTGTCTGCCAAGCATCAGTTGGGTAACAGCTTCAAGGTCTCCTCAAGGCCAACATACTCGACTTTCCCCTCTCTCATATTTGCTCTAACTGCTCTCATTTCTTCTTCTCCTGCACTCTCTTTCTCTCTCTCAATTTGTTTTTATTGCTATGACAAGTTCAGGCAAGTATGCTGGCAGGTTTATCTACCTTGCCCCTGCATCAATCAATCTGTCATTCAAGAAAATTAAGGAGCAAATCACAGGTTCTGTCTTTTTACGGTGTGTAAGCTATCTGCTCAGTTAGTTTCTGTCAGTGGGTATCTCCCTGACATCATCATCTGGTTCTTGTCATGAGGATATTAAACTGAAGTAATCCCCTCCAAACTCTAACAAACACTCTGCATTGATATTCAACTGTTGTTCACCGCTGTTGTTTTCATGATAGAGAGTAAGTCATTAATGTAAGAAACTATTTATCCACATTTTAGCTGAAAAGTGACTGTTGTCACAGAAATTCCAGTTGACTGATTCAACTGTTGAATAGAGGACATTCTGAAATTAATAATAGTAAAAAGAAATAATAAGGCTGCAGGGCCTCAGAGCCAGTTCCAGAACAGAGAAGAGAAAGCCAGAGAAAGTTCCAGCCCCTGAGTTTGAAAAAAAGAGAAGAAGAAGAAGAAGAAGGAGAAAGGAAAAAGAAAAGCAGGTGCCCTAAAGCGAGTGTCAGGTATCTGTTTTGACACGGCGGCATGCTCGCCATTCAGGTGAAGGGCATGTCATCACTCGCTTCCCCTCCTTGGCCTTAGGGAGGCTGTTGCATGTATCACTCACTGCAGGGCTTTACATGTCAAGCCTGTGACGCTACACTATAGCTGCTCAACCCAAAATATTATCTCACTGTTGTCATTCACTTTGTGCAGGGTTGGGCCAGAGCACTCTCATATTACTACTATCTTACAGTTTATTACCATTACTATTAGAGTGCACTTCAAAGCCAAAAAGGGCATTTATTGTGTCAGAATAAGTTGCTTAGTCACTGTCTTCACCTGACGATCTTTCCAAAGTCCAGTTAAATCCTGGTAATGTTTTAAAAGTAAACCATATTTAAGAGGAGTATATCAGAGACCTATATGAACTCCCCTATTTCCACCCGGTCCCGTTTTCCACCGCTTGCGTGTATGTGTCACTTAATATCCATTTCTATACAAACCAAGACAGCACTCCTATAGAAAACGCAACCACCCACAACATAGGTGTATCTAAATTAGCTATGTACCAAAAATGACATTTTACCGGATAAAAGAGTTTGTTGTCCGTGTACACAACCGCTTGGAGCTCCAGTGGAATTTTAATTTCAAAATTCTCGGTCTAACCGGTACCGGAAACGGTGTAAATAGGGCCCCATCAGGCCAGCACTATAACTCCGAGAAACAAAATCGGATATTTCAGGCAGTAAATGCTCCCGTTTTTTGTTCAAATCTACACAACTATGGCTACTGAAAAATGTAAGGTTCATTTAGTAAATGTTATTTTGAAGTGTTAAAAAACATCGTTGTTTTAGAATTTCTGAACAAAAGTGGTGATAATTGGGGGTGTTACGATATATGACTTGCTATTTAATGCTGCATTATTACAAGTGTATATCTGTAAGGGATAATTTGTTGTCCTCAATATAAAATAAATCCTGCAGGGTGGATGGTGCCCCATGCACATCAGAAGTGTTTTTTTTAAACAATGTTGCTACCGTGTAATGGTGTCTGCTGAGAAAAAAAAAAATTCATGCAAAAATAATGTGAACATACCTCACAGATATGCTAAAAATTGGCAATTACCACCAATAGCATAATTATCCCACAGATTTGCAAAACCTGGCCAATTACCACCAATAGTTGGCATTGATAAAAGCCAAAGCCAGATTATAGGTGTGTTGCTAGTGCGTATCCTGGGCGGACAGTGTTGATTATAAATATGTTGCTAGTGGTAACAGGTGTGTTGCATTCTTGTATTCTGCTGCTTTTGGGAAATGCTCCAAAAATTAGAAGAGATGATTCATGAGAGGGATTTTACCCTACTTCAGCTAACATTCCTTTTGGGATTACGCGGACGTAGCTTTTTATCTTCCCTTCCTGGCTATATGCCCTCAGTCACTTTAGTGGGAGGTGCACAGTGTTGAATTATTACTTGATCCTCCATAGACCTTCACAGCAGCTGTTTTGGCATGAACTAGTAGGGAAAGCACAGGTGTTACTAATTACATCAATGTTATTAGTTCAGCTTTGTTCAGTTTCAATGTATAAGTAAGTATACTCTTTTGATCCCGTGAGGTCAAATGTGGTCTCTGCATTTATCCCAATCAGTGAATTAGTGAAACACACTAAGCACACAGTGAACACACAGTGAGGTGAAGCACACACTACTCCCGCCGCAGTAAGCCGAAGCCCAACCAGTTGGCCACCGCTGCCCACTTGTAGCATAATCAGAACCTTAATTAATGTCATTTGTAACACCAGAAACATTCATGTAAAAATGGCTGATGTGAACAAGGTCCATTGGTTTAAAAGCTGCAGTCAAAAATCCCATTCTTCATTTTATGTGCTTCTTTCAGTGAGATCATCATGGCCTTTCATGAGTCTCACATCAAACACTATCACGGATTTCGCTTTGTGACTATAGCTCGAGGCCAGAAACCGGTTTCAGGATTCTGCATGTCTATAGTCTCAAGCACATTGCCAACACTTGGCCAAGTCAGAAACAATGTCAGGAAGTCATAAGTCAGAAACAATGCACACATGTGTGTTTTTTTTAATCCTTGTTTCGTAGCCAGCAATACTTTGAGATGTAAATGATGTTGCATTTTTATCAGAAATGTACTTTCCTAAACATCCCAAAGATTAAGGGGCAGCACATTGCTGTATGATGGAGCACACAAAGGATCTGCCAATATACAGTATGGTGCTCGATGTGTGCTCTGTGCCAGGTAGTCAGAAGAAACATACATAAAACAAATGGTCCAAAATAGGGCTGGCTGATATATCGGTATTACGACTTCGACCGTTATATATTTTTGAAAACAATATGTAGTTGAGACAATATCGTAATACCGGTATTATGTCAAATAATGGCCCATTTTATCAAAGGCACTTGCTCTTCTGTGTTCAGACCATTCAGATTCTCCCTCGCAGGCTGCACTACAAACTTTCAAACATGACGGACACAGAGTCAGATTTGAAAGTTTGTAGTGCTGCAGCTAATTGTTATCGATAGCAAGTCACACATGTCTAGGCCATCATAGGCTACATTTGCTTGTCATCTAGGCCCTATCAAACCCTTACGGTAAAAAAAAACTGCATTGTGTGACAAAACTGCAGGTTTTTTTCTGCAGTAGCCTACTGCAATATTTTTGTGCCCAAAATATTGCATTGTGCAGTACAATGTAGGCCTGTGTTGTCAGTCAGGGTCGACTTATTGGTCTTTTGTTATTTGCTCAGCTTTATCAGAGCAGCTGTAGCCTACTATGGCTATTGGTATTGGTAGGCCTATGTTATTGTTTACACTTTTTTGCACAGCTGTGTTAGAGCAGTCTGAAATCATTCTAATTAAAGCTGGTTGTGTTGTCATAATTGTCATGTTGAGTGAATAAGAAACACTTCGCTCTTTCTGTTTAAAATCGGTATATCGCCAATCAGCCCCAAAATATTGGGATATCAGTTTTGGTCCATATCGCCCAGCCCTAGTCCAAAATAAGGTAATATTTTGGAGTGACCGTTTTAGCTGACACACGGAAATGACACAAGTAGAGACAAATCTACCTGTTCAGCATGAGTACAAATATACAGTATACTATAAATTCTGAAGTGCATGACAGGGTGTTCATGTTATTCAGTATGTATGGGTTTGGCAAGGCTATCATCACAACAGATGAATGTGCCTGGCTTGTAAAAAAAGATTATTTTTACTAGGTTGGGGGAGGGGTGTTCTCCTACAAACAACCCCAAATGTAGGCAATAAATCATATTGTTGTTAATGACTTTCTGCTACTTAAATCTACATTGGTTATTCCTGGATCCTCATTATGGATCCTCCTCAACACGCCAAGAAAGAATGGTTTATATTTCTTATATGTAATGACCTAACTGCTCCTGTCTCCAACTGTCTCCAACTTTCTCAGAGGCTATGCAATCTGGAACAGGCCATTACATGCCTGCGTTGAAACCCCAAAGGTGGAATGTGAATAGCAGGGGAAAGGGACGACCAAGGTATGGTATGAGATACTAGCCTCCCACGGAGGATACAATCCAGAGGTCTGATGGTTTAATGTTGCTGCGTGTCTAAAAAGTGTGGTCATTATGATTATTGATGTTCCTTTTGTAAAGGCGTTTGTGTATTCTTTGACTAAGAACACTAAAGAAACTAAACAAACTTTATTATTTCAATACATAAGATGGAATCAGTCGTCATGATTGTTATTGAGACTCTGTATCACTTGTCTCCAGGATCAAGATGAGATATTATTTGATCATTTAAGCATGGATTTTGATTATTAAAACAAAGATTAGCACAAAAAAACATAACATAACAAACAGACAAACATAATAATAAAGACATTTTTGGCCCAACTTTCAGTCATCAAAATGTGAAACACCAAAGAGGCTTGCAGTATATGTGTAGGGAGACACCTTGAAGTTACATGTTGATACATGGAGGTTAAGCTATCCCATGCACTCCTGCACCTGTGAAGCAGAAAGACCTGTTTTCCATTCCATAAGCTCATAACACTGCCACTTTGTACTGGAAGTGATTTATGTGAGTGTGATTGAATAACTGCTTCTTCAAACACACACCCACACATACAAATAATTTACACAAACCACATGCATGAACACATGTATGCGCACACGTACACACACACACACACACACACAAAATATTAGTCACAGACACAGACATATGATATACATTCACACTAACACACAAACATGCACACACACACTTTCTCTCTCTCTCTCTCTCTCTCTCTCTCTCTCTCTCTCTCTCACACAAACACACACACACAGGTACACTCGCATACACAGACACATATATTACAGTTTTTTATGAATGCTTAAACGCTAAGCGTTATTCTTATAGCACAATTTCTAAAACTATTCATTTGTATAGCAAAACCACTCACTGAGTTTGCAAAACTTAAAGCACAAACACTGCTTTGAAACGTTGTAGGTACAATCCACTGCACAGCACTCTTTTTGCAGAACTGTAAACACAACTCACTGCTTTACACTCAATTTCCAAATGCTCAGAACACACCTAGCAAAACTATACACATGTATGCCTATTATTTCCACTATTTTGCTTACTGTCTGGCACACTGTCACATCATAAAACAAAATTAAATGTCCGCTGTTTAAAGAAAAAGCAAAACGGGAGCAAGTGTGCGGACATTCAATTTTGTTTTTTGATTGTCTGACCCTTTTGTCCTGCACCTGCGTTTTGGATGTGCGCACCTCTACCTTAGCTACACTGTCACATCATGAACTGTTTTAGATAATTAGTTCACTTTGCAATCCGCCTAAGCACTATAAATAAGCCACAGGTAAGCTGTCCGTGCGGAGAACAATGGAGAGAGCAGAAAGAGTAAGAAGAGTGAGAATTAGAGGAGGCCTAGGAAGAGAATGCGGAGGTGAAGAAGGAGGAGGAAAAGAATGCGGAGGTGAAGAAGCGAGAGGGAGAGAATGACAAGAACAAGGAGGTGAAGTTAGAGGAGGAGGATGAGGAGGGGGAAGAGGAGGACGAGGAGGGGGAAGAGGAAGGAAGGGTAAGAAGAGAAATAGCTCTTTTACAGGCAAAAAAATCAGTCTACATGTGGGGATGTTGACCAGGCATCATGCCAGGCCTGGATACGGCATTCCAGAAGATATTTTTCCCGGTGCCTTGTACTAGAGGACATTGCATGTGATGTAGACAATTTTTTTTTTCTCAGTGAAATTGCTATTTTTGTGTTTTGACTTGGTTTTGATGTGTGTAAATAAACACCAATACTTGAAGTTTGGATCCCTGTATGTACAGAACTATGACAAAAGTATAGTTTACAGAACTATGACAAAAGTATAACCTCAAACTGACATACCTTGTGCACAGAGAAAGCAAAAGCCAGATGTGTTTTTTATTCATACAATCGGTATGTAGTTGGCTTGTGTTGTGTGCTTATTACTATGTGATGGCTTGTGTTTACTGTTTGATACGAAAACACCATGTTTACAAAGGTGTGAAGAGTTAAGCAAGGTGTCTTAGCTTTTGCAAGAGAACTACAATGTTTTGCTGATTTGGTGAAAGGTTTTCCTATTTGTGTGTAGAATTTTGCAAAAATAGCCAATAGTTACAAAACATGTACTGAAGCAATCAGAATTTTTTTTAATATGAATTCTGACAAATACACACACACACACACACACACAAACACATGCACACACCCACACACACTCACGCACACACACACACACACACACACACACTTGTACTCTGTTTTCAGCATATTTCCTTTCCAAATCAGCTACGCCTAGCTCTCTCCTTTCAGCTAGCACAAAGAGGCCATTGTGGTCATTTACAGTAATGATCGCTTTAATGGCGATATGAGAAAATCAGAAAGTCGAGCAGAGGACAAGGACCTGACCCACTAACGCTGGTTAGTCTCTCACTTTTTCTCACTATATTTATACTCCTCCCTCTCTCTCTCTCTCTCTCTCTCTCTCACATGAAGTGATGGTTACAGCAACCATGGGTAAACCACAAGCACACCCACTTGCACACGCCCACACATTCCACACACTGGAGGTCCTGAGATTGTGCAAACACACCCCCAACTGGGGAGTACAGGCACTGATAGCCAAGTGCAGATGGGAAACTTGCATAGAGGAATGAAGAGTAGCCTAGAGATCTTGCAGCAAATTACACAGGATAAGGGTGATGGATCTTGCATGCTGCCACAACATTACATTAAAAAAATGCTGTACATAGTGAAGTTACTAATATGAAGGAGTTTTTGTGACCTCCTGCCATCTGGGTAATCAGCCAAGTTCTGCTGGAGCTGCTATCTGAGTAAAACGTACTGTTCAGTACAGAGAGACCTGCTCCGTCTATCTACGGCGGTCATGGCCCTGCTTTGCTGCCATAGTCTGGTATCTGGAGGCAACGCAGGGAGAAGTGAGGAAAAATAAACATGAACTTCATAGACAGTGTCCTCTGACCCAGCCCACTATAACTGCTCCCACTCTCCAGTTAACAACGCACGGCTCTACTGTGCTATCCACAATTACACAAGGAAGATAAGTGACTCATTTTGGCATGGAAATGTACAGTAATAATAGACAAGACACAATATTGGTACCTCAGGTTGCAACACATTGGCAGATAACATGCATGACACACACATCCCACGTGTGTTAGGGCCCGTCCCAATACCTCCCCTTCCCTAGATTTTTTTGCCTCTCACGAAATATCTCACGAAGCTATCTGACGATGTGTATGATATCTGCTGAGTGCTTTGAGAGAGTCTGCTCATCTACCACGGTAGTTTCGTCAATATTTAGGATGTGTGTTCCGGCGTTCACATGAACACGAATATCTCTGTTGGTTTATCTACGTCTGGTTAATGTCGAGGGCAATCTAAACCAAGTGGAAGTTTTAAGGGGGGAGAAATGAGACGGGCCCTTAGGCCTACTCTGCGATAGCATAACAGAGTTAACAGTCGACAGCCCCTTTTAATGGTAACCTTCATTACATTTCAGTAATTTTATTTATTTATTGATAAGGACAACACACATTCTTTGACATTTCTGTAAAATGTGCTTATTAGCTTAGATTGTAGTCCCTCAGACATAGTAGATAGCATTTACAACTCTTTTCTGGAATCTCAGACACCACCAATCAGGTTATGGTGTACTAAGCTGACAGCAAACATTACAGTAATTTCCCAACTATTAGCCACAGTTTATACATTGATTTTGCCAAATCTATTCAGCTATGAGGTTAATATAATATCAATATGGTTTTGTTTCTTTTTACTTGCATAAAACACTGTCCCGTGGCGTATACATAATGCGACTAATACACAGGAAATGACTGTACTATAAAACAATAAACACTATTGTCAAAGGCATACAAGACATTTCATCACACCTGTGGTAAAGATTTCCTAAACCAAGTATCCACATTCAAGAGAGTTCTTACAGGCAGGTGCTGTGGGTTTGTGTAGCAAACTGATAGAATCTCAGCAGACCTGTTTCAGCTCTCATGGTTGTCAGTCACCAGTCACCTCATCTGATCAACACCTGAGAGAAAGAGAGGGGGGGTGGGGGGTGTTAGCCGAGACTCAACCGTGCCAGAGGCCTTGGCAGGTACAACATCCTGGCAGAACATCTGAGCAATGTACCTGTTTCTGTCCATCCATCAAACCATCCAGCTCTCTCTCTCTCTCTCTCTCTCTCTCTCTCTCTCACACACAAGACCTCTGCTCTGTGCCATCTAAGATTCAATAAACTCATACAAAGCACAGCAGTGGCATCACATTACCCCAGTGGTGTTTTTATGGTGACGGAAAAACCCCCATGTCATCGATAATATCCCAGTGAACACAAGTCTCATTTGCAGCTATCTTTATAACAGATACCGCTACACAGTATAGGTCTTTATAACAGATACAGTACCACTACACAGTATAGGTCTTTATAACAGATACCACTACACAGTATAGGTCTTTATAACAGATACAGTACCACTACACAGTATAGGTCTTTATAACAGATACCGCTACACAGTATAGGTCTTTATAACAGATACTGCTACACAGTATAGGTCTTTATAACAGATACTGCTACACAGTATAGGTCTTTATAACAGATACTGCTACACAGTACAGGTCTTTATAACAGATAGGCTACTGCTACACAGTATAGGTCAGATGTCAGATACTGCTACACAGTATAGGTCTTTATAAGAGATACTACTACACAGTATAGGTCAGATGTCAGATACTGCTACACAGTATAGGTCTTTATAAGATATACTACTACACAGTATAGGTCAGATGTCAGATACTGCTACACAGTATAGGTCTTTATAAGAGATACTACTACACAGTATAGGTCAGATGTCAGATACTGCTACACAGTATAGGTCTTTATAAGATATACTACTACACAGTATAGGTCAGATGTCAGGCCTTGGAGCACAAAGCTCTCCTGTGTGCACACCTCACTACTGCCACCAGGTGGCAGACGTCTCAGCATCAGGCACCAGTCCTTTGGCCTATGCATCTCACTGAGTACGTAACGTCACACACACACTGGCCATTTCTCACACATATCTGTTTCTGATGTTACTGAGTACTGTGGGTATGAAAGAAACAAATAGTTTGAGTTGCCCAATAGCTAGAGCAGCCGGGCAGCTACAGTGCTCTCAGTAGAGTACACTTTGGGCACATGTTATATATAACAAGCTCAACACGCGTTCATATAACAAGCTCAACACACATATTTCTACAGTGACGAGCTCAACACACATGTTTATATAGTAACAAGCTCAACACACATATTTCTACAGTGACGAGCTCAACACACATGTTTATATAGTAACAAGCTCAACACACATGTTTATATAGTGACAAGCTCAACACACACGTTTATATAGTAACGAGCTCAACACACACGTTTATATAGTAACAAGCTCAACACACATGTTAATATAATAACAAGCTCAACACACATGTTTATATAGTGACGAGCTCAACACACATGTTTATATAGTAATGAGCTTAACACACATATTTATATAGTAACAAGCTCAACACACGTTTATAGGATTGAGCTCAACACACATATTCAGTCACTGTACCTGCAATATCTGCAGTTCTACCTATAGGGTATTTGCAGTTTAAGACTGTACAGCTGAGAGCTGAACAATATATGAAGAGTTTGGTTCTCTATATCCACCATTTTAATGAATTTTCATAAATATTTGTTTTACATTTTGTTTTCCAAAATTCAGTAGAAATGTAATTGGGTATTGTTATTTGATTCATCTTTACTCAATCAAAACAACACAACTGCAATTTGACTGATATTACCTGAAATACACAATTAAATAGCCTGACTTTTTAATGTTTTTTTAAAACGGAGATGTAGCGTTTTTGGAACCAAACTCTTTATATATATCAAACATCTTAGTAAAAGATTTGGGTTGATATTGTCATTGTCTATCATGCAGTATCTAGTGTCCAGACCATGAAGCACACTCCGAGTAACTCCGCTGCTCAAAAGGCTTTCTCTTGCTCCCACCCAATTGGAGAGCTATTGCCCAGTCTCACTCCTCCCATTCCTCTTTAAGGCTATAGAAAGGGCGGCTTCCAAAGAAGTCACAGAATTCCCCCTCACAGAATGACCTCCTTGATCCTAACCAATCCAGCTTCAAAAGTGGCCACTCCCCAATAACGGCTCTGTTGTCTGTGACTGAAGCGCACACTAACACACACTGCATCGCGCAGATGCATAAAGTGCGCACGCACACACACACACACACACACACACACACACACACACACACACACACACACACACACACACACACACACACACACACACACACACACACACACTCCCCCATAACGGCTCTGTTGTCTGTGACAGAAGCCTTAAAGTCTGCCAGAGCAGCAGCTCAGTCCTCAGTTCTCATCTTGCTTGACCTATCAGCTGCTTTTGACATGGTCAACCACGGCATCCTGTCCATACTCTCAAACATGGGCATTCCAGGCAAAGCACACTCCTGTTTTGAATCCTACTTCCCTGGGGGATCGTTCAATGTGTCATGGCTAGGATGCATGTTCGCATGTCATTGTCTCACCACAGGGGTGGCCCAAGGCTCAGTGCTGGGGCCCCTTCTTTTTGTACACCAACTCGTTGGGCCCAATAACCGACTCACATGGTTTCTTATATCAGATGATACCTGATATAAGAAACACACACTTGCACAAGCACACACACTTGCACACGCCCACACATTCCACACACTGGAGGTCCTGAGATTGTGCAAACACACCCCCAACTGAGGAGTACAGGCACTGATAGCCAAGTGCAGATGGGAAACCTGCATAGAGGAATGAAGAGTAGCCTAGAGATCTTGCAGCAAATTACACAGGATAAGGGTGATGAATCTTGCATGCTGCCACAACATTACATTAAAAAATTGCTGTACATAGTGAAGTTACTAATATGAAGGAGTTTTTGTGACCTCCTGCCATCTGGGTAATCAGCCAAGTTCTGCTGGAGCTGCTATCTGAGTAAAACGTACTGTTCAGTACAGAGAGACCTGCTCCGTCTATCTACGGCGGTCATGGCCCTGCTTTGCTGCCATAGTCTGGTATCTGGAGGCAACGCAGGGAGAAGTGAGGAAAAAATAATCATAGACATAGTGTCCTCTGACCCAGCCCACTATAACTGCTCCCACTCTCCAGTTAACAACGCACGGCTCTACTGTGCTATCCACAATTACACAAGCAAGATAAGTGACTCATTTTGGCATGGAAATGTACAGTAATAATAGACAAGACACAATATTGGTACCTCAGGTTGCAACACATTGGCAGATAACATGCATGACACACACATCCCACGTGTGTTAGGGCCCGTCCCAATACCTCCCCTTCCCCTAGATTTTTGCCCTCTCACGAAATATCTCACGAAGCTATCTGACGATGTGTATGATATCTGCTGAGTGCTTTGAGAGAGTCTGCTCATTTACCACGGTAGTTTCGTCAATATTTAGGATGTGTGTTCCGGCGTTCACATGAACACGAATATCTCTGTTGGTTTATCTACGTCTGGTTAATGTCGAGGGCAATCTAAACCAAGTGGAAGTTTTAAGGGGGGAGAAATGAGACGGGCCCTTAGGCCTACTCTGCGATAGCATAACAGAGTTAACAGTCGACAGCCCCTTTTAATGGTAACCTTCATTACATTTCATTAATTTTATTTATTTATTGATAAGGACAACACACATTCTTTGACATTTCTGTAAAATGTGCTTATTAGCTTAGATTGTAGTCCCTCAGACATAGTAGATAGCATTTACAACTCTTTTCTGGAATCTCAGACACCACCAATCAGGTTATGGTGTACTAAGCTGACAGCAAACATTACAGTAATTTCCCAACTATTAGCCACAGTTTATACATTGATTTTGCCAAATCTATTCAGCTATGAGGTTAATATAATATCAATATGGTTTTGTTTCTTTTTACTTGCATAAAACACTGTCCCGTGGCGTATACATAATGCGACTAATACACAGGAAATGACTGTACTATAAAACAATAAACACTATTGTCAAAGGCATACAAGACATTTCATCACACCTGTGGTAAAGATTTCCTAAACCAAGTATCCACATTCAAGAGAGTTCTTACAGGCAGGTGCTGTGTGTTTGTGTTGCAAACTGATAGAATCTCAGCAGACCTGTTTCAGCTCTCATGGTTGTCAGTCACCAGTCACCTCATCTGATCAACACCTGAGAGAAAGAGAGGGGGGGTGGTGGGTGTTAGCCGAGACTCAACCGTGCCAGAGGCCTTGGCAGGTACAACATCCTGGTAGAACATCTGAGCAATGTACCTGTTTCTGTCCATCCATCAAACCATCCAGCTCTCTCTCTCTCTCTCTCTCTCTCTCTCTCTCACACACAAGACCTCTGCTCTGTGCCATCTAGGATTCAATAAACTCATACAAAGCACAGCAGTGGCATCACATTACCCCAGTGGTGTTTTTATGGTGACGGAAAAACACCCATGTCATCGATAATATCCCAGTGAACACAAGTCTCATTTGTAGCTATCTTTATAACAGATACCGCTACACAGTATAGGTCTTTATAACAGATACCGCTACACAGTATAGGTCTTTATAACAGATACCACTACACAGTATAGGTCTTTATAACAGATACAGTACCACTACACAGTATAGGTCTTTATAACAGATACCGCTACACAGTATAGGTCTTTATAACAGATACCACTACACAGTATAGGTCTTTATAACAGATACCGCTACACAGTATAGGTCTTTATAACAGATAGGCTACTGCTACACAGTATATGTCAGATGTCAGATACTGCTACACAGTATAGGTCTTTATAAGAGATACTACTACACAGTATAGGTCAGATGTCAGGCCTTGGAGCACAAAGCTCTCCTGTGTGCACACCTCACTACTGCAACCAGGTGGCAGACATCTCAGCATCAGGCACCAGTCCTTTGGCCTATGCATCTCACTGAGTACGTAAGACATTTCATCACACCTGTGGTAAAGATTTCCTAAACCAAGTATCCACATTCAAGAGAGTTCTTACAGGCAGGTGCTGTGGGTTTGTGTTGCAAACTGTATAGAATCTCATCAGACCTGTTTCAGCTCTCATTGTTGTCAGTCACTAGTCATATCATCTGATCAACACCTGAGAGAAAGAGAGGGGGGGGGGTGTTAGCCGAGACTCAACCGTGCCAGAAGCCTTGGCAGGTACAACATCCTGGCAGAACATCTGAGCAATGTACCTGTTTCTGTCCATCCATCAAACCATCCAGCTCTCTCTCTCTCTCTCTCTCTCTCTCTCTCTCTCTCTCACACACAAGACCTCTGCTCTGTGCCATCTAGGATTCAATAAACTCATACAAAGCACAGCAGTGGCATCACATTATCCCAGTGGTGTTTTTATGGTGACGGAAAAACCCCCATGTCATCGATAATATCCCAGTGAACACAAGTCTCATTTGTAGCTATCTTTATAACAGATACCGCTACACAGTATAGGTCTTTATAACAGATACCGCTACACAGTATAGGTCTTTATAACAGATACAGTACCACTACACAGTATAGGTCTTTATAACAGATACAGTACCACTACACAGTATAGGTCTTTATAACAGATACCGCTACACAGTATAGGTCTTTATAACAGATACCGCTACACAGTATAGGTCTTTATAACAGATACTGCTACACAGTATAGGTCTTTATAACAGATAGGCTACTGCTACACAGTATACCGCTACACAGTATAGGTCTTTATAACAGATACCGCTACACAGTATAGGTCTTTATAACAGATACAGTACCACTACACAGTATAGGTCTTTATAACAGATACCGCTACACAGTATAGGTCTTTATAACAGATACAGTACCACTACACAGTATAGGTCTTTATAACAGATACCGCTACACAGTATAGGTCTTTATAACAGATACTGCTACACAGTATAGGTCTTTATAACAGATACTGCTACACAGTACAGGTCTTTATAACAGATAGGCTACTGCTACACAGTATAGGTCAGATGTCAGATACTGCTACACAGATGTCTTTATAAGATACTGCTACACAGTATAGGTCATGTCAGGCTACACAGTATAGGTCTTTATAAGATATACTACTACACAGTATAGGTCAGATGTCAGGCCTGGGAGCACAAAGCTCTCCTGTGTGCACACCTCACTACTGCCACCAGGTGGCAGACGTCTCAGCATCAGGCACCAGTCCTTTGGCCTATGCATCTCACTGAGTACGTAACGTCCACACACACACTGGCCATTTCTCACACATATCTGTTTCTGATGTTACTGAGTACTGTGGGTATGAAAGAAACAAATAGTTTGAGTTGCCCAATAGCTAGAGCAGCCGGGCAGCTAAAGTGCTCTCAGTAGAGTACACTTTGGGCACATGTTATATATAACAAGCTCAACACGCGTTCATATAACAAGCTCAACACACATATTTCTACAGTGACGAGCTCAACACACATGTTTATATAGTAACAAGCTCAACACACATATTTCTACAGTGACGAGCTCAACACACATGTTTATATAGTAACAAGCTCAACACACATGTTTATATAGTGACAAGCTCAACACACACGTTTATATAGTAACGAGCTCAACACACACGTTTATATAGTAACAAGCTCAACACACATGTTAATATAATAACAAGCTCAACACACATGTTTATATAGTGACGAGCTCAACACACATGTTTATATAGTAATGAGCTTAACACACATATTTATATAGTAACAAGCTCAACACACGTTTATAGGATTGAGCTCAACACACATATTCAGTCACTGTACCTGCAATATCTGCAGTTCTACCTATAGGGTATTTGCAGTTTAAGACTGTACAGCTGAGAGCTGAACAATATATGAAGAGTTTGGTTCTCTATATCCACCATTTTAATGAATTTTCATAAATATTTGTTTTACATTTTGTTTTCCAAAATTCAGTAGAAATGTAATTGGGTATTGTTATTTGATTCATCTTTACTCAATCAAAACAACACAACTGCAATTTGATTGATATTACCTGAAATACACAATTAAATAGCCTGACTTTTTAATGTTTTTTTAAAACGGAGATATGGCGTTTTTGGAACCAAACTCTTTATATATATCAAACATCTTAGTAAAAGATTTGGGTTGATATTGTCATTGTCTATCATGCAGTATCTAGTGTCCAGACCATGAAGCACACTCCGAGTAACTCCGCTGCTCAAAAGGCTTTCTCTTGCTCCCACCCAATTGGAGAGCTATTGCCCAGTCTCACTCCTCCCATTCCTCTTTAAGGCTATAGAAAGGGCGGGCTCCAAAGAATTCACAGAATTCCCCCCTCACAGAATGACCTCCTTGATCCTAACCAATCCAGCTTCAAAAGTGGCCACTCCCCAATAACGGCTCTGTTGTCTGTGACTGAAGCGCACACTAACACACACACACACGCGCGCATGCATGCGCGCACGCACGCACACACACACACACACACACACACACACACACACACACACACACACACACACACACACACACACACACACACACACACACACACACACTCCCCCATAACGGCTCTGTTGTCTGTGACAGAAGCCTTAAAGTCTGCCAGAGCAGCAGCTCAGTCCTCAGTTCTCATCTTGCTTGACCTATCAGCTGCTTTTGACATGGTCAACCACGGCATCCTGTCCATACTCTCAAACATGGGCATTCCAGGCAAAGCACACTCCTGTTTTGAATCCTACTTCCCTGGGGGATCGTTCAATGTGTCATGGCTAGGATGCATGTTCGCATGTCATTGTCTCACCACAGGGGTGGCCCAAGGCTCAGTGCTGGGGCCCCTTCTTTTTGTACACCAACTCGTTGGGCCCAATCACCGACTCACATGGTTTCTTATATCAGATGATACCCAACTATATCTTTCTGTCCTGCATGATGATGCCACAGTCTCGGCATGGATCTCGGATTGTCTCTCTGAAGGAACACCACCTCCAACTAGAACTGCTGGTCTTCTCAGCCAAAAAAACATACATCACATCAACGTCAAAACTGATTTCTCTCTCTTGCTCCTACCAAAGCTGCACGAAACTTAGGTGTCATGATGGATGACCAGCTAACCTTCTCTGACCATGTTGCCTCTGTCACCCGGTTGGGCCGATTCGCTACTCAAAGTAAGGGCAATCAGACCATACCTAACCCAACTCACCACTAAGCTCCTGGTGTAGACTGTGGTTATCTCACACCTTGACTACTGCAACACCCTCCTCATAGGCCTTCCAGCTTGTGTGGTGAAAACGTTATAGATGGTCCAGAACGCTGCAGTGAGTCTGGTCTTCAGTCAACAGAAAAGGTCACATGTCACCTGGCTACCCTCAGCTGTCCACATTAAAAAAAATAAATTCAAGTCACTGATATTTGCTTACAAAATGTTTGCTGTGTTTGTACCCACTTACTTTAGTGCTCTCATGATAAAGGCTGATGATACCCTCTGGCCGTTCTTCCAAGGAAGGTCATCTGGCACTGCCCATACCCACGGCAATCCAGACTGTTTTCATCTGTGGTCCCCAGATGGTAAGTAAGTAAGTAAGTAAAGTTTATTTTTAGAGCACATTTAACCACAGCTCGCACTGACCAAAGTGCTGTACATAGTGCATTAGCTAAATAATAATTAAATAAGATAAAATAAAAAATATATATATATAATAAATATGTAAATACACATACAGATCAATGATTTAAGCTAAGACGACATCAACAGACAACACTTAATTACAGACATTACAGGGTAAGACAATTAAAACACAGGGAAGGCCAAGGTAAAAAGGTGCGTTTTGAGTCTGATTTTAAATAATGCGATTGAAGGGGCATTTCTGATGTCAAGTGGCAGTTGGTTCCACAGCTGAGGGCCAGCAACATGCACTTCCCACAACACGCACCTACCATGCACTTGCCTCTCTTCCCTCCTCTACCCCCTTCTACCATTTTCTCCACCTACCACAGCTTGACTAGTGCTCTCAATGTCTGCACTGCAGCTTGAGTGTTATTCTCAGCTTGAATGTTATTCTCATTCTCTTTGGATAAAAGAGTCTGCTAAATGAATACATGTACATGTAAGCGCTTCAGTGTTTCTGAGGAGCCCATGTTCTGTGTCTCCACCTACTGGCACAACAATGGAAATGCACCACTTTTGCACCAGCTGGGTTGGGTTTCCATGGATTGTAAGGATTTAGTAAGGTTGTAAGGAGCAGTGAGCTGCCTACTACAGTGGCGCTCAGGGAGCAGTGAGGGGTTAGATGCCTTGCTCAAGGACACTTCAGCAGCTCCCACTGGTCGGAGATTAAACCGGCAACCCTCCGGTTCTAAGCCCGAAGCCCTAATCAGTAGGCCACAACTGCCCCCGGTAAGTTTGCGACTACCGATTGCCCCAAGTACAGTGGGTCCCAGTTAAGTTTGAACGGGTTCCTTCATGAATCACGCACCCCATTTTCTCAGCAGAAATGGCACAAACTGCAGTTGACACAAACAACCACAAGGTGTCACTTGGGAGTTCTGCCACTACTATTTTTGATGCGACTTGACTTAACTGCTTCCATGACGCAGTGAGCCATTACCAAACATATATGATAATACAATAGCAATATATCTTATACCCTATTTGTCATTAGATTTGATAACGATAAAGCATGAGACTTTCAGCGGGGGCACGGGAACTTAAATTGATCACGGTAGTTTAAGCTTACACTTAAACAGACAAAACATTCTAATATGAAAATGTAGATGCAATTGTTGTAAAATGGTGCAGCTCCTTTAAGAAAGCCCCGTGCGCAGGGATGGAGAGCGAGAAAGCGAGAGGGGATATGTGTGTTAGAACTGAGATGCGTGTGGAAAAAGTAGACGTGCTGTTGAGACTGGAGCGAGTCATATTCAAAATAATGCAAAAAATAAATCCGCAGATAAAACCAATTATCCTCATTCATTGCAACCACAGTATGTCTGCTTGCCGACGTTCAAACGAAAAAGATATCAAAGCACCTTTTGCATTTGAATGTAGCACAAACATTTTTTAAACAGCTGGACAAATGATTTAGCTAATTGATTATAGCCTGTACACCAGCAATTGTTGAACATTTATCTGTACAAGTGCATTGACAGTAGCCCAGCCTAACAAGCATGTTGCATGTTGTAGGCCTACTGTAGAAATTTCACTTAAATTGCAACCTCAACATGCCTGCTTGCCGACGTTCAAACGACAACGAAAAATATCAACAAGAGGGTTGAGTCTGAATGACACGGAGTTCAGACTCATATTGCTTCTCATAACCATCTATAAAAAAGTGTTTTCTTTTCTTTTTGAGCACGTCCGAATCCCAGGACATAAGGCACTGGACCTTATAATAGGCTCGAGATATAATTCCAAAGGGGGCAGATATGGGCCTACTGCACTTAAAACTTAAAAAGATTGAACGAAGCTTCCCGAAATTTGAAAGTGCGATCAGTGACTGCAGGGCTCTCAAGTTTTGAGGACAGGCAAGAGTGACATTCCCCGTCGACAATTCCCCCCTGTCCGGGGGTTAAAGGGGTGGCTGGTCAGACAGGTTGCGAGAATGGGGGTGTTTCATTAATAATACTACAACTTTTTGTTGTGGTTTATTAATATGCCTTCAGATGTTCCAGAGGTTGTTTCGTCCGCCGCTCACGGCCCTCGAACCCGCCACCTCAACACACCGGCATGGGAGTCGAGTGTTCTAACCACTGAGCTAAAAGCCCAAGCTTCCAACTCAGCGGTTAGAGCCGTTCTTAAGGTTAGGGGTGTGAGGATTTACACGCGCAACTAGCATCACCAGCTAGCATACACCAGCCCCAGGTCGGTCAACAGTTGATCCAAAATTAGTTGTGCAGAAATATAGCCCATCTTATACACACCAATTGAATTGAAATAGAAATTGTAAAGATTTGTATTTTTTGCAATTATTCCATATTTAGAACCTGAAGTAGCCTACAATCCAAATGCAAGCATGAAACTTCAGAGTATTACCTTTCATTTGAGGCCAAGATTATGCTTATAAGCAGTGGTGTGCACAGACATTTTGGGGGGCAGGTGCTCAGCGGGGGCACTTTTTAGTGCACGTGGAACACATAATTATAAAAAAATTACACGCACATGTTGAATGAAATTTGACTTGTGCTGCAATTAGTAAATCAGTATACAATTAAGACAATAAAGAGACCAAAATGTGTTAATTTATGTTGCCTAATAAAACCTATACAACAGAAAACGTTCGTCTTAACACATCGATTTGCAATTGCAAACTCTACCGAAATTATTTGTAGCCTATGTGGTCGTCCTCACGTTATCCGTCATTGACTTGGGCTACAGCGTAAAACTTTATCAGGTGACCAGTCGGCTAAAAATGCTTAGTTGTTTGATGCTGTATGAGACATTTTACTGCACAACAAAATGATTACACGTTGGGCTTAGAGGGCAAACTGTACGATTTTACTTGATCTGTAAGACAATAAAGAGACCAAACAGTACGAGAAGGAGTTATAGTGGGCTACTGACTGTTGTCATTACATGAATGCAGATGGGCATTTTTCACAGGTAATGGGGAACTTCCCGTTTCTTCTGTCACAAATGAATGTGTTAATACATGTTGCCTAACAAAACATATACAACAGAAAACGTTCTTCTTAACACATACATTTGCAAAATCTACCGAAATTATTTGTATGTGGTCGTCACGTTATCTGTCATTGATTTGGGCTACAGCGTAAAACTTTATCTAGCTTCATCTAACTAGTTTATCAGGTGACCAGTCGGCAAAAATGCTTGTTTGGTGCTGAATGAGACATTTTACTGCACAACAAAATTATTACATGTTGGGCTTAGAAGGCAAACTGTAAGATTTTGCTTGATCTGTATGTTAGGCTACCTGGCTGATGGGGCACGGGAGAAGCAGCCTGTCAGCGACCATGCCTGCTATCTGAAGAACTGAACTACTATGGTGCTGTGCATCTGGCGTGCCCTGCGCGCGACCTCGCGAGTTCACGTGACAAAGGAAGAAAGATAGGCTGGTCGGGTGTGCGCAAGGAGGTGGCTCATTTCGGGGGCATTGTTTCAGTCGTTTTTAATGGCTCAGGTTTTCAAAAGATCATTTCGAAACCGACCTCAGTAAAATCTTAATAATTAGTTTCAAAAGGGCATTTTCGTTGATAAAGGGCAAACTTCCTAGTGCTTTAGCACCACCTAGTGTCTATTTATGCACGCCTATGCTTATAAGGGGTTCATATGCAGTAGGCATTTGATTGCCAGTAGCCTACTGTATGCATTTTGGATAACCCAAAGTCCTATGGGGAGTTTTCATAGGGCATTTTACAAAATGCATGATCTTGGCAATAACTTGGCAAATAATGGTCTAAAGTACTCATGTTGTCATTCTATATTGATCTACTTTTGCACACAGCATGACAAGACCTAATGCTAGGACTCAAGTCATATCAAATCAAGACCTAGAGGGCTGAAATGTGGTCAGTTCAAAGATGCTTGTTAGTAGAAAAAGAAAATAATAATCTAGCCTTTGTAACTTTGTGTCAGTAGGCTACATCACACAGTTATTCTAATTGTTTTCCAACAGTGTCTCAGCTTTCCAAAAGAGAGCAGGCATTTGATTATTGGCTACAGTATGTAGGAGCAATGCCATCCTAAGTCAAAATGGGGCAAAAGTATAATTTATAATTGCTCAGATTTGCAAAAGAAAAGATTTGACACATGGCACTGACAATTCAATAATGGGCTTTTTCACCACCTCTGAGCATCCACTAACCTGGACCTTTTAGGGGGCTTTCCTAAAATGAAGAGAAATTTTATCTTAGTTTTTATTTAATGCAAAACATTTTAGTCTCGTCTTTTTTCGTCAACAATAATGCATCTTAAGATAGTCTTAGTTAGTGTTTCAGGACATTAGTGCCGTCTCGTCGTCGTCTCGTATTAGTCATGAAAAAAAAGGTTGTTGACGAACATATTTCCTCTCGTCTCGTCTGACGAAATTAACACTATCTGCTTCCTCTCCAAACTTGGCCAGAAACGTAAACAATAGAGACACCTGGTGTCCTGGTGGGACTCTACCTCCCCATGAGGGAGCAGTGACACCCCATGACATACTGTATGTCCCCTGTGTATATTTGGCTTTGGCCTTTAATAGGTCTGTTAGAGGTGCCACTGTTGGAAAAGTTCCTACAAAAACTGCGTTAGTACCCTACCAGACCTAGAAAATGCATAAGTTCTTTCATGGTCGTGGTACAGGGTATTGCTCTATCGCAGCAACCTTCTCCTGTACCGGACAAACCTGGCCTTGGCCAACATGCTTGCCCAAGTATGTTACAGTCGCCTTGGTGACAATGATGATGTCAAGCACAAGAGGAACAGACAACATAGATTCAGATAGCAGGGTCATTAATCCAGAAAAGCAAATGGCAAGCAGTACTGCCACCTACAGCAGACTAAAAAGAGGTACAGCAAACTTCTCATAGCCTGTTCATGTTTACCACTGTAGCGGATGGCTTATTTGTATCTAGCGCTGCTGTACTCCACTACGCTGCTATACCTGTACTCCATTAGGCTGCTATACTCCACTACGCTGCTATACTCCATTACGCTGATATACTCCACTATGCTGCTATACTCCACTACGCTGCTATACTCTACTACGCTGCTACTCCATTACGCTGCTACTCCACTACGCTGCTGTACTCCACTACGCTGCTATACCTGTACTCCATTACGCTGCTATACTCCACTACGCTGCTATACTCCACTATGCTGCTATACTCCACTACGCTGCTATACTCCATTACGCTGCTACTCCACTACGCTGCTATACTCCACTACGCTGCTATACTCCACTACACTGCTATACTCCACTATGCTGCTACTCTACTAAGCTGCTGTACTCCACTACGCTGCTATACTCCATTACGCTGCTATACTCCACTATGCTGCTACTCTACTACGCTGCTGTACTCCACTACGCTGCTACTCTACTACGCTGCTATACTCCACTACGCTGCTGTACTCCACTACGCTGCTGTACTCCACTATGCTGCTATACTCCACTACGCTGCTGTACTCCACTACGCTGCTGTACTCCACTACGCTGCTATACTCCACTACGCTGCTATACTCAGAGGTGGAAAAAGTATGAAAATATTGTACTCAAGTAAAAGTACCAATACCTTGATGAAATTTTACTCAAGTACAAGTTAAAATACCGATCTGAAAATGTACTCAAGTAAAAGTAAAAAGTAGTTCATTTAAAATGTACTTTAAGTAAAAGTTACTTAGTTTTTTTTGGGTACCAGAACAACCAGTTTTACCAAAGACTTTCTAATGAGGAGATACAGCACTCAAAAAATCCTCCATAGTAATGCATGGGGTTAGTTTGTAACGCCAATATGGCAGTTGTCTACACATCATATGTCTACACATATCACAACCCTTCAGCACAAAACGTCGACATGTGAATACATTGAGCCAATCATGTGGTGTGTTGTAAAATACATTGAGCCAATCATGTGGTGTGCTGTGAAGACATCGTGCCAATCATCTGTTGTGATCTCGCTGCTGGAGCAAGATTGGTGTTGTGAAGCCTTACGCACACGCATTTCTGCTGAAATAGATGCACGATAAGTGCCCAAAAAGTATTGCAATATGGCCGCCGAGTGGAGGTACTTGCCTGAAAAATCACCGGAGTTCTCCTTTAAGTTTGAGCAGTAGTTGATTTTCAAAGTTAGTTGCACTCATCCTTGGGTCGCTTTGCAGTGAACAGTAATCCAGCACAACTGAAAAGCCCCTCACAGGCAGCTGAGGCAGGCAGGCCAATATTGAGTTGCAGAGAGTTTTTTTATATTTGGAAACGAGCAGAAGGTTCAGCAGATTAAAGGGCATCGTACTGGGGGGGAAAGTGGGAAGTATAGGGCCCCAATGGAGGAGAGGGCCCATGAAAAGTGGAATACAGGGGGCACAACATTTTCACCAGGCATTAGTAATAACTCAGGTAATCCACACATAAAAAATCCAAACAACTCCATAAGTAGAGTCATGTAATGAAGTGGAATAACACAGGGCAAAAGTATTGAACATGCTAAGAAAAAGCACTAAGGCAAGGAAAGGGAAGGAACGAGCTGGAATCTGTATAGAGAGTAGTTATCCTTTCTATCTGTGCAAATTAATATAAGCTTGGTTAGTAGCCTACATATTGATAGGCTATAAAAAGGTTTTTCATTACCAAGGTGTCACACAAGAAACATTTCATGATGGATAAAAGCAAAAAGCTCTCCCAAGACCTTTGCAACCTTATTGTTGCAAAACATATCAATGAAACTGGTTACAGATGCATTTCAAAACATCAGAATCTTCCAGTAAGCCATTATCCAGGGAGCCATTATCTGCAAGTGGAAGAAACATCACTGCATCATCAACCAGCCATGCACAGGATCTCCTTTCTGACCAGGGAGTCAAAAGGATAGTCAATTCCAAGAGCCAAGGACCACTCGGAGAAAGCTCCAGACTTGAAGGCAGCCAATTCAATTAAATAGTTCTGGAAGTAACTAAAGATCAGGATTCACAAGAGGGACCCCTGGAATCTGTTTAGAACAATGGGCCAAAATCAGACCTGATACTGCGACCAATAAGTTTTGTCATACAGGAAATGTCTTGAAGCTGTCTTTACAAACAAAGGCTTTTCCACAAAGTATTGAAGAAATTTCAGTAGGCACGTTCAATACTTTTTTCCTGTGTCATTCCACTTTAATACACAAAACTCTTATGTTTGTATTTTTTATATGTGTGTTAATATAATGTGTGGTGAAAATTTCGAATAGACTCACTGGAAGTTTAGGCTAATTACTGAAAAAAAAAAAAAAAAGCGTTCAATACTTATTTCCACCATATATTTATTTTACCTGAATATTTTAACTTACAAATTAAATGTCAAAATGAATGTCAGACGAAATTTAAAGTTTGACTGAATTTTGTATACAAATCATAGTGAAAACTGTGTAAGGTCACTCTCACGCTCCCTTGTCAAAGAGCTAATGGTTTAGTCCGCCTGCACGATTCATAAGGTAGTCTAGGCCTATCTTTTGTTTATTTAGTTGAGCATCGCTAGTAGTGGACCGCTAATTATTTCGCTGCTGGTGCAATGTCTTTCTCCAAGAAAGCCAAGTCAGATTACTAAAAACAAAGGCCAAAACAGGAAAAAGAGAGACATCAAAATGAGGGGAAACAACTGCTAATAAACTAATTTCCAAAGAAAGGTGAGCACAAACGTCAAAACACGAAATCCCATGGTGTTTGCTTAAATACCTCCGCAATCATTAGTGCTAAAACGAACTGAGACAACCGATTGGAATAGCGGAAAATACACTTTCATAGGTTAGGCTAATCTGATGCATTTCGTGATCCAGTCTCCATCACTTTCAGAAAGACTGCATGGCGCCAGCTTGATTCATGTCCTGTTGTAGGCTACATGCTGATCATCATCACTAGTGGTTTAGGGCGCGATTTTCGTTTTCGTTAGTCTTAACTTTTTTTTAACGCAAGTAACGGATGGGATTTTTGATGTAGCGAAGTACAATACTTCACTCAAAATGTAATCAAGTAAAATTTAAAATACAGATTTTATAAACTACTTAAAAAATACAAAATACACAGAAAAACTACTCAATACAGTAACGTGAGTAAATGTATTTCGTTACTTTCCACCTCTGGCTATACTCCACTATGCTGCTATACTCCATTACGCTGCTATACTCCATTACGCTGCTATACTCCACTATGCTGCTACTCTACTACGCTGCTGTACTCCACTATGCTGCTATACTCCATTACGCTGCTATACTCCACTACGCTGCTATACTCCATTACGCTGCTATACTCCACTATGCTGCTATACTCCATTACGCTGCTATACTCCACTATGCTGCTATACTCCATAAGCCCATTTCTGGGTCATCCTGCCTGTGTCTGTGCCTTTGCCCATGCCCTAAATGCTACCGTAGCTTCTGCATGATGTGCCATTTATCCATTCACTAAGCTGATATAATCCTCAACAACAAATCTGAGGCATGGTTACTGTGCTCTTAACAGTTCAAGTGTTAATTTACCTAAAACCTTAAAAGAACAAAATGGTTGTAGCGTTTGCACAGATTAGTCACCCTGGAAACACCTGGAAAAACTTTGAAAACAGACCCACATTACCACCTAGTGGCCATATTCTGTACTTACCACTCATATGTTACTCATAGGCCCAAACAATACATTACAGTAATTTAGGCAGTCTGTGATTCTGGCACGAAAATGTTGACATTTTAGCTCAACAGTCAATCAAATGGCGGTACAGTCTGTACCCCAATAATCGCTTGCCATTAGATTATTGACACCGGGGTCTCTGACCACACACACTAAAAGGACAGTTAACGGCTGGATCAATTACCTGAATTGGACAATAAGTGTATTAGGGGGTTAGAATCACAGAATCACCTTTAATTCTAATGTGTTTGGGGGCAGTGGTGGTGCCGTGGTTACAGAGCTGGGCTCACATGCACTAGCCAGAAAAGTTGTGTGTTCAATTCCTGGTTTCTACCATTGTGCCCCACAGCAAAGCACTTAACACTGAGTTGCTCCAGGGACAATGTAACAACGTCCTTACAATATATACATAAGTTGCTTTGGGAAAAGTGTCTGCTAAATGCATAAATGTTGGGTAACACTTTACTTGACAGTATCGACATAAGAGTGACATGACACTGTCATGACACATGAACCCTAACCCTAAAGATTGTAAAGATATCACAAAGGTTTTTTTTTTTCTGATAAGACTTTAGAGAATCATCCACATCGCCACTCTGTGGTCATCTGCTGTAATTACTTCAGATGATGGTACAATAGAACACTTACAGCTTTTCTCAGTCCCATTGGTGCATATTTCAGATCAGAATTGGAATTCTCAAAATGACTAGTTCAAGGTCCATATCATCGTCCCACTTTTGCACATCATAAACACAATTATCATTGCTTCGAACAAACAGCAAACACTTTCGTACATCCATGCACTTGATTGTGTTGAAATGTCTGCTGTTTTTTACATTTTCAATTGCTAATGTCATATTCTACTCCATAAAACAAATAGGCCTTATTTTCATGGCTTGAGTCATTGCATGCAAAATTGCTGAACTAGCAGTCATAACTTGTTCTCATAGTCTGTCTAGCTAGCATATATACTGTCTAGCATGTGACCTGACTGGAATGTCAAGATGTATAGAAATATTTGCTTACAGTAAATATATCACACATCCACAACCCCCCCCAAATTTTTTTTTCTTTGCACAATGATGTAAAAGCCTTTTCTTACAGTTTTTTTGCAATTTCTAACAAACTAAAATGACAGGCATAGCACAATTATTTAAACTGACACACAGAGAGCAAAACCTCTTCTCAAGTCTCCAAAAGTCAAAGCACATTTTCTGCATTACACACATTTTGCAATTTAAAATGCCACTTTTTTAATGCACTGAACACAGATCTCTGCATAAGACACAACAATCTGGCATAAAGTCACGTTTGCCATTTTAAAACATTGCCATTCAAAATGACAGTACATGAGCTAATTGGCCAATATATGTGCATATGTTGCACTGACTTGTTTGGTGAAAAATAAAAAACTAGATGTACCACATAGCGGTACAAAATATGACCGCCGCTCAGTCCTGTACATCCATTCCGCGAAAAAAAATCATATTAATGAATTTGTCTCCATCTTCTACTCCATCCCCCACTCTTGAAACTTTTGTGTATGCTTGTTTGGAATGTGTGTTTGCACACATTCCGCACACAAAGTAGCCTACTGGCGCTGCAAAGGTGAATAGATTTGTTTCTGGCCCAACTATAAGCTATATAAGGTAGTCCCTATGCTAGGCCTATTACACAACAATTGTCACTAGGCTATGCTGGCGACCCAAATAAAATCTCCTTTGGAACCAATGGCTTACACCTTACAGTATCAAGCTGCGAAACGTTAATAGTTTTGCATATGAGTAATGCATTTCACGTAGCTGTGTGAATCACGGAAATGGCGAATGAAGTGGACACATCTAAATGGAACCCAACCCACTGTACAGTAGCTCAAGGTCTGTGGTTAAGCAGCCATAATGAAAGCGTTATCATTGTTTGGATACTTCACACACACGTGTTTTTTAATCGCATAGACTACAACTACCAAGCTGGAATCAAAGCACATCGACTCCCCTCTCACACCCTAAACACGCACTTCGAACAAACAAAATGCGCCTCAGTCTCAAGGAATAGCCATAGGCAAAACTGTCTGATCGGTGTAACGTTGGTACTAAATCATCCATCGCAAAGAATGATTTTTGTAGCACGTGCATCAAATATGTGTAGGTACAGCCCTGCGCTGAATACATCTCAACGTGCGCTCTAAAACATCTGGTTTAAATGGAGATGTAGATCATCACGGGTGCGTTAATAAATCTACATTGCGGCGAGTTGACACAAATTATTCACTTTGACGAATTTATGTAGTTTCAGTTACTTTACTTTGAGCCATGCTCTTCCTTACTTGAATCACCTTTGAAAATAGAGGATTGAAGTAGCCTATATGGGTGTTTGGGAATGAACGTTGACTCAGATGCTTTTTGAGACTTTGAGCAGAAATGTCCCAGCCCGGTAGGATGCATCATAGACAGGTTATCTTGCAGGTAGCCTATATATTTTTCATTAAAAAACCATCACGTAGCGAACGTGTTGTGGCTAACTCACTTAGCTCCTGTTAGTAGCCTAGGTTATGGTTGTAACGTCGGCGCATAAGACAGTGTTAGCGTTCTCCCACGCAGGGCATGCTGGGATACGAGAGCGAACATTTGGGGGGTTTATGTCTGTATTTCTCCTTAGTTTTGAGTGTAATGTTAGCGTCTTTATTGTAACATGTTTCCCTTTTAGTTCTCCCTCATGTGTGATCCTCTTTGTGTGGGGGGCTGCGTCCTCCCCTGTATGTGTAGTGTGTGTGTCTGCTTGACCTGCCCCGTGTGTATTGTGTTCTGTGTCTTGGTCTGAGTCCCTGCTCTCGTTCTCAGCTAATAAACATTTTGTTTGATTGGACATCTGTGTGTGTTGCTATCAAATCGTTACATGGTCATAAGCAAATGAGATGACAGTCGAAAGATACAATTAGTGCTGTTGTCAAATTGCTTGGTAGCCTATAAATGCGTTTATGGTTTTCTACAAATACATCAATAATCAAATTGGCCTCCATCACTCAACCATGCTAACGGTAACATTATTTTACCTACGTTCTGCTATTGATAGGATTAACGTAGCCTACCTGCAGTAAAAACAAGCATGTCCGATAAACATTCTCTGATTTATTTCGGCTTCAAGAGGAAATGGGAATTACATGTCATGCAGAAATCATCCTACCCTTAGACGTTCTCTGAGGCGTCTAGTGGACAAACGACTACCTGACGCCAATACTGGAAATGCAGCCAAATTATTATGATGATGAATATTTGGTTTTCCTTTAATCCTACTGAATTTGTTATTATGTATCGGCCGGGCCGTTCTAATTGCCGATACTGATGGTATACGTGCCTGTGTGTGTGTGTGCGTGTGTATATGTGTGCACCACCATATACAGGCCAATGAGTGTACAGTCACTAAATGTACACATAACTTAATTTTTTAGACCCCCCCATGGATGAAATTCTACGAAACTTGGCATACCCCCAGAGAATGTCAGGTTAATCATACACATAAAATGTGGTGCAGTTCTGAACGTCTACTGAAGAGAGGGGCGATTAAAGCAGAATGAAATTGCATTTTTATTTTTTACCGGGGTGAAAAAAAAAAAAAAAAAAAACCTTTGACAATCCCTATATGACTGCTTCGCTAGCGTTGCTAGCGGCGGTCATAATAATATTTTTTGTGCATGTGAACAAACTGAAGAATTTTCTACAATTTGAACTATTTTAGTATTATGGCAAAGCATACTACAGATGAGAGTGCTTTCCATTGTGCCCAACAGTGTGTAGTTGGTTAGACAAAAATATGGTAATATGGATGTTTTTACAATGGCGCTCACTATGTCAAAAGAAATACTGAAAAGACCTACATCGCCACCTTGTGGCACTCCTCTGCACCTACTACAGTAGTCATGATGTTGCGTGCAATGTGTGCAATGAGCCATTAGTAATAACAACAACAACAACACAACATTGACTCTCATCAACTCTCACCCCAACAATTGGTAAGTAAAGAAAGTGAAAAAAGGTATCTTGATCGGAATCCAGATCATCGTGCCATGATGCCTGAGATATGGTAACACTTTACCTTGTATTGAACCTTTGAAGTTATGCGAGTGAACACACACACACACACACACACACACACACACACACATACACACACACACACACAGTGTGATTACAACATTCAGGCCCCCATTGAGGAGATGCATGGGATGCACACATTGCTATGGCATACTGTAGTAATCAGCATGCACCAGATACTCATCAAGATCAAGTGGTAACTGTTGGACTATGCAGCACACTGTGATCTTTCACTTTAAAATATGTTTATGAAACAAACTTTGCATGCAATGCCTTGTTTCCACAGGTCTAACTCAATGAAACGAGTTCTTGATTCTTTGAGACTCAACGTTCTGTAGCAAATACATCTGCAAGAGGATTTGTCCTAATTACCAGGGAGCTCATCACCACCCAGTGTTTGGTGAGACAATGACACATGACCTTTAGCTGAACACATGCCAGTTCGCCCAGGCTTGTACACCCTCAGGTTTGTCAGGAATCCATTCTGATTTATAAGTAGGGTTACATGTAAGGTGTTATGTAAGTTGCACTGACAGCAGATTTTAAAAGCATTCCCATGCACTCACTGGGCTTCATATTGCTCATACACAAATGATTTCCACATTTTCTGCAGTAGCTTGCTTGCTTTAGTAGGGCTATTTGTGCAACCATTCATTTAGAAGTAGACACCATTCAACATCACATTAAGCTAAATCTAAACTTCGAATTGCAGTAAATGTTTGCAGCAAAAGCACCCCTAAAGAGTTTTTTGTTTACCTTAAAATAATGTTTCCAAAATCATTTTGATGGCTCATAAACTCTAGATAGAGTGGACGCGGATCTGCCACACAAGAGGTCTTGCAAGAAAGCCATATGCTGTTTGGGTAGGACCTAGTGTTGCACGGTGTATCGATACTAAAAAGGTATCACGATGCCTTCACGCAAAAAACGATACGATTTCCGACGTTTTTAGAATCGATACTTTATTAAAATAATAACGTTCTGTGTCTGTGTGAACTGCTGCTCTCACTGCTCCTTGCACGCATCTAGGCAAGTGGGCGTGTCAAACAGACAGCTCTGAGTGAGTGCGCGTGCAGCAAAACATAGTTCTTTGCCGACAGTCCTCGGCCTGGTGGATAAAAAAAAAAGGTGATGTGAAATCTGGAACTATTTTGGATACATCGCGAATAGTGAAGGCAAGCCATCAGGTACACAGAGGCCCGTTTGTAAAATATGTTTCAAAGTCATTTAAAAGCAGTAGGCTACGCATGGAACTTGGCTAAACACCGCGCAGACATATCCCAACATTTTTCAAAGAACGACAGGTTAAATATGCTATAGAAAACACAACTACATGGTTAGTGCCAAGTTCTTCTCTTCTATTCTGTTTTAGTCTAGCCTAAGTGAAACGAGTATGGTTCTCTGGGATAACGCGAACCTTCCTTCATCAATGAATTTTGACGAGACATAACGAGCTGTAATCATAGGGTGCTAACGTGATGAAAGCGCAATGTTCACGCCAGAATAACATTACCAACACTACCAAACAATCTATTTCATGTTCGGTCAGTACTACTGGTAATATTTGGCATGGCATGTAAACTGCAATTTGTTAAATAATTATTGCCCAGATGTAGGATAGGCTACCCGAAATGCTAATTAAAGCCCACAGCATATTACCACCGCGTGTTGAATCCTAATAATAATAGCGGCTTTGTTACGTGGTAGCAAATCATGTTATCAAAGAAATAGACGTAATGTAGGAATGCACACAGATATATTGCAACAGGTAATGGTGTAGGCCTATCTGACTAAGGCCTGAGTGGTTGGAACGTCGTACTTGTACACTGGGTGCAAAGAAGACTATCCTCACATTTTTCCCTTTGCAACTGTCAAAGAAATCCCATGAACACGGGAAGGCCTAGGGTAGCCTATTCATGGGTTTCATCAGGTCCCTTTCCACAGGTGTATAAAATCAAGCACCTTGATTATCAATGCAGACTGCATGGTTCTTGATTAATACACCTGTGGAAAGGGACCTGATGAAACCCATCAATACTGTATCAGATGGCCTAAAGATTAGGCCCCTCTGCATAGCATTTAGTGATTTGCATGCAGTAATTTCCACACTGACCTTGATCTACTGTAGCCTAGTTTGGCTATTTAAAGCTACTTTATTGCTAAAACACAACACAATGTAAATGAACTATAACAAACAATAAAGGACTTAATCACACAAAGTAGGCCTACTATTTTACTGACTATAAAAAATAATAATTATGTAGGAATTTTAGAAGTTTAGAACCCAGAATTGACCTGCACACTACAAAAGTGCACCGAATTCAACACAAATGACTCAATACACTTGGAGGAGGTATGAGTCCTTTCTTTTCCAGATATCTTAGGATTTCGCCGTAGTATCGTTTCAGTATCGAGCATCGTGATATTTATGGCAGGTATCGTATCGAAGTCATAATTTTGGTATCGTGACAACACTAGTAGGAACACCCAACAAAACAAAAAAAAATCTAAATGGAAAAGAGCTGCTACTACAGGAATTCAGATTCGAAGACGCACAATTAGTCCATGTGTTATTGCACTTTTCAACTGTAGGGGGACCCCGAGAACAGATATTGTTTAGGGCTGCTTTTAGGCTTTTTAAAATCATTATGTGTGTGGGTTATAATTTTTCTCAGTTGCTATGGTACATTCTTCAGATCACAATTAAAATTCTCTAAAAACTTCATATCATCTTATCTCTTGTGCATATCATAAAAGCATGAATTCTTCTCATCTTGGACAAACAGCAATGCTTTAGTACATCATGTTATTTACTGTAGTATTGAGCTGATTTTGTGCAAATGTCTGCTGTTTTTTTTTTTCCAATTGCTAATGTCATGTTGGTCAAAATGCACTATACTGGTTCCATGCTGAATAGTCCTACGCCATGAAACAAATTGGCCTCATTTCATGCATAAGTGTTGAAATAGATAGCTGTCATAGTTTCCACACTGTGTCTAGCATAAATGTGAGTTGATAGACAGGAACATCAGGATTTATACAGAGTGGTGCACAGTTCTAAGGGGTTTTTTTTACTGTATATTTGTCATTTTAATTTGCTCAATCCTGTTTTATACCTCCACAATGTCTGTCAACAGTAAAAACTGGTATCCACTCTCTTACAATCAACCCCCTCCACACATAATAATGTGTAACTTTGTAGTTTTGAAATAGCCACATAGTAAAAATAGTGCTGTCTTGCACATTCATATCAAATAGCTATAGAGTAAATTGCCATATTGACAACAAGACAACACAGTTTGAATATCTTGAAAGAACACAATGGCATAAAGAGTTGCCATTTTGATTGCACTGACAGTTTCGTTGGTATAAATACTTGATTTTGAGACATAGACTTTGAGCATTTTGAGCAAGATACATGCTTTTGGAGGCAATTCACTGTGTCATGTAGTTTGCAGGAATTGTTAAATCTTACCCAGATGCAATAGTGCTATTTTCTGATTGGCTATTGTGTAGCCCCTCTCGTTATTTTTGATTGGCTGATAAGTGACAGGCTCAACTCCAGGGGAGACGCTTTGATTCCTGCCGGGAGAGGCGGCGCTGACCAGGGACATTTTGGGCGCTGAGGCAGCATACTAAATATATAAATAGTTTTTCTGCGTGAGAAATACAATGTGTGGCGGGAGAGCGTGACAAAAGACTGAAATGAGTGACTGTCACGCTCAATGCGTGACACTTGAGAGCCCTGTGACTGGCATCAGGTGAACGAAGCTTTTCGAAGTGGAACAGGCTAGGCTATTAAAAACTATTTGCGCACCTCAATGTCACAGGAGAGAAAGGGCTCTCCTTTCTATGAATCGAAAAAGACGTTAGGCTACCTGCAAACTGGCCTATGATTTCATTGCTGAGTTTGCGGCAAAACAAGATAATGTTTTTTTTCCTGAGTCAGGATATGGCGAGTCAGTGTCATTTATTTGTCCAATGTTAGCCTACAGACCAGTTTCCATAGTGCACATCTTATCAACAGTTTGAATGTCGTGTGTGTTTCTGCTCATTGACAAATACCGTTCAGCACAATGATTCATGCCCAATTAATTTCCCCTGTTAAAGTGTATGCCTGTGTTATTTGGTTTCGTGATGTAGCCTATGATAAACACCTTATGGCCAAATATGTGACTCAGCTACAGAGGCGCCTTAATACCACCTGAGGCCCCTGGGCAGTGTTAATTTTGGCGGCTATTTTAGATTTAGTCTTAGTCTTAGTCTTTAGACAAAAATGCTTATTAGATTAAGTCACATTTTAGTTTTACCTTCGTAGTTTTAGTCTAGTTTTAGTCGATGAAAAGTCCTTACAGTTTAGTCAACTTTTAGTCAAAATGTTTTCTCTTTTTAAACTAATTCAATTAGGCTAAAACAGGTATCGGAAATTGAAATGAAGGTGACAGGTTGTATGAAGTGTTGAAATTCGTAAAGCAGCATTCAAGGCCAGAGTGGGGCCACTTTTCAGCCTGGGAGTTTCAGGCCCAAGACCAGCCCACTTTTTCCATGGTGGTGGAAATTGGATAAATTAAACAACAGTTCAGTTCTTACTATCCAGTAGTTTTTATTAGTACAGTACCATGGTTCATCAAATGTGTAAAAATATTCCACTATTCCACAAGGATAGGTTGATAAGTTAACAAAAACAGAAATAAATAAAGCATTTGAAATGTATTCCACTCTTCCACAGAGGCATATTGAACTAATGTTTACATGTTTTTCAGCGTGGGTAGGCTATCATATTGGAGTTTGGTGATGTAGGCTACTCCTTTACCACACTCACTTCTGAGCAAACAAGGCATATAGGTTGGATCATGTAGATTACTGCTGTCATACTGATCTTTCTTACATTAAATAATTTTAATTCATATTGTTTGCTCTTTTATCCTCTCTGCTTGTCCCTCATTGCCTCCTCGCTAATTAAGGGCTCATCATCATTAGGGACTGGCTGATCTACTGCTGATCAATTTTTACTGCATAGCCACACAGATCAAGCTTGGGTTTTGTTATCAATATTTGCATAATATTCGCAAAGACTATGAATCGCAATGTTGGATGATACAAAAAGTGTAATATTTTAATTCATTTAATAAGTTGCTTGCGAATAGGTCAACAACTCTAACGTCCAATGTGTTTCCCAAACTTTTTTTCTGGGGACCCACTTTTTAAAAATGACAGACTATCACGACCCATTTCACTTCAGATCTAACATGCAACCACCAATATTGTTTTAGGCCACAGGTTCTCAAACTTTTCTATGCCCTCCGCCCCCAACCATTCTACAGTGCCATATCTAGATCACATAGGTCTGGCCCAAATTACACATTACACATGAAACAATGTTAAATATTTTCAAAGCTATGAAATTCTCACTCAGTTTTGTATAAACACACAACCTCAGGTTTTCCTCATCCTGTTTGAACACAGTTGTGTTGCATTTTGAGCACCATCAGCGTGGAAAGTTGTTGAGTTATATGTTCTCATTAATCATATAATTTATATTATGTTATGTTGCTTACTGTTATTTAGTTTTATATTATGCTACTGACTGTTGGATGACAACAAAATATTGAACATAGACATGGCGGATAGAAAAGAAACCTTAACAAAAGTTACCTAAAAGATAACGTTTTAATGCGCATCCGAGAGTTTGGGGATATTTTTGCATGCTATGCAATCGCCACTCTTCAACATAGTAAGCTGTTGCAGGCTACGTCGCGTTGTAGACAAATGGATCCATAACACCGTTAATTCCGATGTAAACATAGCAAATAACTCAAGTCGTTATATTGTAGCAATTTTCTGGAGGTTTCTTTGGAAAGTTGAATCTGCATTTTTCTTTAGAGTTAAACGTTTGCTTGTTTGTAGGCCTTATACTAAGGCTGTATATTGATGCTGTGACAATGTTGTCGTAAGAATGTGAAATGAATAAATATCAGAACAAGAGGCTTTTGTGCAATAGCCAAAAGATAATGCGCTTTTACTGTAGCCTAGTTTGCGAGGTGGAAAACGAGAGGAAATAGGCTAATAGCTTTTAAAATGTCCATTTAAATTGTAGCCTAATATAATGCACTGTTCTAGCCTGGTAAACCAGACCCTGGAATCTTTCAGATTAAGGGTCTGGCCACGAGTAATGAAAATGGCCCAATTCGAGGGGCGGTACCAAGCATGCATTTGAAACTCTCACTGCACGCAGTTGGATAACGCTACGACCAATCACAACAATTCACCAGTGTCAGTCATCAGTGTAGCTCGCCTTTGTCCCGTCTACACCGATTTGATTGGTCCCTCTCGTTCGAGAGATAGAAGAAATTTGGATCATTGCTCGTGGCCAGAGTATCTTGCGGGCACAATTCAAATTGTGCTCTTGCGAGAACTCTGGATTTCCAGGGTAGCACTGTTGAGTGTTTTAAATCCGAAATAATAAGGAATGTGAGGAGGCTGCTATTAACTTTAAAGAGTGCATCTACAATCGAAACTATCTACACCCTATATGACGCAAATTGAATAGCCATGCCCAGTACATGTCTGGTTTAGTTGACAGCATGGTAACTAGATTTTAATCGGTCAACGGAAGCAGCTGTCCGTTAATGTTTGTGCTGATTCATGTCCCTTGCATTTTGCAACTGCGAGGTCCATAGCAGGCGCCCACAGAAATGTTTCATTTTGCGAGTGAGATGCACGCTGTCCCCTCTGCGACGCATTCGCCCAGTTTCAGAGCCATTCTAGGGCCGTGACTGTGGTAAACAAACTATCCTAATAGACAACTGATAGCTTCCCTGGTTAAATGGTATAAGCTAGGCCTATACCACAACATACATTGTACTGGCGACCCAAATAAAATCTGCAACCCACCCGGTCGCGACCCAGTCTTTGGGAACCAATGCAATACCCAATAATTACGTTGCTAATCATTGCTATTTCTCTTACCAGTGTCTGTCTTAAAAAAATCTGGAAGCTTGGCACAATTGGCAACATCCTCCTCCAATGCCTTCCTTTCTTTTTTTGGCCTGTTCAGTCTCTCTTGGCCTCTTATTACCATCCATCCTCCCTGACGCTTATCGCTACAGTAGGGCCGGTCGGCTATTGGTTAAAATTGGAGGAAACTTTTGCTTCTCATTTGTATCCCTTCTGTTGCTAAGGAGGCAAAATGGTGATTCTCTTTTAAGGATAATTTAAGTATTACTTTTGTCACAATTATTTCTCCTAATTTTGCCTTAGGAGAAATAAAACAAGCAAAAGATGAGGCACATAGCAATAAGACAAGTAGGAGTCACATAAGAGATATTAGTTTGAGAAGCAGGAGAAGTACAGGAGATCTCTTATATGTTTGAGTGTAGTCTCACTTACAACTTGTTTCTCCTTAGGAGAAATAATAGAGCAGATGGAGTCACATAAGAGATATTAGTTTGAGAAGCAGGAGAAATACGGGAGATCTCTTATATGTTTGAGTGTAGTCTCATTTACAACTTGTTTCTCCTTAGGAGAAATAATAGAGCAAATGAGGAGACATTGCAATGAGAAACTGTTGAGAAGTAGGAGTTACAATTTAGATATCAGTTTGAGGGTAAAAAAATAGGGCACTCCATAGCATTTCAAACTTTTATTTTATAAAACAAAGCAAAACAGTTGTACTTCAAGCAATGGAAGCATGTTAATGCCTTGATATGTTCTTTTTAAAAATTGTGTATTCTTATTTTTATTTTTTTGTGTGTGTGAGTGTGTATGTGAGTGTTATTTTTAAAAGCTGCACAAGCAAATTGCATTGTACGGACCAACTGCACAATGACAATTTAAGTCTATCTATAAATCATACAACATGAAGAAATGAACTAATAAACAATAACATAAACAAACTGAACTTGTGCCAATGCGTGCCATACTGTGTACAATGGTGGATGAAAACGTGGGCTGGTCAATCTGCGTCTTTTATCCTGGTGGTGGAACCAACCAAAGGGAGGAGGGAGAGAAGAGCAGAAAATAGAACATTGTTAGTTTGTGAGCCACTCAAAAATACAAAGTAAGACATTTGTTTGACCGTCTGCTTTCATAACTGTGGGAATTTTGATACAGCACAAAGATCAGACACACCTTATTAATCACTTAAACACAGAATGGGGGATGTGATAGCTACCACTCACATTTGCTATATGTTGCCCAATTGAAAAACAGATTGTATTGATATATTTGTCAAGCTTAAACAAGTTTGTTGAATTCCCTCACCTCATCTAGTGAGTAAACTGTATTGTCAGGCTAGGATTAACCCCTATCCAGCTTACCACTAGGCAAAACCTTGTTTTGGTTGAACTAAGCCTATTCAGTGTAAAAAAAAAAATGGGCATCTGAAAATAGTTTAGTTCAGAGTCCTGCTGTCAAAAAAGTAATTTGGGCATTTTTTTTTGTCATCTGGGAGCTGGCTCCATAGTCAGAACGCATAACAACTAAATGCAGCGTTGCCTTGTTTAGTTCTGATAGTGGGTTTCAACAGGAACATTTCTTCTGTGATCAGTGAGGGTTAAGTGATGAGTATTGCTGGAACATGTCACACAGTCTCATTGAAGGGCAAATCTGGTGTAAACTGATTCAAAGCCTTGTTGTTCGAGCTCACCAGGCACTGTCCAAAGGACAAAGAACAATAAAATGTGTCATAACCTAGACAAGTTATGGACAAGAAAGTAAAGCTGACTCAATATGGCAAAAAAGCCTTCGGTATCTTCTTTCTATTACAGGGTTTCCCCAGGTTTGACCACCCCAAATAAGACTTTTTTTAAGACCACTTACATGAAAATTAAGACCTACATCACACCCATTATGCGGTTGTAAAACTCCAGATCAAATCCATAATGACAATTAAAACAACACTTCCCCATGATGCGCTGTCCTCTCCTTTCGACTGATTATGTTGATACATTGCTGCCGGTGCGAAAACCCAAAGTATTGTTTTATGCATATCCTAAGAAATTAGACTAGTGTAGTTGCCCGCGATACCAAAATTATTGTTTAGATACCGATACCACATCAAGAATTGCGATTTCGATACTTCTTCGATAATTCTTAAAAAATGTATTTGATTTGGGGGCCCAGACCACCTTGACATCATCAGTAATATTGAATATAGTGTTATCATTCACATCAGTGGGCATCCTAGATTCTGCTTGACTCTTTCCACACACACGGAAAATTATGGCTTATTTCATATGTTTCTATTTCATATACCTTCGAATTCATATAAAGTGTACAGTTAATGTATAGTATTTTTTAATCTGCATAATTACTATTAATCTGCTTAATTGCTAAACATATTTAGTCATTTGAATACTTAATATTTATTTTTAAACTATTACACCTAGGCAAATTTTAATGTGGTGTGTAGGCCTAGGTGTAATTGAGTGTTTGTCACTTTAAGAAATACGTGAGTAATTACTGTAGCCTTCAGTCTCACGGTTTTAGGCTAGTGAATAATAGTTGCACATAATGCATAAGGATATGTGGATGCAATTCATTGTTGTCTGTCATTAGATAAAATAAATGTAAATAAAAAAAAACTATCAAGTTCATAGAAGGGATCATGTTCAATAATGATTTTAGCACTAATTACGAATGACATACATGACCTGAGCTAGCAGAATTAGTTAGCAAGGAGCTCTCTCAGATGTAAAAGTTTGCAAAGGTTAAGCTGCCTATTTCTAAATGACATTAAACCCAATAGTAGACCTACGTACATCTCATAGCCTAGGTAGGTTAGCAACACAAAGTTGAGAGGTGCAAGTGAGCAAATCAACTTGATATTAGCCTATTATTATGCGTTACAACAGAATCACTTAAGCTAAACTAGCAGCCATGTCTCGCTGTTTATGGCATGACAGCTGCGCATATGTGTGTGAGGAGAAGACGCACAGCCACAGGCTTGGGGAGGAGCCACTAGAAGCATGCCTTGTGCACACAAACAAGAACACGGTCATTCTTAAAAGTATTGATACTAATAAAATTAGGTATTGTGACAACTGCTAATAGCTATTGCGACACTTTTGTAGTATCGGTGCACCGTCCAACACTAAATTAGACGATCTCTGATGATAATCAACCCCCTGTTGAATTTTCACATTGTTGTTGTTTTTTCCTAGCCTAAAAATCTAGACGCACCCTAGCGGCGGCAAATTAATTTGCTCAGCCTGTACGTCTAGTATCAAACCATAGGGATTTCTATTGGCTGACGCCGTGGACGTCATCCAATCACAGCACTCTATTTTGTTAGAGAGTCTTAAGGCGGGCTTAACAGGATGGCGACAGTCCAGCGACAGTGAACAACAAGGAAGGTGGCTATGGCAAACGAAGAGCGGTTGTTTGAATCGGCGTTGGCGTCAACTTTGGAGGAGTTGGACTTGTGCTTTTCTTTGAAAGTTGAGCAACACAATGCACTTAAGTCATTCCTTTCGAAGAAGGATGTATTTGCCGTTTTGCCGACCGGATACGGATATGGTCGTAGCACTGGCCTATTGCATGCCTAGGCAGTTTGAAAGACAATTCTCTGCCCGCCCCTGGGATTAAGCGAGGTGAATGGCTCGATTCCAGACTATACATTTCAATGATATAGGATGGCCCGCCAGGCTAGTTTTTTCCCCCATTTCACCTTGCTTGCAGGCTAGTATAATTAAAATTGAAGACCTTCGTTTAAACAATTAAGACTTTGGCAACGGAATTTAAGACTTTTTCAGACCTTAATTAAGGAACATGACATTTAAGACCGTTTAAAGACTTGTAAGACCCCGCGGCTACCCTGCATTATGTCAGGAATACCAAAAGTACTTCTATATGGCTCTGGGCTATACTTCCCTGTCCATAACTCAGAATTGGCTGTGCCACATTTTCTTTTTCCTATGAACAGCACACAGTGATTTCCAACAAGAGCTATGGATCAATTCATACCGGTTTGTCCTTTAGTAGTGATTTGTAAACAAGGAGTGCTTTAGGGTCAATCCGGTAAATCAAAGACAATGACTCAATATTACATCTAAATGAGCCCAAAACATTTAGCTCTGATCACTCAAGAGACACTGACAATTGTCAAGAACAAAAACAAAATACAGAAAATACAGTATACACCAGGGGTATTCAATTAATCTTCAGCGAGGTCGTTACAGAAAATTTCCTCAAGCAAAGGTCCGGAGCATCATAATGTTTAGGCTATGTATATGTATGTATGTATAATATATATACAGGGGCGGAGCCAGAGGGGTGGCTCTGGGTGGCACAGGCCACCCTTGAGATTCGATTGGCCACCCCAGGTGCCACCCCAAATCCTAGTCTACGATTGGCCATTAACATGGTGTAAGGCGGGACCTTTCTTGATGCACTTGCAGCAGTGTAAAGTGTCAGACATCAGAAATGTAAGTGGCAAACACACTTGCCTTTATTGGCCTCTTGGCACAATTGAACTCTTGAGGAAAAAAGGTTTCCCAATCAGGAAATACTCCTTAATACGCGGCTTTGTGTAGGCTTAACAGAGGTAGCCTAAATATTGTGCCTATGACGATGACAGCTTTAAAAAAAAAAAAAAAAACATTTATTTCACTTGTCTCGCTGGATTGAATTGTTGCGCAAATAGATGAAAGAGGGCCTGGAGATTCCGTTAACAAAAACCTAAAGTTTTGCTAACATTTTCTCCATTATTATGGTAAAATATGTCTCCATGCAGGGCAGGGCTGGTTCTAACCTAGGTTAGGCTACTATATTTGGGTGGGCTGGTAGAAATTTTGGGTGGGCAACATAGCAAAGCTGTCAAATTGGATCAAAACTAACATAAACACAAAACAATCAGTACTACCTAGCTTGAGTTGCTGCAGCCAACAGCCAGGGATAGGCAGTATGTCTGATACATGTATGTAAAATACAAAATAGTATGTTGTCATTTTTATTTTATTTAGTTGGAATAAAATGGCATCATATTTTGTATCAAAATACTTTATAGGTTTGTAGTTAGTGCCAAATTATTTTGGTAAAACCAATAACCTACTTTTGGTGATGTGATTATAAAAGTGCAAAACAATAAATGCAGCACTGGTGCTGACTTGTAATTTGCCCAGAGTTGATGTGATCAGAATATTGAGATTCAGGGAGATTCTTGTTTCTTGAGAACTTTAGTCATCCAATTCAAACACATGGAAGTCATCCAATTCAAACACATGGAACCGGTTATGTGGTTGCCCTGCAAGAAGTTGCACCATGTGCAACGTGCACAATGTTTGCACACATCCACAATACACTCCTTCATACCAACCTCAAGTTTCTTGAGAACTTTAAAGTTCTCAAGAAACTGATGATTAATCATCTAATCCAGTGGTTCTTAACTGGTCTGGCTTTGGGACCCACAATTTCCCATGTTCATGAAGTCACGACCCATATATTTTTTATAGCGTTCAAGACAACAGATTTGGTGAGCTACATGCTAAGAAAGGCGAAGTGCCTGTAGGCCTATTTGTTTGGAACATGCTGTTTGGCATTACATTTGTGAAGTCTCCAACTCCTGGTGTCACCTTAAAGTACTTGACAGGTCTGTCTTTGACAGGTGTACTTTATTATGAGGTATTTTCACTCATGTTCCAGCAATTGTGAACATCGCACACTGTGGATTCTGCACCATTTCGTCTCAATTTAAGTCTTTTTGAAATGGGCGATTTCTTCTCTTTTTTTAACCACAAGCTCCGCGACCCACCCAGAATGGTTCCGCGACCTACTTTTGGGTCCCGACCCACCAGTTAAGAACCACTGATCTAATCGGAAGATATGGAACCGGTTATGGTTGCCCTGCAACAAGTTACCCCATGTGAAAATGTAATTAATAATTTGCCCAGACTTGTTGTGATCATAATATTGAGATTCAGGAAGATGAAATTGCTCACATACACAATACACTCCTTCATACCAACCTCAAGTTTCTTGAGAAAATAAACAAATAGACAAAAAAGCAGGTCAAATTATTGTAACAGCTACAAAAATAGATGGCCATAGAGTGGGGGAAATGTCTTGGATGAGTATATTTTGTATATCTTCATTTACAGTAATATAATAAAATTGATTATATTTTAATGTCCCCATGATAGAATTTGTTTTAGAACAGCATAGCCCAGTGACAGACAACTTAGATAATTAACTTTAATATGTTTGCATTAAATTTTATTCAAATACAAAGAGTAAGGTATGTGTTTTTTTGTCCTTCAATTTAGGAGTATGGTGTTTGCATATGGTTTCCCTAATGTATTTGTGCTAATTTCACATCTTGAGCCGGTTTCTGTTTATCTGGATGTTTTGCCTCATGCCACCCTTGAATCAGTGCCTTACTAGTGCCACCCTTGTTAAAAATGTCTAGAATCGCCACTGTGTATATATAATATTAGGATGGATGGATGGAGTCTAATTGTAGATAAATAGATAGTGTCACGACTCCACGAAACCCCTTGCTCACCTCATCACAGCAACCACAACAGCAATCATCAATCAGATCCAATTCCCCTGTTTTCTAATTGGTTCCATGATCCACTTACCCTCATCTGCATTCCAATTATCCTCCACACCTGAAGGCCACTCCCCAGCTGAACTGAATCCTCGTTAGCCAAGCTATTTAAGTTGGACTCAAACTTGCATTCTCTGTCTGGTCTCGTTGGAAGACGCTGTGTTTCTCTGTTACTCCAGAGCTGTCGTTGTTTATATGCATTTTGGTTTTTGTTTGCTGAAATCTCCTTGTTTTGAATGTCCAAGTTTGCGGAGAGAATTAAAGACCTTCGACTTCACGATACTTACCTGCCTCCGATCTCCTCCTGTGTCAGACGTAACAGAAGACCAGACCAAGCATGGAGCCTTCAACAACCCAGCAAGCAAATGCCTTCCAGGTGTTGGAGGAAGAATTCCGAAGGCAGAATTCAGTCCCTGTGCCAATGGAGGTTCCTGTGCCAGTTCCCGCTCTCGCTCCAGCTCCTGTTCCGGTCAACGCTCCAGCGCAAGCTCCCAATCCCGCACCACAGCTTCCTCAGCTCATCCATGCTGCTCCTGTTGCCAACCCAGCGACCTACTCCGGGTCTCCAGAAAGCTGTAAGGGATTTCTTCTCCAATGTTCACTGATGTTTGAGATGCAGCCAGCTCGGTATCCCACCGAGAGGTCCAAGATGGCCTACATCATCTCCCTCCTGTCGGGCAGAGCACTTCAGTGGGCCGAGACCATCTGGAATACCCCAGGCCCAGTCACCACTACCGCTCAGCGCTTCATGGATCACGTCAAAGAAGTCTTCAGTCTTCCTGATGGTCCCTGCAGGCCCGACTGTACGCCCTTCGACAGGGAAGACAGCCCATTACTGAGTATGCCCTGCAGTTCCGAACACTGGCCGCAACAAGCGGATGGAACGAAGTGGCCCTCATCAGTGTTCCGACAAGGCCTGAATCCCTTCCTACGCCTCCATCTGGCTGCGTATGATGACACCATTGGTCTTGAGCGGTTCATCCAACTCGCAATTCGAGTCTCTCATAGGAGAGAGGGCTGCTTTCTGGGTCCTGGAAGGTCCGCCATCGCCATTAAGCCGTCCGTGAACAGCCCGGAGCAATCAGAAGAAGCCATAGAGGTGGATACCATTCGACTGTCCCCACAAAGAGATGCCGGTGCATGGAGAACCAGCTCTGCCTCTACTGTGGAGAGAAGGGTCACATGATCTCACGCTGTCCAACTAGACCTCCAAGACTCATGGTGAGCGCAGTCTCTTCTCCTGGCATTCATTTAAAACCGTTGATCTCTGCCCAGCTTTGCATGTCTGACTTAACCCACCTAGTTCATGCCCTCCTCGATTCCGGCTCAGCGGGGAACTTCATCTCCGGCGCACTCTGCAACCAGCTCCAGATCCCTCGGGTCCAATGCTCCACCTCCTTCACCGTGCAATCAGTAATGGGAAAACCTCTCTCTACCAGGCAAGTGACCTCACAGACATCCTCCCTCCAACTTAGGCTAGGGGCCTTGCATGTCGAAGACATCTGCTTCCATGTCCTAGAGGAATCCCAGATTGATCTAGTGTTAGGGAGACCATGGTTGATGGTACATGCCCCCATAGTGTCCTGGGCCTCCGGTGAGATCCTGCGCTGGGGTGAAGCCTGCCAAGACCGCTGCTTTCCGCAGCTCCCTCTCACTAGAGTAGTCCCTCTATGTGCAACGTCAGTGGAAAGCCCAAATCAAAACCACCAAGTCCAGATCCCCTCACACTACTCTGGGTTCGAAGATGTGTTCAGCCCACAACGTGCCACTGCGCTCCCCCCACATCGTCCCTGGGACTGTGCAATAGATCTTATCCCCGGACAACCCCTGCCGAATGAGAAAATCTACCCACTCTCTCTCCCAGAGCAGGCAGCCATGGACTCCTACATCGAGGAGTCACTGCGCCAAGGCTACATCCAACCTTCAAAGTCCCCAGCTGCCTCGCCATTCTTCTTAATTTCAAAAAAGGATGGAGGTCTACGGCCCTGTGTGGACTACAGAATCCTGAACAAGGCCACCGTCAAGTTCCGCTATCCTCTACCCTTGATGCTGGCTGCCTTGGAGTCCCTCCAAGGAGCCACAATCTTCTCCAAATTAGATCTCAGGAGTGCCTATAACCTAGTGCGCATCCGAAAGGGAGACGAGTGGAAAACGGCATTTGTTACGCCCACTGGCCACTATGAGTACAAGGTAATGCCATATGGCCTAGCCAATGCGCCATCCGTGTTCCAGGGGTTCATGAATGAAATATTCAGAGATTTCCTCCACAAATTCGTCATCGTGTACATTGACGACATTTGATCCATTCCCCAGACCTGCCCAGCCACACCCACCACGTCACCCAAGTTGTCACCAGACTCCGAGAACACCAGTTCCTCAAAGCAGAGAAATGTCAGTTTCACCAGTCCACCACCAAGTTCTTGGGCTACAACATCCACTCCCAGGGAGTAAGCATGGATCAAGACAAGGTCCGAGCGGTCCAATCCTGGCCTCAACCGGAAACAATCAAGCAGCTCCAGAGATTCCTTGGATTCGCCAACTTCTACAGACGGTTCATTCACAACTTCAGCCAACTAGCTACTCCGCTCACTTCCCTCTTACGCAACAAGCCCAAACGCCTGATATGGAACCCCGCCGCTACACATGTTCCTCCATCTCCAGAATGCCTTCACAACCGCTCCTCTGCTGTGCCACCCAGATCCGGAACTTCCATTCACAGTAGAAGTGGATGCCTCAACTACTGGGGTGGGAGCCGTTCTGTCACAACCACATGGTGAGCCGCCCCGTCTCCGTCCCTGTGCATTCTTTTCAAAGAAGAGGAGTCCTGCTGAGAGCAATTACGATATCGGAAATGGAGAACTCTTGGCCATCAAGCTGGCACTAGAGGAGTGGCGCCACTGGCTCGAAGGAGCAAAGTTCCCCTTTACTGTGCTCACCGATCACAAAAACCTGCAATACCTACGTGAAGCCAAGAGGTTAAACCCCCGCCAGGCCAGATGGGCTCTTATTCACTAGATTCCAATTCACCATCCGATATTGCCCCGGCACTCTCAATGGTCGTGCAGACGCTCTTTCCCGTGTTCACTCTCCAGCAAATGCACCAGAAGAACCAGAGAAAATCCTGCCACCCAGTGCAATAGTGAGCCCCATCCAGTGGACCCTGGATGAAGAAATCCGTGAAGCCCCAGTAACCGACCCGGCACCAACCAACACTCCTGCCAACCGGACCTATGTTCCGCAAACTATCCGGCCTTCCCTCCTCACCTCTGCACACTCCATACCAGGCACCGCACATCCCGGCGTAAGCGCTACACTGACCCTTCTCCGTGACAGATACTGGTGGCCTGGTATGTCAAGAGATGTCCAACAGTTTGTTCACAGCTGTGCTGATTGCGCCATGGCAAAGACCCCTCGTCACCTGCCGACAGGGAAACTAGTTCCTCTGCCAATTCCACACAGACCCTGGACACATCTTGGCATAGATTATGCCACTGACCTGCCTTCCTCCAATGGCCACACAAGCATCCTGGTGGTGGTAGACCACTTCTCGAAGGCATGTAAATTGATCCCCATGAAAGGAGTCCCAACAGCACAGGAGACAGCTGAAGCCCTCTTCACTCAGGTCTTCCGGAACTTTGGATTGCCAGAGGACATCGTTTCGGATCGAGGCCCCCAGTTCATATCCAGGTTTTGGCGTGCTTTCCTTTGTCTACTGGGGGTGACTGTGAGTTTGTCATCCGGCTACCATCCCCAGACCAATGGACAAACCGAGTGCAAAATACAAGAGGTATGTCGCTTTCTCCGCACATACTGCCAGCGCCACCCCGCAAGCTGGAGTCAATTCCTACCCTGGGCGGAATATGCCCAGAATTCCCTCCGGCAACCCTCCACAGGATTGATACCATTCCAGTGTGTGCTCGGCCATCAACCGGCCATGTTTCCATGGTCAGGGGAATCCTCGGAAGTCCCTGCAGTCAACCAGTGGTTCAGAGAGTGAGAGAGTGTGGGCCCGAGCCCACCGTCAACTGCAAAGGGCTCTCCGACGCCGCTGCCACTATGCTGACGCCCGCCGAACACAGGCCCCTGTCTACATCGTGGGGCAGAAGGTGTGGCTCTCCACACGGGACCTTCGGATGCGGCACTCCTGCAAGAAACTCAGACCTAAATATATAGGCCCCTTCGTAATCTCCCACCAGATCAACCCTGTTACTTACCGTCCAACTCCCACCTGAGTATAAGATTCACCCAGTGTTTCATGCGTCTCTGTTGAAACCATGTTACTCACCTGACTCTTTGTCCTCTACAGACCCTGGGGTTGCTGTGCCTCCATCGCCACTCCAGGATGAGGGTCCCATCTATGCTGTCCGCCAGATTCTTAAATCCCGGTGCCACGTGGTCGCCTCGAGTACCTGGTTGACCGGGACGGGTATGGGCCAGAAGAACGCTCCTGGGTTCGTCGCCATAACATCTTGGACCCCACCCTGCTCGAAGAATTCCATAGTGCTCACCCCAGTCAACCTGCGCTGCGTCCCCGTGGTCGGCCACCTCGCCGGGCACCCTCGTCCATGGAGATGGTGGCTGGAGGGGGGGGGTACTGTCATGACTCCACAAAACCCCTTGCTCACCTAATCACAGCAACCACAACAGCAATCATCAATCAGATCCATTAGGCCTTTATCACGGCAGCCGAAGTAGGAAGTGAACAGCCCTTTTCCTGTGTGAGCACAGGTGTTTCTAATTGTCAGATTCGGCCACAGTTACTTCAACCAGAGGCCTCGTTAATGTTTTTAGGAACACCTGTGGTTTGCCTGCCAACAGGAAATTGAACAGCCCTGCTTCAGCTGCCCGTGGGCTGCCGTGATAAAGGCCTATTCCCCTGTTTTCTAATTGGTTCCATGATCCACTTACCCTCATCTACATTCCAATTATCCTCCACACCTGAAGGCCACTCCCCAGCTGAACTGAATCCTCGTTAGCCAAGCTATTTAAGTTGGACTCAAACTTCCATTCTCTGTCTGGTCTCGTTGGAAGACGCTGTGTTTCTCTTACTCCAGAGCTATCGTTGTTTATATGCATTTTGGTTTTTGTTTGCTGAAATCTCCTTGTTTTGAATGTCCAAGTTTGCGGAGAGAATTAAAGACCTTCGACTTCACGATACTTACCTGCCTCCGATCTCCTCCTGTGTCAGACGTAATAGATAGATAGATAGATAGATACTTTATTGATCCCCAAGGGAAAATTCAAGAAGATTGTAGGCCTAGGCCTAATGTTTAATGTGAAATAAAATAAGTAGCCTAAAAGGCAACATTCAAAATGAGGAGAAATAAGGCAAGCTAAGAGTGATTGGGGAGAAAAGCCTTGGCTATTTTAAAGATCTTAACGTGAACTTAAAATAAAATTTGAGCTGAGACAAGGCTGGTTCCTTGAACCCATTAATCAGCAAGTTTAATTTAATTTTTTTTAGTTTTTTTTTTTTTTTTATGTTGACCCGAAATCCTGGAAACCCAGGAACATCACGTTGTTGGGCAGTGAATGATCCACCGCAATCTAGTTAAGCCAACATGCAATCATATTGCCTTCTTAAATCGTAAAATATTCTGTGGTCTCAGTTCACTGTTGAATGGGCCTAGCCTACCCTATGCTTGCTCAATATGCTTTGTGTAGTAGAGGTGCTTCAAATTGGCGCTTTTAAAAATCGCCTGTCTCAGAATAGAAGAGGTCCAGGGCAATTCTGCGTAAAACTGTCACATCCATATTCAGCCTAGTTGGCGTTACGGACGTGACAGTTTTGCGTGGTATTGCCCCTGTATCGTTATATAAAGCTCTGTTCTCGCTGTCTAGCTTCCTCCTCTTTGAGCAATCGATGATTTGAAAATAACTTACTTATCGTTAACTTAGATATCCATCTGATTGTTTCTCGCCCCGTCTCCTCTCCTCGCCGTTTCCAGGCTATCAGTCTCTTCCCCATAGTAGGCTACTTTTACTCACTGACTCGACTTTTATCCAGAATTCACAGATTTCACTGGCTGAGTAGCAGCAAGCGAAATGATGGTTCCTGAAGCTCCTGAAGTAAATGCTGTTATCCTAACCAACGAAACATTTAGCGCGGCTTTGAAATCTTCGTGAAAATCTAAATTAGGCTATTATGGTCTGGGTCGGATAGGATCACGCCACGGTCCGACTCGGATCATGGTCCATCATTTGGTGATCCCTGGTATACACCATACAACAAATATTGTTGGTGAGTTAATCATTTTGGCCATGTCATTTTTTTTAAACTTTTGATGCATGTTCAGCCCATCTGTAAAATATCTTCATAAAACCTAGTGGAAATTTCGCCTCTATCATTTCTATGACGATGTGATTTTGTAGCTTTCAGAGCTACACAGTTTGATGTTAACTGTATAAAGGTTGAATAATCTTAGTGCAATAGAGGCCTACCCTTTATAAAAAAAAGCCCACCAATAATGCTCACCACAATTGGAAATAATTTAAAATAAGAGAAAATTACCCCAGCTTCATGGATGTTTTGGAACCTCCAGCCCTCGTAATAAAAGCCTTCTTGACCTTTGCAGATTCCACAGCTATCCATCCATGAGAGCGTTCCACAGTGCATAACGTGGGCTGCAAATAAAAAGCAAAATCAATCTATCAGTGTGGTAATAATAGCTCTGAAACTGACAGTTTCAGTCATTGATTTTGATTAGCTGAAACGTGTTCCTTTCTGTTGTAATTCCCAAGTTACACAAAGTTACACAAGGTTACACATCCTTGTGTACACATCCCTACGCAAAGAAAGTTGTTACAAGCTGTGGCCAATGTTCCACTTACCATTGTGTGACAGTCTACATGAACTATTTATTGGTGTAGGGGGTCTTTATAAAACCATCAACTGTGCATAAGTTAAGACAACCAGAGGAATACAATACATCATCTGTTGGAAATTGATCTTAATGCCTCAATTAAAAAATGAGGAAAAAATCCAACCTTTAAACACACCAATATTCTTTGTGAATGAACCAGGTATCGTAAATTAATAAATGTTATTCCTTAAAATACAGGGGCATAAGTAAGGAACCCCATGTTAAAAATCCCATAGAGGCAGGCAGATTTTTATTTTTAAAGGCCAGTTATTGAATGGACTCAGGATACTATGCATCCTGATAAAGTCCCCTTGGCCTTTGTAATTAAAAGATAGATAGATAGCCCCACATCACATACCCTTCACCATACCTAGATATATCATGGTTTTATTTCAGTTAGGCTAATAGCTGGTTTGATTTGCATGCTACAGATTCTATTAATTGCAAAAGAAATGTTGACTGGTAAGTTATTCATGACTGCAGATGCTGACTTGCCTATTTCTCGATCCCTCGACCGCAGCAACGCTACTTCCTAGTTTACCTGGGTTACAAGAATGCCCTTTCACTCCTGTTACAATATGCTGTAATTTATAGCAGGTTAAACAAAAGTGAGAACATATTGTGGGGAAAAATATACTTTACCATTTTGAACCAAATTTGTTCAGCAATTTGATCTGATGGTCTAGCGTAGTCTTCCAATGTTTCAAGAAGCTGCCGGCCTCTTTTTTCAGTGGAATTGAGCTGGAACCAGTTTAAACCAGTGGCAATAACGTTAACCGTCATCTTGACTGACATCCCAAAGACATTTTAAAATTCCGTGCATTTTGGCTACAGCATGGCTTAACACCATTCAAAACATACAGACTAAAGCTGTATAAGGCAAAGTAAGCTAGCAACGTTAAATTGTCTAACGTTAGCTTTATATACAAGCGGCACAGCCAGTGATGTAACTTACAAGTAGCTAACATTAACTAGCTAGCTAACTTTATGTGCTGCTTCGTCAGGTTGTTCAATGATATATTGAGTCTAAAAATATGCAAGAACAATAGCAAATTACCAAAATGTTGATGTACCTTCTCTGAGTTTTTCGTGGTGGCAAGTTCTGCACAATCTTTCATACCCACACACCGTTTCACTTGGTTTCACTGGGCGCCAAATCTAGACTGCATTTTCTGGTAGGAGTCTTCTGCACGCGAGTTTGTCACGTCCGACCATCATAGGCCTCTGGAGTCTAACTTGATTTCTCTAACTTGCTAACAAGTCGCAAGTTAGCTCTGGGCAGACATGTGGACTCGAGTCGGCATGACTTGCGACTCGACTTGGACTTGAATACTATTCACTCGAGACTTGACTCGGACTTTGCCTCTTTAACTTGTAATGACTTGACAGGTCTCGAGTCAAAAAATGTATTTCCTGATCGTGGACCAGTCACCCCAGAGATGCTTATCAGACATGATATTATGCCGATTGAAACGCATTCCACGTAGCTAGGTGGCTACTGGCTATACCAGGCTCATAATTCACTTTTAATTGCAAACAGAAAATGTTTAGCAAGCATCATGTCATTACATGCTTTTATTTCCAAAGGAATGAAAGCTGTTTGTGCCAACTTAATATCATGCGATCGTTGTTAATATTAAGCTATATACATGTGGCACAAACAATGTTAGAGTTTGTGGACTAGGGCTAGCCATAGCTATATTTGAATGGAGCTGGTAAAAAAACATCATTAGGAGAACGTGTGGATAGTGGCATACAATGGGCTTAAAGTGACAGTGCACCTTTTACAAATGAGTTAAACAGCATCACATGTATAGTATTTAAGAAATGAATACTTTAAAACAAAATTACTTTGTCATTATTATCCTTTAAATAAATATAAGTGTTTTACTTTTACCTTTGTGGTTACTCAGTAATTTTGTGATTTATGCTGTATTTAATATGCCATATAAGAAGCTTTAATCACAATTAATCTAGATTAATTCATTTCAAAATTAGTTATTTTTTTAATTGTTTGACAGCCCTAATAAAAACATAAAATATTTAACTGCAGCAATTTACTAATGTAGCCTATGTGACGATTCTTCTCGTCACCATTTATTGTAATCATTAACCATGACCTTGGCTTCCCTTATGAGTCGCCACTGGCAGACAGCCTAATAAATTGTTTGCAGGCAAATCTGTGGCCTAACATAGTGAAATGCCATCAATCAAATTAGTACTCATCCTTACAGTGGACACCGCAATTTGGAAAAACAATATAATTTTGCTGCTATGAGTGTCTTGTAGCTATCCGTTTCGTACAGATTACTCAGGTATGCTCATGCGTATATTTCACAGGTATGCGCATGCATATATAAATAAAAGATTTCAAGACAAAACCATTGAACATATTTTAATCTGTATTTATAAAAAAAAAAAATACTGTAGATTAGATTGATGTGTTAAAATTATGATCGATAGTCTAATAATGGCATTTTTAAGTGAAGAGTACCTGATGACTTGTTCAGGACTTGAAAAAGATTGGGACTTGGACTTGGACTCGACTTGCCCTTCTCTGTCTTTACTTGGGACTTGACTTGGACTTGACTGCTAAGACTTGGGACTTACTTGTGACTTGCCAAACAGTGACTTGGTCCCACCTCTGGCTCTGGGGTAGCAAAAATCAAATTGTGCCGCCTTCACGTACCATTGATTATAATATCTACTCAAAGGTTGAGGACAAAAGTGCATTCAGGAAAACGTCTGCGTCTCCGATTTCGTCTTCTCCCTGCGCGAGAATTTAACAGGTGATCTCCTTATATGGGCATAGATGGTAGCTTTTTTGTAGGCGAACTTCAGAGGTCTGTCAGAGCATCATGTGTGGTGGTCACATCACATGGTTAGGCCTACTGTTTGCAAATGTGAACTTGAAAATATGTGCAATTAAAACAAATAAGCCAATGAAAATCATTTGAGAATTGTTGTACAACAGCTAGAGTTCTTACAGATAAGACTAATTTATAAAACAAATAGGTCTGGATAAGCATTACATTAGTTCACTTAGAGAGCTCTCTGATGGATAAGCCTGAGTAAAATATGAGATATATAAATTGAGCAAGTCTGAGTATTGTATCTGAGTATTTGCTGAGATCTCTTTGTAAATCAAAAAAGGACTAAACTGAGATGACTAGAACGAGAACGGTTCAAGCTTGTGAAGAGATCTCTTTTACAGAACTGATGGAGCCTAATCTGAGATTTACCAAAAAAGATCTGAAATGAGAATTGCATGAGTTTACAGAGAGAGAGCTCTCTGGTGGATCAGCCTGAGTAAAATATGAGATGTATAAATTAGACAACACTGAGCATTATTTAAAATATTGATGAGATCTCATTTGTATATTAAAGGGAGTCTACACTGAGATAACTTAACTCTTTTGCTCCAGAGACAAACCTGAGAAGCGGGAGACAAAAGCAATAATCTCATTTTTATATCACTGTGATCTCATTATTGTCTAGGAGAAACAATTGAGAAAGAGAGGAGCTCTCATTTTAACATTTTCTTTCCTCTGGGAAGGTGTTTGAGTCATGACTCTCTCGGATCTTTCACCCGTGTCTTTAAATTAACCCATGAGTCGCGAGTCTCTAGTATCATTAACTCGGATCAGTTGAGTCCTACTACAATTCAATCTAAAACGATAAACAGCGCCACACACAAACCTCTTGCAACGTTAGCTAGCCTCCTAGCCCTAGCCATCGTAGCTGCCAAAAATGTAACAATTTCGTAGGCAACCACAACTCCACAAATCAACTCAAGCGACTGAGTGAGCAGCCAGTCCGAGATAAATGGTTAACTTCCCGCAGAGCCGGAAACATTGCAGACTCACAGACCATGGGACTCAGATTGGAGCGGCTGAGTAGCAATCCGGGTTACGGTACCGATCCACTTGCACGACACTTCATTTTGTTGTGTTTGCATAGATGTCGCGCTGCATCCCCACGTTCAGTCGTGTGTGGGCGTTTTGTTTAAAATGTCAGTTACCAGCTCATACTCAGTTCGTTTTAACGTATTATAAGTGTTTTTCCACAAATGGACCACAATTTTAGGCATTTACTTAACAGTATACAACACATTAATAGCCTAAACAAACTATGCAAGCCATTTGGAAATCTTGTTTTATTTAAACTACTCAATGCAATCTCAAATCCTCACCAGAAACACCAACAGTCAATATATTCATCCAAATCCTAGTTTCGTTTGTTTTATGGACTACTAGGTGGTCGTGGAAGAGATCGTTAAAACATTATTTGTCTTGTAAGGGGAACCAAAGTTTCACAGGCACCGTTGTGGTAGAACAAAGGACCTACAACCTCATCCTTTCATTGGAGAGTCGCCTCGCGTTCAACGGAATCATTTGCATAAAGATGGGCCTCGCCAGCTTCTTTGTCGCTACATAATTTCAAATGCAGCACTGCCTTCCCGGATGCTTTTGCGGTGCTTTAAAGTCGCGGCGTCACCCATAGGACTAGAGTGGAATGCGACATGACAAAATGAAGTGTCGTGCAAGTGGATCGGTACCGTTACGGTTTTGACAGGCCTGCTATTGGTAGGCCTTTCTGAGAAAACCTTTTGGAAAAGACACGCTATATGGACCCAACCAACTCTTTGGGAGGGGAGAACTCCCTCACATGGTAGGCTACAACCCATGCAGAGGCTGTGGTGTCGGGTAAATAAGTAAATACCATGCATTTTGTCCAATAGCACACCACTAACATTTTAGTCCTGTCTCGTCTCGTCAACGAAAACGAAACCTACATTTCCTCATAGTTTTTATTATCAAAGATCTATTTTTAGCTCGTCAACGTCTCGTCTTAGTCATGGAAAAAAGGTCGTTAACGAACATTTTTTGTCATATTTTTCGTTAACGAAATTAACACTGCCCCTGGGCTATATGTCCACTTAACACACCATTTTAACGCAGCTTGGGAGGGACATAAATACTTTTAGCCTACAGAACAAGCAGCTGGCTCATGTGACGTGAACATTGGCTACCTTATGCATTATCACTATACTACCCTACATGGAGACATATCTCACGTTAACAATGGAGAAAACATAACAACGGCTATTATTTGTGCGAATGGGTTAACTTTTGGTGAAGGGAGATGCTGATCACTAATTCATTTCTTTGCGCAACAGCCCATGTTCTGCGTTCACTCCAGTGAGACAAGTGAAATTTGCCAGGCTATTTGCTACGATATTTACCTGCTATGCCTTCTGTTTTCATGGACATTACAGGAATCCACGTCATTCGTTTATCGTTGCTTCAATCCAACCCACGTTATCTCCAGAGTTTGTAAGTTTTTCATTCAGTTTCAGCCTCTCCTCTAGCTCCTCTACACACCCATTGGAATTTATTAAGTTTTGTTACATTTTGTTACACTTTAGAAGAGATGACAAGGGGGCCTCTGCATGGATGTCATTGTAAAGCAGTGCGATGTGCTCAATTAGGCTAGCTCCAGAGTAGGCTATGACTGACGCCGCGAATACGGACACGGCCGTTTAATATTATTGATTATCATTATTATTATTAGGAGGCCCCTCATTGGTCGAGGCCCCTGGGCTGAAGCCCAGGTAAAGCCCCTGCATTAAGGCGCCAGTGCTCAGCTAATGGAATAGGCTATACAATTTCCCCTCTTAAAGACAAGCTGGTGTAGCTTATTAGACTAGGCTACTATTAAAATGCACCTACGGTAGCCTTGGCTATGTGTAAAGTAAGCTATCGCATGATTTCATGCACGTAAGTTCATGCATGTGTCAAGTTCGCACAGGGCCTCGCATCCCCTTGCGACGGCTCTGCAGCTCCTCCGAAGACAGCGAGGAAAAAGTTAAAATACGCGATAAACCCGGAAAAAGTTGTTTGTTTCGGTCCCGGTGATTATTTGTGAAATTGTGCAAACGACAGCCTTTTCAAGGCATTTCAAGGATGGAGTCGTAGCATGCAAGCTCCCAAATTGACCCATTAGCCAACAGAAGGCATCAATAAATTGTTGGGACTGGGGAGGGTCATGCGTTTTTTCTCAATCACTTTGGAGGGTCATTGAAACATTTCTTGCTGGCGAGGGAGGGTCACGTCTTTTTTGACTAACGCTCCCAAAACTCCTCCGGTAGCCCCTTAAATAAATAACGAACAGTCCCTAATTGATTATAGCATGTAGGCCTACACCAGCAATTGTTGAACATTTACCTGTACAGGACATTGACAGTAGTCCAGCCTAACAAGCAGATGTTGCAAAAGACATCAAAAGACGCAATTAATCAGAAATAAATAATGTAATCTGCATCGCTTTATTTAACAAACTGCAAGCAACAAGAGGGTTGAGTTCGCTGTGAGGCCAAACCCAAGAGCAGAGCCTATCAAGGCACTCGATAGGCTATGGTAACGAGCTGTGTGCGCCTGGAAAGACAATAGAAGATGCTTTCTGAATAGCACAGCGAAGACGGCTCTGGTCATCCCATACCCTTCCCCCACTTCCTGTAGCCTACCAAGCATATTTTATGTGAATGAAAATATGTGACCTGACAGACAGGGACGTCAGGATGCATAAAAATATGTACCTATATAGTAAATCTGGCTTACTGTGGTCCACAGCTCTGCCCAAGGGGTGTTTCCTATGTTTTACCTTACATTTGTAATATCTCCTTTGCACAATGCTGTAAAAGCTTTGGCCTTCTTGATATTGTAACACTGTATCTGTCAACAAGTTCTGTTGTTGTACAGTAAAAACTTAGATAGATACATGTACATACATGACATTCACCTGATTCTCTTTGCAGTATATCATTCAAATTTAATGTCATCTGGATTTCACCAAGTTGTGAGATAAATCTTTGTCTGGCTTGATGGTACTCAGGACAAAACATAATTACATGCTCTATGGTCTCTTGACTATTACAATATTCACATTCCATCAACATGCTTTTCATGGTAACTAATGTTCTGTTTAATCCTGCTTGTCCTAGCCTCATTCTGGACACCCACATCTTCTTCTTGCTTGCTTCTGCATGTATTCCTGCTCCTCCCACCTTTCCTTGAATACTATGCAGGTGTCTTCCAGACTGTTCGTTATCCCATACAAATTGCCATTTTCATTTATTTTGGCTTTGATTATACTTTTTGACTTCAGCTTTGCTGTATTTAATATTCAACTCTATATCAGACTTCCTGCTGCTTTTCTTTGCACATTTTATCTGCTAATTCATTACCTCCTACACCTATATGAGCTGGTACCCATATAAATGTAGTACTAATACCAGACTTAAGCAGATTGTTGGCTAATTGCATTACTTCATATACTATGTCCTGTCTAGACTCAGAGTGACAACGTTTAAGGCTTATTATAGCTGAGCTAGAGTCTGGCCTTAATCACAACTTGCTTAGGTCTATTGCTCTCTACCCACAATAAGGCCATCCATATTCCTATAATTTCTGCTGTGTATACAGCTAAATCATCATTGATTCTCTTTCAGATTCAATGTTTAATTGAGGGATAACATAAGCAACTCCCATTTTCTTATCAGTCTGCTTAGATGCATCAGTATATAAAATGACTGCTTCTTTATATTTGCTTTCGTGTAACTCCTGGACCCTGTAATGATCCACTTCAACATCCTTCTTTTCCTCTAATAAGCCCAAGTCTACTGGAACCTCTGACATCAGCCAGGAGGAACAGCAGGATATGCCACTGTAGGGCTTATTTCAAGAGCACTGATTCCCATATTTATTACCTTTTGTTTTATTGTCCAACCAAAACTTTTTTAATAAGGTAACTCTCTCTCTCTTGACACTGCCATAAGACTGATTGACTCATGTGTTTTCACTATGACCCTTAGATTTGTCCAATACACAAGAGACAGCTGGTCTCTTCTAAGATAGAGAGGCATCTCTCCCATCTCTACCTGGACTGCTGCCACTGGCGTGGTCTTAGTGCCCCCCAGCATAGCTTCAAACCTTGGTTCTGAATTACATCTAGTTTCTTAAGTGATGTTTTAGCAACAGACCCCATACACTACACCCATAGTCAAATACAGATCTCATCAGCCCTGTATAAATGGCTTTTAAAAGCAGGTCTACTTGCTCCCCATTCAACTCCGCAGACACCTCATCACATTCAACACTTTCTTGCATTTCTCAATATTTTTTTTGTATATGCATTGTCAAAGTTAATCGTTTGTCAAACCACATTCCTAAATATTTGAAGAATTCTACTCTTTCTAAATCTGCCCCAGATAATTTGATTTAACATCTTCATTTGTTTTCTTCCTAGAGGAAAGAATAAAGTCTTTGTTTATCTATTGAGATCCTAAACCCCCCATTGAAGGGCCCATTCTCCGGACTCTGTTCACTGCCTGTTGCATCTTACCCACCACAAAATCTATATTTCTTCCTTTTTTCACATTGCTCCATCATCTGCAAACAATGCCACCCCAACTGAATTTTTTGTATGTCTTTAAAATATCATCAATCATTATTGAAAAATAGTGGACTAACAATACTTCCTTGTAGGACACCATTTTTCCACACTGTATTGCTCATTAATTCTCCATTTTATTTTAATTTGAATTGTTCTATTAGACAAAACCCTTTAATCCATTGGAACATCCGTCCCTTTATTCCCAATATTTTAACCTTTATCAGTATACCTTCTTTCCACAACATATCATATGCCTTCTCAATGTCAAAAAACACTGCCACTACATTTTTTTCTTTGTTCACTTGAGCCTTCCTTATTATATCTTCAAGGCATACAATGGGATCCATGGTGCCTCTACCTTTCCTGAATCCACTTTGATAATGACTCATTAATCCTTTAAGTTTCAACCCAATATAAGCCTGTCATTAATCATCCTTTCCATAGTTTTTTCCCATCTGGGATGTTAATGCAATAGGTCTATAGTTAATTGCTATTTTAGGATCTTTCCCAGATTTCCTAATAGGAATAATTATAGACTCCTTCCATGTTCTAGGAATACAGCCATCTATCCATACTTTATTATATAGACTTAACAAAACTTCCTTCCCTTATCCTTAAGTTCTCCAACATGGAATAGCAGATTTTATCCATCCCTGGAGATGACTTACCTAATTTACTTAATGCCTTATTGAGTTCAGATTTCGTAAATAACACATCCAATACCCTTCTTCGCTATCCTCAATGTCAAACACATTCGCGATATTTTTCAATTGTAACTTCTCTACCTCTTTTTCTTCTTGATTTAAATTCCCTGAGCTGTGCACCTTGGCTAATGTTTTAGCCATAACCTCTACTTTTTTTCCTTATTATTGGTGATCGTTCTTTGCCCCTCAACCAACACTGGGTATCCATATTCCCTTCCATTCCTTTCATTTTTTTTAATCATATTCCAAACTCTCTCCACTGGAGTAGTTAGACCAATAGAGTCACAGAACTTTTTTTTTCAATGATGTTTTTAGCTTGTCTTATTGTTTTCCTAACTATTGCCTGAAATCTTTTATATTGAACTAAATTCTGAAAATTATGTGTTCTTTTTAACTCTTTAAGCGCTCTATTTCTACCTTTAATTGCTTCCTTACATTCTGTAGACCACCATGGCACTATTTTTAGTTAGCGTCTTAGGCTTAGTTTTTGGGATTGATACTCCTGCTGCAACAATTATTCCACTGCCAATTTCATTACACAATTTCTCAATATCTGATTTTTATCAATAGATAGTAACAATTCATCACTTACTTCTCTATACTTACCCCAATCTGCTTTTCTAAAATCCATCTCTCTTCTCTTATGTCATGTTCATTTCTTAATTCCACTCCTATCTGAATTCTAATAGGATAATGATCACTTCCTACTGTGCTTTCCTAACTACCTCCCAGTCACATCTATCTGCAATGGTTTTTGTGACAATGGTTAGATCTATTGCTGACTCTGTACCCCTTGCCACATCTATTCTAGTCCCAGATCCATCATTCAAACATACTAACTCTTTTCTCTTCCATAAATTCTTCGACTACATTTCATTCCCATCATCCCTCTCTCCCCATATTGTACTATGTGCATTAAAATCCCCACCAGATAATTCTCCCTGTCAAAATCCTTCCAAATATCCTCCAGTTGCCTTATCTCCACTTGTCTACATAGGTTATAAAGTTTATAATTGTCACATTATCTTCATTTGTCCATACTTCTGCTAGCAATGTATTCCAAAGTCATTCCCCTCTTTACCTCTCTATACTGAAGTCCCTTTGTATAAAATTACAACTCCTCCTCCTTTACCTATTTCCTATCCCTTCTTATAGAGTCATGCCCCTTTATTACAAAATCCAACCTAGGCACTAGCCAGGTTTCTTATGTCTAAAATAATATTAGGTTTCTCTTGTAAATTTTCAACATATTTTTTTGAATTCTTGGCGTTTGCAATTAAACTCCTAGCATTCCACTGAAGTATAATTAAAACCATTATACAGGCCCCACTCCATGACTGTGATTGTTGTGTTTCATCATTAAGAATATCTCTTACTCTTTCCCAAGGCATTCCCTTTGCATCCAGGTATTTTTCAGCTGACTTTACAATTATTTTAATTCTTTCAGTTCTACTAGTGGTCTGTGCTGAGCAATTGATTATCTCAGCCATGAAGAGCCACAAAATCACCTTCTCACAATCAAAAGCGTATCTTCTTTTAGTTGATCACACTTACACATTCCTTTACATCTTTAGTCCCATCCTTTATTGTTTCTACCCGGTACACCTACACCTCTTGGGACTTTCTTAGTTGCCTCTGCATAGAAACCCCTTGGACTACTTTAATTCGCTGTACCTCCTGCATTCTTTTGTTAGCCTCACAACCTCCATATGCTGCACTATGTTCCTCCTCCACAGTTGCAACATTTTAGTTTTGCCCCTTCTTCACACTTTCCATATTCATGTTCACCACTACATTTGCTACATCTTTGTTTGCCCTTGCATATCGCGCTACATGCCCATATCTTTGACATTTAAAACACCGTGGTGGTGGAGGAATGTAAACCTTGACATCATAGCTCATGTAACCAATCAAGACTTTTCCTGGGAGTTTAGCTTCGTCAAAAGTTAACAGTACTGATAGACTGTCACATATAACTCCATTCCTTCTTGTTTTAAGTAAACTTTGCTTCCCTTACTTTAACATTTTGTATTCCTTCTTTCACTGAATCCACTGACTCACTTAGAGGAATCCCAGAGATCACACCCTAACAAAGTTTTTGTCATATGCCATTGAACACTTCACTTTCGCTGTCCATTTAGTTTATTTGTCTTTATTGCTTTCTGTTGTTGTTCATCACTTTTACATATTACCAGTAAAGAACCATTCCTCAATTGTTTAGCGCTCCTTACCTCCCCAATGTCTTTATGCAGACTTTTTGGTTAGTTGGATTGGACTCCACTTTCGTTAAAAGTAGTCCCCTCTTGTAACAATTTGATAAACACCTTGAACTCATTTTCACTCCTTTTTCACCCGTTTTTTATTTCTTTATCAATGTCACTATAATCTGATTCGTCTCTATCTTTAGTTTTCCGTTTCCTATTGATTACTTTCCACTCATCCAAACTCCCGCGTCCAACATCCATCTCCCCATCCTCACTTCCTGATCCGTAATTTCCTGACCTCTGACCATTCACAGTCCAGTTGTTGCCAACCGCCTGTAGCTCACGCTCAACAGACAAACGTCTACGCTCCTTTCCTCCAGTTGCCGCCATTCCATATCCACAGTACACACTGCCTCCCCCAGCCCACGTAGCTCCTCCAAGATGTGCACACATTTTAAAAAGCGCGGCCAGGCAGCCACCACTGTAGGGGCGGAGTGGAGGCGCGTCATAGACAGTGGAGGTGACGTATTTCCGTTCTGGAGTGGAGCTCCACTCCCCATAGGTCTGCAGCCAGGTGCTCTTGCATTTTTTACGCAGACGCCGTCCGCATATGTTAAGTAGTGATCCAACAATTGGTCATGTTTTTCAAGATCCCCCGCGATTCTGCTACAAAAGAGCATCCAATCTAAGAGACCGCCTCGTACAGTCATATCTCCTGCTCCAAGCCCGCTCGTCTTTTAGTTTAAAATCCCAGGCGGCAACTTCAAGTGTTTTAATTGTGTAACGTGCAACTTTATGCTGACTGAAAAATCGTTTACACATCCAAGCACCCACAGGACGTTCAAAGTAAAATGCAGAATTACCTGCTTAACCTCTTTTGTTGTGTACCTGTTGACGTGCCCTTGTGGGCTATTGTATGTGGGTAAAACAAAACGTCAATTAAAACCAGAATCTGTGAGCATAAGTCGAACATCAGAAAGAATGACCGAAAAATCGCCGGTTGCAAAACATTTTAATTCTGCAGGTCATGATGTTAACTCACTCAGGTTTATGGGCCTGGAGACTGTCAATCAGCCCTAATAGAGGAGGGGGACCGTGAGAACCGCCTTCTACAGAGAGAGACGTGGTATATATTTAACTTGAATACATGCACACCTAATGGAATGAATGAAGACTTATCTTTGACTTGTTTCTTGTAAAAATGTCTTTTGTAAAAGTGCTATTGGTGTAAATGGCCTGTGCATGATGTGATTCTATTAACAGAAGAAGCAATGGACCATTTTAATTGAATTATTGTATGGGATGACACTGCATCACCATTGGTTGATTACGTGGGAGTGTATGTGGGTGTGGGTATAAATAAGTGAGGTTGTATATGTATCCATTTCAGCACACTGAGGAAGGCGCTAAGCCGAAACGCGTCTGTGCAATAAAACACATATATGCAAAGTGCGGTCTTTTTTTTCTGAGTTAACATTTAAGTTTGGCCAAGCACTCTCAAACTGAGTGAAGCCTGCTCCTACCATATACTTTATCTGAGACTGAACTGAGCGGAGCTCCTCCAACATGTCATATGAAGAAGTGGAACGCCTTACTAATGTGAGGGCTAGTACCTTTGTCTACACAGAAGAAGACTCTACGCAAATCCTCTTCCCCCTGACTGCGATGGAATTGCCTAACGACACCTGGGAATCACAATACAACACACTGGAAAATCTTCGTAAGAAAGAACCAAGAGCACTACTCCATGGCAGCGTACTCTCCCAATACTGGCGCAACAAACAAATACCGAGAGGATTACGGATAATGAAGGAACCCACCTTGGGCCGCGATGACCCAGAGTTCTTTTATGGCCAAAGAATCAAGGATGTAAAGGAGGATTTTCTAAATAGGCACTATACCGTAATTATGTATCCAGTTACATGTCTTGCATTATAAGGTTCTTGTTGAGACATGAAAGACTTTTAATTAATGTTCAGACTTTATTTTAAAACAATGCCACACACAGTACAGGACTTTTTTTCAACCAAAGTGACTAATTACGGCTGACCCCAAAGTGAAATGCCCCTGAAATGCCCTTGAAAAAATATCATAAATTACTTTTTTTGGCTAACCAACTGTACATTACTTGTCTTATCCAATGACCTTTAGTCAAGTTAAGGTTTACGTTTTAACACAATGGATGTATAGAAAACAAAACATAATAAGACTCTCTTATCTATATCAAATATATAAGGGGAATTTGGAACACAGGAGTGCTTTATGCAAACTAGACTTTGCTGGGTGCTTCCGTGATGAAAGATTTTTTTTTTTACTTTATATAAAAAACATGAAATAAAGCATTTGTTTGACAGTCTTCACAAAAGATATGTGTTCTAGAAAAATAAAACTACACTGACAAGTACAATCCAATATCCATGAAGTCACATTCACATTTTGTAATAATGAGTAGTCATATGTGGATATAATAATTAACAGAGCAAAGTGGCCTCCCAAGTCTTATGGAACAGCTGGTATGTTCAACTCCTCATCTGGATCAACTGCTCCTTGGGTCCCCGACTTCATCTGCAGCAGGCCTAGGGGTTGAATGAGGAATAATAAACACAAAATGAAAATCATAACCGGTGAAGCTCCTTACTAATGTGTTCTTCCTGATACATGTACTGTAGCTTAGTTAAATGTCATTTTAAAGTAGTACTGTTGACTGTAACTAGAGGGTGAATTTCATGTTTTCTAGAAGGTGAATTGTATGTGTAATCTGTTTCTGGATCTACAGTGTAGCTCTTGATCAGATTTCCACATTGTGAATGTGATACATTTTTCATCTTACACTTTTATCGATTTCCAGACTTTGGTTTGCCTCCTGTAACTTACCCTGGCTCTCCATTGATTTCTCCTTCACTGCAGCTGCTTTGGAGAGGGCGGCTATCTTGCAGACACTGATTCGGTCTCGGTTGCTCCCTCCACCAGAACTGCCGGTGCTACGGATGACCGTCCTGTTGGCAGAGCTGCCCATGGCAGTGCCCATGCTGATCCTGCTGTTTCCAGTGCCAGCACTGCTGATCCTGCCACCACTTCCTGCACTGCTGATTCTATTTCCACTTCCAGCGCTGCTGATTCTATTTCCACTTCCTGCACTGCTGATTCTATTTCCACTTCCTGCGCTGCTTATCCTCCCTCCACTTCCTGAGCTACTGAGCCTCCCTCCACTTCCTGCATAGCTGATTTTATTTCCACTTCCTGCACTGCTAATTCGGTTTCCACTTCCTGCGTAGCTGATTCTATTACCACTTCCTGAGTTGCTGATCCTCCCACCACTTCCTGTGCTGCTGATTCTATTTCCACTTCCTGTGGTGCTGATTCTGCCCGAGCTCACCCCGCTCCCATAGGTGGTGATCTTATCCCCACTGCCTCTGCTTCTGGTGCTGATGGTGTACGGACTATCATTCTCTGAGCTCATGATCCAGACGCCAGTGCCTGCGCTGCTGACCACTCCGGGCTTGGTGGGACTGGAGAAGCCGCCCATCCCTGTACCATAGCCTATTCCAGAGTCCGATCCCACACTGCCAGTGCTATTCAACCTCGTCCGCTGAGACCCTGGACTGCTGTGCACATTTCTGTTAGGACTAATGTTTCTCTGGCGAGTCATTCTCTGCTCACTACCTGAACTGGTGTTTGTGACCTCGACTCTTCCCTCTGTGTGGGTTCGTGCCTGACTAATCCTGGCTTCGCGATGGGAACTGCCAACAATGACTTGACTGCTTCTACCACTATTGCGAGCAACAGCATCCAAGGTTAAGCCCTCAGTACCTCCACCAACAATGGGCAAATCAGTATGTCCTGTGGAAGCTGACTGATTGAGATATGGATTTCTCGATTGAAGGACGCTGGCTGTTTGAGAGTCTTGTCTTGTTGTACTCGCCCCTGACCCTTTGTACATGAGCTCATACCTGTTCTGGGTTCTGTTGGACAACTGATTGTCTCTGTTGTTGATATTCTGCCTATTCACTGCACGTTTCCCAGTAGCTATGTCTTTAACACTGCCACTCTGAGAAGTATTCAACTGAACAGCAGGATCAGGGATGCTCACCTCAGCTATACTCTCGAGAACACGGGTTTCAATTATATTTTCAGTATCTACATTTTGAGGAACTTGTGTCTCCTTGACGCCTTGAACAATGTTTGTCTCAACGACAACCTGAGGAGTAGTCAATAGACTACTGGTACTGGAACTGGTGCTAGTCTCAAAAGCCCTTATTTCGCCTACAGCCTTAGGGACACTCTCAGTGGTTTCAGTACTTTCAGTATTGGTGGTCTCAACAGTGGTTTGCAGAGATGGTGTCTGAGCCATACACTGAACAACGTCAGTCTCAACAGTTCCAGACATGCTACCAGTATTCAGAAGACTTTCACTTGTACCAACTGTAATTCTTGAGGTGTTAACCTCAACACTGCTGTCAGGAGCTGATGTCTCAACTTAGACCTTGTACCAACTCAGTTCTAGTTAGACAGAACATATCTCACTAGACCTTGGACAATTTTAGACTCAATAGCACTTGTAGCAATGCCAGTATTCAGTAGACTTTCCATTGCACTTGTACCAACTACACTTCGAGAAGTCTTAACTTCAACAGTACTTTCAGGAGTCGATGTCTCAACTTGACCTTGGACAATGTTAGACAGAACAGCACTAGTAGCAATGCCAGCATTCAGTAGACTTTCCATAGCACTTGTACCAACTACACTTCGAGAAGTCTTAACTTCAACAGTACTTTCAGGAGCTGATGTCTCAACTTGACCTTGATCAATGTTAGACAGAACAGCACTAGTAGCAATGCCAGCATTCAGTAGACTTTCCATAGCACTTGTACCAACTACAGTTCTAGTAGTCTTAAGTTCAACACTGCTGTCAGGAGATGATATCTCCACTTGACCTTGATCAATGTTAGACTCAACAGCACTAGTAGCAATGCCAGCATTCAGTAGACTTTTCATAGCACTTGTACCAACTACACTTCGAGAGGTCTTAACCTCAACAGTGCTTTCAGGAGCTGATATCTCAACTTGACCTTGATCAATGTTAGACAGAACAGCACTAGTAGCAATGCCAGCATTCAGTAGACTTTCCATAGCACTTGTACCAACTACAGTTCTAGTAGTCTTAAGTTCAACACTGCTGTCAGGAGCTGATATCTCAACTTGACCTTGGACAATGTTAGACTCAATAGCACTTGTAGCAATGCCAGTATTCAGTAGACTTTCCATAGCACTTGTACCAACTACACTTCGAGAAGTCTTAACTTCAACAGTACTTTCAGGAGCTGATGTCTCAACTTGACATTCAGTAGACTTTCCATAGGACAATGTTAGAACAGAACAGCAACTTGACCTTGTGTTAGCAATGCCAGCATTCAGTAGACTTTCCATAGCACTTGTACCAACTACTGTTCTAGTAGTCGCAACCTCAACAATGCTTTCAGGAGCTGATATCTCAATATGACCTTGGACAATGTTAGACTCAACAACACTGGTAGCAGTACCAGTATTCAGTAGACTTCCCATAGCACCAGAAACAACTGCATTTTTAGTGGTCTTTACCTCAACAGTGCTTTCTGGGGCTAATACCTCAATGTCACTTTCTGCAATGTTCATATCTGCCAGATCTTGGGGAGCATTCCACGCCATGACCTTTTCAAAAATGCTAGTCTTTGTTAGTTTTTCAGCTGTGTTCTTTCCTGCTTTAATAACCTGCGTTTCAGCATTAGCCAGGTTTGTTTGTGTCTCTGATACTGACTTAACTTTAATTGATCTCTCTTCAAGCCAAGAATCAGCTGCATTAGTAGTATTCTTAATCTCTACTGTCTTAGTGGTATGAATGCTGATAGTGGCATCTTTTGCATGACCTATTTGGTCTGACAAGCTTTTAGGAACCTGAGATTCTGCGCTAGCCTGACTGTGAGATGTGGTTTTTGCTTGATCAATGTTAGACAGAACAGCACTAGTAGCAATGCCAGCATTCAGTAGACTTTCCATAGCACTTGTACCAACTACACTTCGAGAAGTCTTAACCTCAACAGTACTTTCAGGAGCTGATGTCTCAACTTGACCTTGATCAATGTTAGACAGAACAGCACTAGTAGCAATGCCAGCATTCAGTAGACTTTCCATAGCACTTGTACCAACTACAGTTCTAGTAGTCTTAAGTTCAACACTGCTGTCAGGAGCTGATATCTCAACTTGACCTTGGACAATGTTAGACTCAATAGCACTTGTAGCAATGCCAGTATTCAGTAGACTTTCCATAGCACTTGTACCAACTACACTTCGAGAAGTCTTAACTTCAACAGTACTTTCAGGAGCTGATGTCTCAACTTGATCTTGGACAATGTTAGACAGAACAGCACTAGTAGCTATGCCAGCATTCAGTAGACTTTCCATAGCACTTGTACCAACTACACTTCGGACTTAACTTCAACAGTTTTCAGGAGCTGATGTCTCAACTTGACCTTGATCAATGTTAGACAGAACAGCACTAGTAGCAATGCCAGCATTCAGTAGACTTTCCATAGCACTTGTACCAACTACAGTTCTAGTAGTCGCAACCTCAACAATGCTGTCAGGAGCTGATATCTCAACTTGACCTTGGACAATGTTAGACTCAATAGCACTTGTAGCAATGCCAGTATTCAGTAGACTTTCCATAGCACTTGTACCAACTACACTTCGAGAAGTCTTAACTTCAACAGTACTTTCAGGAGCTGATGTCTCAACTTGACCTTGGACAATGTTAGACAGAACAGCACTAGTAGCAATGCCAGCATTCAGTAGACTTTCCATAGCACTTGTACCAACTACTGTTCTAGTAGTCGCAACCTCAACAATGCTTTCAGGAGCTGATATCTCAACTTGACCATGGACAATGTTAGACTCAATAGCACTTGTAGCAATGCCAGTATCCAGTAGACTTTCCATAGCACTTGTACCAACTACAGTTCTAGTAGTCTTAAGTTCAACACAGCTGTCAGGAGCTGATGTCTCAACTTGACCTTGATCAATGTTAGACAGAACAGCACTAATAGCAATACCAGCATTCAGTAGACTTTCCATAGCACTTGTACCAACTACTGTTCTAGTAGTCGCAACCTCAACAATGCTTTCAGGAGCCGATATCTCAATATGACCTTGGACAATGTTAGACTCAACAACACCGGTAGCAGTACCAGTATTCAGTAGACTTCCCATAGCACTAGAAACAACTGCATTTTTAGTGGTCTTTACCTCAACAGTGCTTTCTGGGGCTAATACCTCAATGTCACTTTCTTCAATGTTCATATCTGCCAGATCTTGGGGAGCATTCCACGCCATGACCTTTTCAAAAATGCTAGTCTTTGTTCGTTTTTCAGCTGTGTTCTTTCCTGCTTTAATAACCTGCGTTTCAGCATTAGCCAGGTTTGTTTGTGACTCTGATACTGACTTAACTTCAACTGATCTCTCTTCAGGCCTAGAATCAGCTGGATTAGCAGTATTCTTAATCTCTACTGTCTTAGTGGTATGAATGCTGATAGTGGCATCTTTTGCATGACCAATTTGGTCTGACAAGCTTTTAGGAACCTGAGATTCTGCGCTAGCCTGACTGTCAACATGACTGATCTGAGATGTGGTTTTTGCTGTGTTATGAAGGTTACTAATGGTAGATCTTTGGACACTAGAGGCACTCTTTGTAAATGTTGGTTGTTCCCTCTCACTGGCAACTGGTTTGTTCTGTTTTGAAATAATTATCTGTTCTTGCACCACCAAAGTGCTAGTTGACCCTTCACCCAGGAAGCGGCTTTGAATGATCTCTCTTCTCGTTTTTTCTGTGCGTCCTTCGGCACTGGAGGAGGAGACCGCTGAACTAGACGTCTGTTTGTGGTCAAGTGAGCCATTTGTTAGAGCACTGTAGGTTGTGGTACTGGCTTTAAAACCGGTGTCGATGCTGGAGGTGTGCTTGGAGGTGACAGCACTGATGTTTGAGCCGGAAACACACTCACTAATGGAAGAGAAAGATAAAATAAGTTTCAACACTTTTTTCTTCTATGTAAAAAGTAAATTTAAACATTGACCATGTAAAAAAACAATTGGCACCATATCTGTGTCCTTACCTGATGCCCTCTCCATCCAGGATCTTCCTATATTGTGCAATCTCTAGTTCCAGGTGAGTCTTGATGTCAAGTAGCTGCTGATATAATGTCCCCTGCTGGTTGATGTCTGAGCGAAGCCTTCGAAGCTCATCTTCCAGGCTGTTCACCCTCATCTGATACTGAAGGAGGCACTGGCTATACCTGGTTGTCATCTCCATCTTGTTTTGCTCTAGGAACGACATCTGTTGGGGGGTGTAATCCGAAGAGAAATGGGAGATGCAGCTGAAGATTAGGAATTATGATCCTAAGACTCAGGGCACACTCCCCCACTTACGACTGTTACTGTAACCAGTCAAAAAAAGGCAACAGAAAAGAAAACAGCTTTTTGCAACTTTGCAACTTTGTGAAAATGAAAAAAGGCGAACGAAAGTACGAACATGAATGGTGAATGATATTCCCTTGTACCCAAATACATTTACAGGAGAAGCCTCAATCACAATCATGATGGCAAGCAACATTGTTAGACTACTCCTGATGGTAACCAGACCAAAGTAAATGTAAGTCAGGTTTGTAGACCAAGTATACTTGCGTATACAAGGAATTTGGTCTCTAGATTTATCCCATCCGTGAATTAGTGAACAAAGAGAGCACACAGTGAGCACAGTGAGTTGAAGCACACATGAACCCAAAGCAGTGAGCTGCCTTGCTACAGCGGCACTCGGGGAGCAATGAGGGGTTAGGTGCCTTGCTCAAGGGCATTTCAGCCGTTCCCACTGATCGGGGATCGAACTGGCAACCCTTCGGTTCCAAGCCCGAAGCCCTAACCAAGACAACAATGCATTTCAACACCAACATATCAGGTTTAACTTGTGTAAAGCAGACGTTTTTTGAGTTCATAGTTGCGTTGCATAGTTTCTGAAATGTCCTCGAGGTCAGACACCCAACTTTGCTGTAAAGGACAGTTATACAACATGGGTCCCTGGAGAAGTGATTTATGACATTTTACCTGAGAGTGCAGTTGTTGAAGCTCAATGGATAGATTCTGGAAAGTTTGCTTGAGCTCGCACAGACCCGTTGTGCTGGATTCAGTCTCTGTCGAGTTGTGTGTCTCTTGGGCCTGAAGCTCACTCATCTTCAAAGACAATTCAATTCAAATAAATTACACTCTGCATACATGCATCTTGTGAAACACGCATTGAGGCATACTGTAATCACACACTTGACTCAAACCCAAAGCCTAAGGCATGGGAGGGGAGCATATACCAAAAGGGCAAAACCCCATGGGAGCTAGTTGCAGGCACATCTCTAGTCATCAATTAAAGATTTGCACAATACACAGCAATGTATTCATTAGCTTCCACTTACTTAACCTTTACTATGTCCTTAATAACAGTGCTTAAATTGGACCTGAATATTCTTCAGATTTGTTTTTGTTTCAAATAAAGACTTAAAATTATGACAAACACAGGAAAGTTTAATTAATCATTAATCACGTTTGTAATTCATCTCTAATACTTCCCCCTACTAAAACCTTTACATGCAGGCTTGTGAATCATTCACATTCCAAATCATGCAACATTTCAAAAATACCCTTTAGTGTTGATTTGTTTTAGCCCCGACCCACCTTCTTATCAAACCATTTCTCGACCTCCCGTTGGTTTTTCTGGACCACAGCCATACACTGCTCTCTGATGTGATGAAGCTCCTGAATCAGATCCGCAGACTCTTTGGTGGCTAGTTCCACATTCACAGAACCAGATTCCAGTGAGCGGACCTCAAGAAGTCTCTGTGAAGAGGAAATAAGCGTAGGGTAATAAGACTATAACAAGGAAAATAAATATGATGAACATGTGGGTTGTTACAGTACAGTCTTAAAGGGTATGTGCATGTGCTCTGATACACTACACTAGCTAGCACATAGCACAAACAATAGGCTGTATGCACGACTCCATTTTGGATTTGCTTATACTGGCCAATCAACTTCCTGTTATGCTGTACACAGTAGGCTATGACAGAAAAAGCCAGATTACTGGCCTGTCAGTTTTAATATAGTAGGCTATTGCTAGTTGAACAAAATAGCTAAAGTTATCTAATCAGTTGCTTGGTTAAGGTTAAGCACATTTGAAAGCCTTTTCCCATGCTGGAGGGAGTGGCACACAATATTTTCACAAAGTCTGTCTACATTACCGTGAGACATGGTCTTGAAGACAATGACTATATAAAAATGCCATATCTGCCAATGTATTATTGTAAACAGGAAGTTGATATGCCACTATAAGCGAATCCAAAATGGAGTTGTGTATAGAGTGCATAACATAAGCTATTGCAAACAATATCACATGCCAGCTTTCCCAGCTTCATGTCTCTAGTTGGCCCCATGGAGGGGACAGATGTTGTATGCTAGTGTGGAACAAAGAATGTAATCACAGGTTCCTTGGGTGTGGTCCATTAAAAGGCCCAAGTTAGGCTCTGATCCGGCAGAAAGAGAGAGAAAGTCAGAGAGAGAGAGAGAGAGAGAGAAAGAAAGACAGAGAGAGAGTCCGAGAAAGATAGAGAAAAGAGAGAGAGAGCTACGGAGAATGGGAATCTCACATCCTGGTGCTCTGTACTCAGGTAGGCCAGCTCCTCTTCTTTCTGACTGAGCTCAAACTCCAGCTCGGCATTCTGGGCCTCTCCATCTCTCTGGAGCGCCTGCAGCAGGTGGACCTCCATCTCAGAGGACAGGCACATCTTCGCCTCCTCATCAGTCCTGCAGAGGACACGTAGAGGGATGGGTGAGTGTCTACGTCTGTATGTTACTCTGTTTATACATGATTTTGAATGAAGTTTGTGAAATAGAAAATCCTTTGTCTGCGTGTTTGTGCACTAGAGTGTATGAGTGCACTAACTTGATTTGATAGTCTTGAGTTTCAAACTGGGCATGTTGAATCTGCAGATTTAACTTCGTAATTGCACAGAAGTAGTCAGTGATCTGTACCAGGAGAGAGAGAGACAGAGAAAGAGAGAGAGGGAGAGTAATCACATGGTTTAATTTCACAAATGATGACAAAGCCAACCATACCACCCACAGCAACAGCAACAATTAATAGCAGACACTTACCATTTAAAAGTAGTAATATAATGGTTACTATGTAGAAAAGGAAAAGTCAGGGCCGTCCAATATATGAAACCACGTTATATTGCAAATGCATAAACCAGTCAAGTTTTTGTGAACAGTTTTTGTTTTTTTCGATAAGTCATTCCAATCTGACTGTCCATTACCCTGCACTTATCGGATTGAATCAAGGTAAACATACATAGCAGGTGCTTTTATCCAAAATAATTTACATTACATTATAATGTATCACATCACATACACTTAAAAAAATGATGCATTTTTCTTACTTAAAATGATTTAAATAAAAAAATTAAGGGGGTAGTTGGTAAATTGTTGCCATATGGCAACAATGCGCAACGGTGGAAAATGCTGTAAAATCCATTTTTTTCTTTAAAAACGTATTTTTATTTAATTGCAAGTCTTTTCAAATATGAACTAAATTAAGGTTGACTTAGTTATGCTCTGATACATCTAGTTTTATACCTAACATAATACAAATTCATCTGTATTTTGGGCAATAAAGTGATAATATCATGGTAATGAAGATAAATAACCTTGTTTTTGATCAAAACCAAAGTTTATATGAAATAAAGTCATCATTTAGATGACTATGTTTCATTATGATGACTTTCATTTCCCATATTCATAGGGTTCTATCGCAGTCAGAGGACATGTTCAACTGCACTGAGACTGCACCGTCACAGAGCCCTCCCCTTCAGAAAGCATGCAAATCCATGCCGCACACACAGAGAGACACAGCTATCCTTCACATAATCCCCCTGACACACTTCTCCTGCCCTGTAAACTCATGCTTCATCCATATCTGGGGTCCCACACACAAGGATCAACCTAACCTAGGGGTCCTAGGTGTGGTTTTTATACTACAGGCACACACTGGGCATGCATTGGATGGCTCCATAGCAAGCCAGCCCACTTCTTATACCATGTATATGAGAGAAGGATCACCCCTTTTGCCCTTGAATTTGGGCCTGTGAAGTACTAAAACTGTAGCCATAGAGCTAGAGTGGGTGACTGCAGCCGCTATCCACTATACTTATCAATGTTATTCTCCTTCTGCATTGTAGCTAATCCTGACACTTCATTGGCTATTATCTTTACCAAAATCCCAAACAGAAATGATGAAAAAAGCATGTAGTTGACTGTGTAGTGAACAATAACACAAAATACATCTTATCGCTCCAGTCACTATAATATCTGGACCTTGTTCCACGGATAAGTTGCAAATTGGTAAACATTTACAATATAATACTCCAATATGTCTGGAATTACAAATAAAGTGTAAACAATGTTTTTTTTTTTGCTTTAAAATATTGTCAAAAGTTGTAATATTGTATTCCTATGATGTCATTCAGTAATATTGTAATCCTATGATGTCATTCAGTTGAATGGGCATAAAAAGGTTCCATAACTGCATGCTGTTGCCATATGGCAACAATTATATTTTGCCAATTTACAAAATACTCATTATATATAAATTTGTTTTAATGATAAATTGTTCATGTTTACATAGTCCAGATAGTGGTCATAGAGGTACGTCTCTATAGAAATGTGAAGTACTAACAACATCTCCTAGTCATGTGACAAAACAATTATTTTTTCATACAAAAAATTAAAGTCCTCTTCTTCACTTTTAAATAATAAAATATAGGTTTTGTGTTACTACCAATTAGAAACACTAAGATATATTAACTGTTGCCACATGGCAACAACATGCAGTAGAGGGATAACAGTTAACGTTATGTCAGCATTTGGTAAAACGCTCAAAAGAATGAACAACAACAAATTCCAAAGGAGAGGTGTGGCCTTGAATGATGCCCAACAAAATGTCATGGGGATTTAAGTAGTGTTTTCTTCCTGTGACACATGAAGTTGCCTGATGGGCTGCTTTAATCTGGGTGTGGGATGTGCCCAGCCCTGACTTGCAATCTGCTGTTGGGTGTTAGGCTACTGACCTATATCAGTTATCTTCCACATCAGTGATCTCAGGTTCTACAAGTTTTGAAATGCCATATCAGAGGGTTAAAATGTAGGGGATATTTGCATTGTCACATGACTGTCTGGTACATTTTTTTACACTGCCTGTTACTGATGTTGTTACATTTCACAGTATTTCCATGATTTTCTAGACTTTGACAGCTGAGAGTTTGACAGCTTAACATGTTCATGTGTAAAGTAAATCGGTTGAAGTCATCCAGAGACAGACAGGGGCTACCTGCTGGCGAAGCTCAGTGATGGTTTGAAACTTCGCTGTGAATTCTCGGTGCTCCCCAGGCGCCTTCTTGTTGACATACTCCTGGATCTGATGTTCAAGTTTCTGGTTTGATGCCTCTAACTCGGACACCTTTTTAAGAACACACACACACACACACACACACACACACACACACAAAGATGAATTGAAAGGGGTCATTTAGTTTGGGTTGTCTGTCTGGTAAAACTCATTGTAACCTGCTGACTGTTCTCTAACTTTTCTGTTAACTAAACAGCTTTTTTAACATTTAAAAGGTCAACATTTTACTTTTAGCATAACCTAATGCAAACCAAGGACTGACGCTACCAACTTTATGATTATCACTTTATCATTACGACAGTCTTACACAATAGTCTCATCTTTCTCCAGTCCGGTTCTTACCTTGTACAAGTATGAGGCAAGGCGCTCGTTCAGATTTTGCATGGAGTCTTTTCCTTCGCTCTCCGGAGAGAACTGACGCACAGACGGAATGTAAGGACGAGCGGAATGGAAAGGGCCGCCCGCAGTGTACCTGTAACGTCGCGACCACCATCCCTGTGAAGAAATGTGACCGCTTTGCCAGAGCTGGTTAAGAAACATGCCGCTGCTCGCACGCAGCGATTTTTGCTGCTCGGAGCAACTGAAGCGGTTCGGGGAACTACCAGTTATAGCGGAGTGGTGATGCTCCTGCCCACGATGTCACCAGCAATCAAGACTGGGTCGTCACAAGGCGTAGAAAAAAACCTGATAGGTCTAGGTTGAAATGTGTCACCAAACCAACCCAAAGATAATCTCTTGCAAAGCCGGTTCAGCTGACATATATTTTGAAGTTCAACGATCTATTAAAACCATTGCCATTTAAATATGCACGCAACCTGACATATTCCCCAGCATTTGCGCGCATTCAAAACATTTGGAGTCACCTGCACAAAACATCTCAACCAGGAATGTCAGTAAACACTTAGGATGTAGCCTACATAGAAATTTCCACAGATAGAGTGAAACTCTGCTTTCAGCAAGTGGAATAATTCTTGTACGCGTGCCATGCAATACGATTTTATTTTTTTTTTTAAAAAGCGTTAGACTGGGCTACATAATGTAACGCCAATGTGTCTCATACATTGTTTTGAGGAAAAGTTAAATCACAGTGGTAAAGGTCTAGTTCCACTTAATCAATATGATTTTTTTGTCAGAATTTAATGCTGGATAATTACATCACATGGTTCATAATTAGTCAGTTAACATCATACATCAGAAATAAAACTACATCACCTTTCTTTGATCGATTTCTTTTCTAAGGATGGTATGGAGAAACGTGATAAACGATAAAAAAAAAAAATACATTTTATTTATTTATTTTTAAATTGAGGTCCATCTAGAGCAGTGTTTCTCAGTATTGCTCAATATTGCAAACAACTCAAGTATATTATATTTTACCACATCTACTCGCGGACCACACTTTGAGAAACACTTATTTAGAGAGGATCTAGACAGGCTGAATAACACAAAGCGGTCAGATATTGGCCTACATGTTAATATAATATTATACATTGGCTTTACATGTTAATATAATAATATTCATAAGCCTCAAGACCATTTTGACATACAGTGATTTGAGGATTATGTTAAACATGCATGTAAAGACCTACATGTAAAAAACCTGTGTGTTTAAAAGGCATTATGTTACAGCTCCCAACAAACAATCCCTGGCCATGTGCATGCATATATCATAGTTAGTAAAATAGTCCTCTAAACATACAGAAAAACTAGCAATCATTCACATTTACCTCAACAAGTAAAACCCTTTCTCTATTTCCATAGAGAAAATGTAGGCCTAATATATGCATGTATACACAGTTCAGTTAGCCAGTCAGTCAGTAATAATGTGAATGAGTTTAACGACTGTCAGACCTAATAAGCATTTGTTCACATGTGGATGAAGCGGTGGTTTGAGTCTTCGGTTTATAGCTTGATATGCTCGATGACCGTCGACTTCAAGGCAGCACTGCGACCGTCGACTTCGGCACCTAACCCTAAGCTTAACCCTAACCCTAACCTAACCCTAGTGCCTTCCTGCAACGCTGCCTGGAAGACGACATGGGGGCTTGATACATCATTGTGCCAGTTTATATGACATGACACGGCAGCTATGCAATGGCCACACCTGTGGCTTTTCTATTTGTCTTCCGTTCACAAGGGCAGAGTTAGCTCTAATCTCTTATAATTGTTTTGAAATGTCACCCCGTGCAGTGTGACCTTTAGAAGAGGGACGTGCTGTTAGTCAAGAGTCCTGTTCCCATCTTCAGCTTGAACTTAATCACCTTTTTCATTTGTGTTTTCATGACTTTTTCAGAGCTGAGAGTAAACAAACACAGATTAAAGGAACAGTGATTCTGGTCAAAGGGCTAAAAGGATGTGAGCTCACACCATTCCTTGCCTCTGAGTAACGTATGTTTCATTTCAATTGGAATAGTGTATGACCACTTTGCTTGTTTCCCATTTACAGAAGAGGAGAGGATATAGCCTATGATTATAACCTTTATTGTTTACAGAAGAGGAGAAGATATAGCCTATGATTATAACCTTTATTGTTTACAGAAGAGGATAGGATAGGATATTGCATAAGATTAACCTTTATTTTCTATCTATTATTTACTGTTACTGTGGTAGTTCACCCCTTATTGTGGTCATTGAATTCTTTCAGGGCACTCAGAGGAGCACAGCGTCACTACTGTAGACACATCTGGTCCACATGCACATACATTCAAACTACAGTTGGCATTCACATTCATAACTAACAGACATTTATCTTTTCATTGTCATATTCCCTCCAGCAACCACACATGCTCTCCAAATGCTCCCCTCCACCCAGACATCCCCGGCATAGTGTTGCAAAGTTGTCGCTTTGGGGCACACATACAGACAGGGGCATAAGAAGCAATCTACTGATTTTGGACAACATTGGAATCAAGGACTTTAAATAGAAAAGGGGTAATGGCTATACACACCTCCAAGTTCTCCAGAGGGGTAGACTATGACACAAGGCAAATGGAGTGATGAGAGTTCTCCAGAGGGGTTGACTACGACACAAGGCAAATGGAGTAGAGGGGTTGACTACGACACAAGGCAAATGGAGTGATGAGAGTTCTCCAGAGGGGTAGACTACGACACAAGGCAAATGGAGTGATGAGAGTTCTCCAGAGGGGTTGACTACGACACAAGGCAAATGGAGTGATGAGCCTGTAACCAGGTGTGTTCTAATTGGGGAAGCAGAGCCAACAGGTCGTGGCTCTATGCCTTGTTGCTTGGATTAAAGATAATAATTGACCATGTTTACACAACAACATTCACATGTAACTTCATATTCTTAAAATAGTCTGAAGTTATAAGTTTAAAAAGACTGCTGGAACTTTTGCCTCTGTTTGTCAAATTTGAATGGACTTCAGGCTTTATGCTTAACATACAGCTAATCACGCTTCATAGAGCACCCCCAAGGAGTTCCAGTCTTTGAATGCTCCCCCTCCCCTTCTTACATGATGAGATGAATGCTCCCCTCCCCTTCTTCCATGACGAGATGAATGAATCCCTGCACTATAACCATGTCTGCTTGGGGTGCTCCTTTAGGGGGTGCACTCCCAGTAGGGGGTGTTCTTAGCATCAACGATGAAAGCAATAATTGAATGAAGGCAGCGACAATACCTCACAGAAGTGGATTTACATCTTTGTGAGAAACACATCAGGCCAATCCACCCTGGACTCGTGGGTGCCTCGGACACAGGAAGTAGCTCTAGAAATTAGGCTAAACCCAAGTGTGTAAGCAGATGTCATCACTGCCTCTCTTCAAGGCGTAGTTCTTAATCCTGGTGAATGACGGCTGGTTTTTGAACTCAATATCCAATCAAATATCTCCTTCCGTCCAGTGCATATATAAACAATGTTACTGATTGGCTGGATTATTACCAGCAGCCAATTTGTTTCATTTAGAGAGCCATGACTACACAAACACCTTGATTTTACTATGATTTTTTAGAGCGCACACACACAGACCTGACAGTATTGGATTAGAATTGAGGACTACACATGTAAGGTGACCAGAGGTTAACTTTACTCTGTCTTCAGCTCTGTACCTGTTGGTCATCATTACATATGCTCAAGCTGTCACCGTGCCGTCAATGTATGGAAAGGAAACCTAAGGACACATATTTGGGCAGGCATCTACCAATGACTCCCCTTGCTTCATCTGAATTGAACAGTGTTCAGTGTTCAGTGAAGAGGAAATAAACTAACTCATGCTTAATGCAGAGAACAAGAACAACATGGCATTAGGTTAGTGGCATGTGTATGAATAAGGAACAAAAGTGCAACCTAAAAGTTTTTCTGGACAATTTTAAAAGCAAAGCAAAAATGACACGATGAAACGAGAAGGGTGCCACAGACAAGCCTGTACTTTGTTCTGGGGAAGGTAAGACCGGATTTTACACATACGTGCGCGTTAAATGTCAAACAGCACCAGAGGCATTAGGCTCAGCTCTCTTTTCCTTACTCTAAATGCCACTTTCTCACATGTCGAAACCGGGGCTGAGGGAACTGAAGAATGGCTGGCCTTGGCATAAACTTGTTCCAACTCCTGACTGTGGATTTGCAAAGAGCCCTCTCTGCTCAGTTAAAGGTCAAATACAAGAGGATTGGTCCCTATTAACAGTTCTTAGGAGCTGCTTTAGTTCAAACTGATAACTGCCTGTCTATGATCTGCATATAAATGCAAAGGTTCGGAGCGGCTCTTGAAGCATACAGCATGCGTATATCAGCCATAATCACCATCAGATTGTGAAAGTGAAATTCCCCTTTTTTAGGAGTTAAAAGACTCAGGGCGTTGGTGAGGGATAACAGAATGCAAAGCTAAAACTAAAACACACTAAAGAGGAGGAAAGAGGCATTTTAATGTCAAACTAACCAACTAAATATCTAACTACCAGCCAACTGATTTGCAGTACCGGTATGTTGGTGATATTTTTGGAAAAATATTTAAAAACTACTTCATTTCTGAAGCATAAAGTAGTATTGTGAATAGCCTGAATGTCTATGACATGGGTTTAGATTAGATTAGATTAGATTCAACTTTACTGTCGTCGCGCAGTTTGCGTCTAACTAGAAGTGCAAAAAATTTATAAATATAAGTATAAGTATACTTTTTTGATCCCGTGAGGGAAATTTGGTCTCTGCATTTATCCCAATCCTTGAATAAGTGAAACACACTCAGCACACAGTGAACACACAGTGAGGTGAAGCACACACTAATCCCGGCACAGTGAGCAACAGTGGCGCTCGGGGAGCAGTGAGGGGTTAGGTGCCTATATGTGCAATGTGATACAAAGTATAGACAGGTGATGCATAGACAGGACAAAATATATTGTGCAGTGTAGATAGTAGTATACTGTTGGTTTTGTGACAGAATCACGTTTCTGTCATGTTTACAATATTTAATCTACCCAAATATGTTTATTTACTTATTTTCACTACATCACACTTTTATTATATATTACTTCCTCACCATTGTCACTTGAAGTAGGGGAGAACCGGGATGAATGAAACACTTCTTAATTAAATGTAATTTACAAAGACATCGTAAAACACTGAAAGTTAATATTTTGTCTCTAGCAACCTACATCTATCCTCTGTCAAATACAGTTGCATCTACAGCTCTGAACAAAACCGTTCAAGAGTTATTTAAGGAGAAGTCGAACGTGTGTTTTGTTTCATTCGTCCCTCCTGGCTGGGACAAATGAAACAGCATGGGGGACGAATGAAACATACAGCTTAAATTATGTAAACTTCCCACAATTTCAATATTTGACAACATATCATGAATAGTACTTCAAGTAGGTGTTATTTTAGATAGATTGCTGCTGGGCTATATGTCTTGGTTCATGTCTGTTAACAACTCATTGATGTCATGGTAAAGCGCTTATCTCGCGATTATGGAAATAGCATGCACTATGCAATTAATATAGCTAGAACAATGCATGTTTCGAATTATATAATGTTTCTATAGTACAAAATGTTATTTCACTCTGTTTTTACCTGGTTAAAGCCACCACACATCCAAATAAGTGCCCTTCATGACCAACAGGTCTCCATAGGTTAACATGGCAAAACTCGACCCCCTACCTGATAGCCCCAAATATATTTGCATCTTTCTAAAACTGCTTTTCCATGTCTCACCTGCATAAAATATAGTATAAACACAGATATGTGTGCATTAACTTAGAATAAATGGGGTTTACTGCCTGGTCGGGACAAATGAAACAGGTGTTTCAATCGTCCCGCCATAGACATCTAGCATTATAGGCTGTTTTGCATCCATTACAAACAAACATGCAATGTGAACGTCTGGGATTGGGGAGAGCACTAAATGCTCTAGGGCAATTCCATGCAAAACTGTCACGTCCATAACGCCAACTAAATACCATGGCATTGTGTTGGCGTTATGGACGTGACAGTTTTGCGTGGAATTGCCCTCTACTGAATAAGCATGAAGTCAACCCTTTAAATGAAAAACACTCTTTAATAATCAAAAAAATAAACCGCTAATGAAGTAAACTTGTGACCATCAAAAATCGTTTATCGCCTGTAACTCTGTGATACCAGGACGTAACAGGAAGGCATTTGACTGAGCAACGGAGGTTAAAGGAGAATTCCGGTGTGATATTGACCTAAAGTGTATTGAAACATGATACCGAGTGTGAACGTATGTCTCATAGCCCATCTTGGCTTGTCCCCTGCACTCCAAAATCTGGCGCTAGTTAGCCGATGCTACCAACAACTTTTTCAATAGTGGTGCTTCAGCATCGGGCTAGCCATGCAAATAAATCACTGTTTTACATCCATTTACGAGGCTCAATGTATCTCCACACTTCATTGGTAGACTTCCGAGGGCCCTGACATTTAAAACGAGACATTGAGAACTTTGAAAAAGCACTGGTAGTTTACTTACAAGACGATTTATACAGACAGTATCTTCACGAAGTTTAGTGTTTGCAGGGATCAGATTCCAAAAATAATTCAGTGGAAATGCATGGATTCCAGTTGCTGCTACTGGAAGAAACTGGAATCCATGCATTTCCACTGAATTATTTTTGGAATCTGATCCCTTATCATACATGTTCATTCTTACTCGTTGCTTTCGACTTTATCGTGATTAAATTCAAGATGGCTGCAAACGCTAAACTTCGTGAAGATACTGTCTGTATAAATCGTCTTGTAAGTAAACTACCAGTGCTTTTTCAAAGTTCTCAATGTCTCGCTTTTAAATGTCAGGGCCCCTCGAAGTCTACCAATGAAGTGTGGAGATACATTGAGCCTCGTAAATGGGTGTAAAACAGTGATTTATTTGCATGGCTAGCCCGATGCGAAGCACCACTATTGAAAAAGCTGTTGGTAGCATCGGCTAACTAGCACCAGATTTTGGAGTGCAGGGGACAAGCCGAGATGGGCTATGAGACATACATTCGCACTTGGTATCATGTTTCAATACACTTTAGGTCAATATCACACCGGAATTCTCCTTTAATATGCTCTATGTTTTGTCCAAATGATGACTGTCTATCATCGTTGCACTCGGAGAAAATCGGAATGTTTCATTCGTCCCCCGTTTCAATCGTCCCGGTTGTACCCTAGTTTGCTAGCTTAGTGACCTTCTAATTGACTAGCCAATCAGGTGTGGTGGAGGTCATGAGCTGGAGTCTCGCTTTAAACATAATAGGAAGTGAGCTGTCAAACCGGCGGGGAGTTGAATGTTCAGTCAATGCGTTGTGTCGGTATTATTAGTATTTTCTATTAGTATAATTAGTATTTTTTTTTTTTATGAAATGTTTTTTTGAAGTGTTGAAATCTCATTGTGAAAATGTCTCATTGAGACTGGTGCAAGATATTTGAAAGGGTTCATTTTTGAAGGTTATTGCTCTGTGAAATTGTATGTCAAATTGAAAAAGTGATCTCTCTCTATATATATTTTTTCTCTCTCTCACTCTTAAGAAATGTCTGACAATTCCCCGGCCAATGCAAATGTTGACCTTCTGTTAGGGCCACCAAATATATCTACTCCCGTTCGTCCTACTACCTTGCATAGTACTCTTCAACAGGGCTATAGACATACTTTTCCCTCCCTCAACACTTCTGTGCATCCTACCACTTCAATTAGTGGGCCTGTAGCCAGCCACCCAGCGATAATTCCTGGGCAAAGGCTGTTGGCTGAAACTTTACCAGAACCTGCTCCTGATGAATATCCACCTCATTCTTCTTCTGACATGTCATTGACACCATCCTTTGTTTCGGAAATAGTCATGAAACGTGAACTGCCAAAAGCATTACCAACACCTGGAAGAGAACTTGGACATTTGGCTCATCTTAAATGAACTGAAACAGTGGAGAGACCCAGTACACAGAAATGCTGGCAGAGAAACCTGAAACTGCTCACATTTGGAATCAAAGATAGAAGCTATTGCAAATGAAACTGAACAAAAGCTGACTGAACTTAAAACCATTGTGATTAAAGATTATGAAAAAATGGAGGGACAATATGATAACTTGTTGAAGGCAATAAAAACTTTATTGACAGAACAATCTGAAGCAGACAAAGCTAATCAATTAACTGAGTTCAGGTTTATGGTAGAACAGCTGCAGCTAGAAGTTCAACAGGACATCTGTGCCAGCCATGAAGCTTCATATGTGTCTCAAGAACAGCTCTCCAGTAAATTAGATCAGTGTGTAGCACTGTTTGAGAAACTTTCTACCACAGTTAATCGTGTAGACACAAAATTGCCAGTTCACAAACAAGACAATGAAAGCGAGTTCAAGAAGCTCAATGATTGAATTGATGCTGTTGCTAGGAAAACCTCTATTACCTATCCGCATACAGTGCCTGGAATCCGGACTTCTTTTGGGTCTCCTGTGATTTCTCCTCCTATTAAGACTGACCATCTGAAACTTTCGTTTCCCATATTTGGAAGACCTCATGATGACTCTGATCCTGTCCTTTATCTGTCCAAATGTCACGATATTCTGGCTGTCCAACCATTAGCTGATGTTGACATTCTAGCTACCTTCAGGAGTGTCCTTCATGGTACTGCCCGTGACTGGTGGGAGATTGCTCGAATGACTGTTTCCTCTTGGGATGAGTTTCAGACATCTTTTTTATCTGAAGATTATGAAGATGAACTTGCTGATCGTGTCCGCATGACACGTCAGAGTGACAATGAGCCCATCCGAGATTTTGCCTTTTCATACAGAGCCCTCTGTAAAAGATGGAAACCAACCATGTCAGATTGTGATCTAGTCAAAATGATTTTGAAAAATGCTAAACCTCATCTCACCAGCCAGCTATGAGGACGAGTCACTACAGTAGATGATCTTGTGAGACTAGGTCACCAACTGGAAAAAGACTTTGAACAACAGATGGAATATGAAAAGGTACATTCAGCTGCCCGACATCTTGCTTCAATGTCCAAAGGGTCAAACACACCACCTGAAAAGGCTCCAGTCACATGTTGGAGATGTAAAGGTCATCACGCTCCTGGTTCTTGCCCTCACTATCGGACCTCCTCTGCGGACCAACATGCTGAAAACCAGCCCTCTTCTTTCAAACAGTCTCCTCAACCTTGAAAACCTGTTAACCAGGGTGGGAACAACACTGCCTTGACTACTGTAATAAACAGGAAAATTGTACCCAAGTCTACAAGCCAAGATACTGGTGTTTCTACCTCATGCTTCCCTAAGCAGCTAGTAGTTCCCATCTCTGTTTGCTCTTGGTTTGGGAAAGCCATCATTGACACTGGAGCAACATTCACTCTAATACAGGAAAGCATCTGGAACGACCTTAAAAGGGTCAATGAGGAGTTAAAACCATGGCTAAGTGGACCCCTGTACCTAGCTAATGGGGAGACAGAAATACCATTGGGTGTGGTAGAGCTGCACTTAAGCATCCATAGTCATGACTTTCCTTTACCTGTGGCGGTGCTAACTTCAAAGGCCTTCGCCTACACTATGATGTTGGGTTTAGACTTCCTGTTTTTAAGTGGTCTTCAGGTGAATGCAGCCGACTTACAGTACAGTTTTAAATGTGATTCAGCCGTCTACCCTTTTCAACCAGATGATGCTGTAGTGTTCAATGGTGCTTTGCCACTGACAACGTCTTCTGATGACAAGCTGCCAGCACCATCACAGACACAAGTTCTCAGTCTTCTTTCCTCTGTGCCTCCTCCTAGACTGCCCTCACTGCCAAAGTTGACATCTGAGGAGTATGTTCAGCTTGCAGTAAAAAACTCTGGCCTACAGGAGGAAGATAAGGCCCTCTTACAGCAGTTACTAGATGGACACCCAGAACTTTGCACTGGGAAACCAGGGAACACAAATATCCTCAAGCATTACATATATACCTCCAGCGAAGTTCCCATTAAGCAAAAAGCTTACCGGATGTCCCCCCTGGAGCGCTCAATTGTTGAACAGCAACTGAGTGAAATGCTGGACTGTGGCATTGTAGAACCTTCTTTCTCTGGATGGGTGTCTCCTGTGGTCCTCGTTCCGAAGAAAGATGGGGGGAAAACGCTTCTGCGTGGACTATAGACGACTTAATGCTGTGACTGAAACCGACGCCTATCCTCTGGCCAACATCTCAGAGCGCCTAGAGTCCCTTGCTGGAGCCTCCATCTTCTCCACTCTGGATCTGAACAGTGGATACTGGCAGGTATCAATGGATGATGACAGCAAAATAGACTGCGTTTATCATCTCAGCTGGTCTGTTTCAGTTCACTGTAATGCATTTTGGATTAAAAAATGCGCCAGCAACATTCCAGCAATTAATGGAACGTGTTCTTGGAGAACTCAGAGCGAATATATGTATGGTGTATCTCGATGACATAATAATCTACTCCTCCTCAGTAGAAAAGCATCTGTGTGACCTCCAAGCAGTCTTGCACAAACTCTCTATGGCAGGGCTGACTTTAAACTTAAAAAAATGCAAATTCTGTCTTCACCAGATCAAATATCTTGTTCACATAATTTCCAGTCAAGGGATTACAGCTGATCCTGATAAGGTGGAATCAATACAGGGCTACCCCGTGCCCAGCAACCTTAAAGAAGTCCAGCGCTTCCTGGGTCTTGCTGGCTGGTATCACCGTTTTGTGCCTGGGTTTTCCCAAGTGGCTGAACCGATCAATTCCTTGAAACGAAAAGGACAACCGTTTGTTTGGAGTGAAAAATGTCAATCAGCTTTTGACACCCTCAAAGAACATCTCATCTCTGCACCCATTCTTGGTCATCCAGACTTGAAGCTTCCTTTCACTGTCTACACGGATGCCAGCGAAGTTGGTCTAGGGGCTGTTCTAGCTCAAAAGAAACATGGTGGCCATGAAGAAGTCATTGCCTATGCCAGCCGAACCTTGAATAGGGCAGAGCGGAATTACTCAACCACAGAACAGGAATGCCTAGTGGTGATATGGGCACTGGAGAAGTGGCAGCATTACCACGAAGCAAAGCTGTTTACTGTGGTCACAGACCATGCTGCCTTACAGTGGGTCTTTAGTTACCTCCCGTTTAATCAGGTGGTCACTGCGGTTGCAGAAATTCAATTTCATTGTTGAATACCGAAAAGGGAAATTGAACGTTGCCCCTGATGCGCTTTCCAGGATACCCACGGGTGCTCCTTGTGTCTTGTCCTGTGGTGTAAAGGACTCTGACGAATTCCCCATTTCCATGGACACTATCTGGGAAGAACAGAACAAAAGTACAGAGATTCAAAATATCCATAAAATGATTATGGGATGGAGAGAAAACCACATTGGAGAACTTTGGTATTTTGGAAGACAAAGTATATCGCAAAACTCACCCGACTGATGGACAGGTCCATTACCGTCCCTTGTTCACTGAAGGAGCAGCTCTTACGTGCTTATCATGAACATCCAATGGCAGGCCACCAAGGGTTGTTCAAGACCTATAAGCGCCTTCAAGACGTGGTTTTCTGGCCTCGGATGTGGAGCGAGGTGAAAGAGTTTGTAAGAAACTGCAAAACCTGTCAAAGTTTTAAAAATACCACACAGAAACCTGATGGCTTGATGCAGCCAACCATTGTGAAAGAATCCAATCAAATGATTCGTGTTGATTTAATGGGACCTTTCCCACGTAGCTCAGACAGGAATGAGCACTTGCTGGTCTTTGTTGACTACTTCACCCGCTGGGTGGAGCTGTTTCCTCTCCGGTCTGCTACTGCACCTGTGATTGGAAAGATCTTTCATAAAGAGATAATTACCCGTTGGGGTGTACCTGACTGTATTTTGTCTGACAGAGGTTCTCAGTTTGTCTCTTCCATGTTTCGGGAACTCTGTGAGAAATGGGCAGTCAAGCCCCAGACAAACATGACGGAAAGGGTTAACAGAAACCTGAAAACCATGATCGCCTCATATGTCACAGAAAATCACCGTCACTGGGACCGGTACTTACCTGAATTTCGCTTTGCCTTGAATTCTGCAGTCCATGAAACGACTGGCTATTCCCCGGCGGAATTGCAGTTGGGACGAAAGCTTAAAAGCCCTTTAGACCAAGTCCTGCAGGTGAATGAGCTTTACCCGGACACTTCTCCTTATGAGGTAGTGCATTTCATTGAGAGTTTGAAGTCCAAAGCCCAGGAGAACAGCAGACAAGCTAAAGTGCGCCAGTTGCGCAACTACAGCAACTACAATCATCGAAGGGATGTGTGCTTCAAGAGCCAAGATCGGGTTTGGGTCCGTAATCACCCTCAATCTAAAGCATCCAAGTACTTCTCCGATAAACTTCCTCCTAAATGGAAAGGCCCTTATCGTGTTCTCCAACCTTTAGGTCCAGTAAATTACCTTGTGGTGCGAGAAAATGATGGAGAAGATCAAAGCAATGTCAATGTCAAAGTCAGCTTTATTGTCAATTTCTTCACATGTTCCAGACATACAAAGAGATCGAAATTACGTTTCTCACTATCCCACGGTGAAGACAAGACATATTTGACCAATTTTAAGTCCACAGACAAACATAACATTCAAGTAAACAAAAAAGTAAGTAAATAAGTAAATAAGAGGGCACATATAATAATGGAAAAATAAGAGCAGCAAAATGTTGTTGAAATTGTGCATAGACAGTCAATAAAATACTAGTGCAAGTACTGTAAAATACTATAAAATACTGTTTGACCTAAGTAATAAAGAAAGTGGCATAGTGGTGCAAGTTACATTACATTACATTACATTACATTATATTTGGCATATTTACATATAAGTTATGTAAGAGCAGCAGAAGTGTTGTGTTTTCAGGACAACAACACCAAGTTGTAAAGTGTACAAGTGTGCAAGTGTTCAAGTGTGCAGGTGGAGTAGTGCAGGCGGCCATTGTGGGTCCAATGTCCAGGATGTTATGTAGCTGAGGGTGGAGGGGGAGGGAGAGAGTTCAGCATCCTTACAGCTTGGTGTATGAAGCTGTTGGTGAGTCTGGTAGTGCGGGAGCGCAGGCTTCTGTACCTCTTCCCAGAGGGCAGTAGATCAAACAGATTGTGAGCGGGGTGACTTGCATCACCACAATTTTGGTCAGCCTTATGGGTGAGGTGGGTGGTGTAAATGTCCTTCAGGGAGGGGAGTGAAGCACCAATGATCCTTCCAGCTGTGTTCACTATGCTGCAGGGCTTTCCTGTTGTATTCAGTGCAGCTTCCGCCCACACAGCGATACAGCTGGAGAGGATGCTCTCAATGGTGCCTCGGTAGAATGTGGTCATGATGGCTGGTGGAGCACTTTGCTCGCCTGAGTTTTTTGAGGGAAGTACAGGCGGCGCTTGAGCTCTTCGCCAGTGATGCAGTGTTGGTGGTCCAGGAGAGGTCTTCACTGATGTGCACCCCAGGAATTTGGTGCTGCTCGCCTCTCCACCACAGCACCGGGCCGATGGTCAGTGGCAGGTGTTGGGTGTGACCTCTCCGGAATGTTGTAAATTTGAAACCCTGTCACCCAACAGCTGGGGAAATGGATGTTTATGAACATAAAAAGGTTTTGGACATCTTTGAGGAAGAGTCTGACGAGGAAGACTTCCTTGGTTTTGAGACTTAAGAGTGGCCTAACAGCCATGGGCTGTTTTTCTAAGAGGGGGAGAGTGTGACAGAATCACATTTCTGTCATGTTTCTGTCATATTTACAATATTTAATCTACCCAAATATATTTATTTACTTATTTTCAGTACATCACACTTTTATTATATATTGCTTCCTCACTATTGTCACTTGAAGTAGTTTGCTGGCTTAGTGACCTTCTAATTGACTAGCCAATCAGGTGTGGTGGAGGTCATGAGCTGGAGTCTCGCTTTAAACAAAATAGGAAGTGAGCTGTCAAACCGGCGGGGAGTTGAATCATAGACATAATATACATAGACGCCGCATTGGCTGCTGGAAACAAGAAATGCGGCCGCCATCTTGGACCTGTCATACTCCTCATTGCGTTTCAGCAGAAAACACAAGATGACAGCACTGTGCAGCATGTTCCTGCTCAAATTGGCGGACCATACTCGGGGGGATTTACTTTTCACAAGTAAGATTTAACATTACCGTACTATTGGTTGTATTTTGTATTTTCGAACAATGTGGCCTGTATCATAGCTACATGTATGACCTTTGCAGCAAAAACCGCGTGAAAATCTGTTCGTATTCAGTGAGATATGATTAATTAAGTGTGCTGACAGCTCATTGCACCGGCCAAACAGATTACACTGAGTGGAGTGGATGACCGGTCCAAGATGGCGGCTCCAAATCTCGTCAGCGCTAGTAGGGAGCAGCGGTCGATGCGGCGTCTATGTATATTATGTCTATGAGTTGAATGTTCAGTCAATGCGTTGTGTCGGAGGTTGCGGTAGCTCGGTGGAAGTTCGGAAGCGCTGTGATGGAAATAAACTGAAAGCTATGGACCTATTGGACTACTGGAAGTGAACGTGGATTTCCGTAATGGACGTGTGGATTATAAAGGTACTGTGCAATTGGATTAGTGCGAAGTGTTAGACTACACTTTTTGCCTGGCTAATCGAGCCTAAACCTCCTCCAAAAACTTCGGTTTCAACTAGGCCTACGTCGTTTTCATCTCTTCCTTGCTGCTCTCCTCCCGGGACACACACACGCTCATATAGGCTACACACACACACAGGAACACTTGCTGCCAGCCCCTCCTAGGCCGCTCGTTTTCATTTGTTAGTTTTTTGGTAATTGTTTTGTTTGTGTGCGTCGCCTTAGACGTAGCGTCTTGTTAGATTTAATGAACTGAATGACATTTTGTTTAATACACTGCATCACCTGCTTGAAAACCATATACTGTGTTGTGTTTCTTTTCTTGTCAACTTTAAAACGGGAAGGGTGACGGGGTCTTAATACTGACACGGCAGTTTTTATGCTGCCTGGCGCCCAACATAATCATTTTCTTTTCTTGTGTCAGAGGCCACCGTTACAGTTTACACAAGGTGAGTAATATAAATTAGATATAAATATGTGCGGTGTATTTGCAGTTACCTTAAAAGAGCAGAATAAATATGGCTATGTAGTATGAACAATGAATGAACAGCATGTACAGATATGTGCAATGTACTAGCAGGAACATTATAATAGTAGTAAGAATAATATAGGTATATGCAGTGTATTAACAGAATTGTCAGGCTGGAGTGAAGAGCACAGTCGCAGATGCAGTTCAGGTTTTTAATAATTTCAGTAACTTAGAAAGTGGTCAATAGACAAAGCAAACTCAGCTGTTATCAAGTAGAACCACAAACACTGGATCAATTTCAACAGAGAACAAAAGGCAAACTCAAAGTTCATCAAACAACAGTTTGTTCAGGGTAATCCAATTCAAGGTCAAAGCACAGAAGGCAGTCAGCGAGGCAAAGGTTTCCAGACAGGGCAAGACAAAAGGGAAGTTCAGAGACAAGTGGGGTTCAATACCGTGAAACAAAGAGAGTCCAAGCAAACAGTCCAAAACGTGATCCAAAATCCAAAGGCAAACAGGGTCAAGCGCAAATAGTTTGTCTTGAATAAGGTTCCCCAAGAGTAGCTTCCATTGCATGCGAACATGAATGACCACTGACAAACAATTCAGGGTTCCTTTTAAGCATGGCTGCTCACTTCCTCCCTGGCTTGGCTGAGCCGGCCTTGCGCCGACTCCTTAGTGCCCTCTGCTGTTCTGGAGGGCACGCTGTGTGTTGAGTCGTGACAAGAATAAGTATATATACTTTTTTGATCCCGTGAGGGAAATTTGGTCTCTGCATTTAACCCAATCGGTGAATTAGTGAAACACAAACAGCACACAGTGAACACACAGTGAGGTGAAGCACACACTAATCCCGGGCGCAGTGAGCTGCCTGCTTCAACGGGCGGGCGCAGGGAGCAGTGAGGGGTTAGGTGCCTTGCTCAAGGAGCCGCGGCCCACTGGTCGGGGCTCGAACCGGCAACCCTCCGGTTACAAGTCCAGAGTGCTAACCAGTGGGCCACGGCTGCCGCCGTATAATGTATAAATATATATTATAAGAAAAACAGATGGATGGTGTAGGATTTTCTGGTTGTTGCGTTTGTTGTGTTTTAGTTCTAACAGTTGTGGTTGTTATTAGAAGCGGCGGCTGAGCCTTCCGACAGAAGATGCTCCTCGGGTCGCTTCCTCGATCCGTCTCAGAGTCAAAACCTAAGACAAAGCCTGTATACAGTAAGAATACCCCTGAATTCTACAATGGACTCGATGGAGGGGAGTAAGGAACCGGTGATGCATTGGGCAGTTTTCACCACCCTCTGCAGTGCTTTTCGGTCGTAGGCAGAGCAGTTGCCATACCAAACTGTGACACAGTTGGTGAGGATGCTCTCGATGGTGCAGCGGTAGAAGTTCACCAGGATCTGAGGAGACAGGTGGACTTTCTTTAGTCTCCTCAGAAAGAAGAGATGTTGGTGAGCCTTCTTGGTGTTGATGGTCCAAGAGAGGTCCTCAGAGATGTGGATCCCCAGAAACTTGAAGCTGGTGACACGCTCCACTTCAGTTCCGTTGATGAGAATGGGTGTGTGTGTGCTACCTTTAGACTTCCTGAAGTCCACAATGAGCTCTTTGGTCTTCTTGGATTCAGCCTGTAAGTCAACAAACATCCAGGGACATATTGAGACCTTCAAATTATAATAAGGTAATATTGTGTACAATGTATTGCATCTTGTTTTTCTATTCTCTGTCAACTGTTTTTAATGCACATCATTATTTCCCATTGTATACTTATTTGTAAAGCACTTTATATTAGCAACGTGTATGGTGTGAAATAAATAAACTTGGCCTATTCCTGAAAATAGTGATCTTAAGAAATATATTATATATTCACTAATAATTAAGTGACCACTTAGTGTAATTCTGGCAAAAATTTACCCCAGGGTGTTTTCCTGCATTAAAACACATCAAATAAGCCGTGGAGACAGTATTTATTGTTATTAGAGAAGACTGTTAATTTCACAGAAGACTGAGATCTCACACGGACGTCTATTGCCGGAAGGTAGTGCCTTATACAGACTTTCCTTCGAGAGGAGTTGGTAGGGGGACAGTTGGTAAGTGTTCTTATAGTCTTCTGTAATAAACTCCGGGTTTGTTAACTAGGTTGTTGGTGCTGTGTAGGGACCCTGAGCAAGCTACTGATGAGGTTTGGTGCTGTTTTGAACAATATTACTGGTTAAAAAAATGCTATTGGGGAAGCGTTTGGCTCACTGCCCCTAGCTAATCCACTGTTTGCGATTTGGGGCTATAGCATATACTGGTTGATCAACAAAAAATACTGTCTCCACGGCTTATTTGATGTGTTTTAATGCAGAAAAACACCCTGGGGTAAATTTTCGCCAGAATTACACTTTAATGTGCAATGTTTATGTCAAATCAACCTTAAATAATTAAACAATAACATGTACATATTTCCATTACCTGTTCTACCTAAGATTGTTTATATTTTTACTTTAAGATTATGGGCATCAACAGTTTTAAGGGAGTAGCTGTGCTGGGTATTGACAACGCCAAACTGGCTGCTGATGACTTCAGAGTCAAGTGAGTGTTATCCTTCTTCTACTCTTAGAACAAAGTTTTATGAAATCGTATTCCGTTATTAGCCTGGAGATTCCAGACCCTGGTAATCTAGAAAAATTAAGGGTCTGGCCAAGACTAATTTAACCAAGCATGCATTTGAAAATCTCACTGCACGCAATTGGATAACACTACGACCAATGTTTACTGACTGATTCCGGACCTCAACGCAATTGGATAGCACTATGACCAATGTTTACTGACTGATTCGTTGCAGCGATGTTGTCATCAGCTCGCCTCTGGCCCGCCTATATCAGATACACTGATGTGATTGGTTCCTCGTAATGCAAGGGGTAAGAGCAGAACCCGTTTACAGAGAGCCGGTTCACTCCCTGTTAACTTCATTGTACCTGCAATCTGTTGCAGTTTGCAGGTCTGCAAGGGGCGATCGCGAATAAGTGCCAAAACAACGGGGGTCTATGGAGCTAGACGGCTAAATTTGTCTTTTTCAACTGATTGTTCTTGATTTGATTGTAGTTTATGCAAGCTCACTATAGATTACAGGTCTAAAGTTCAATGAACGAGTACTTATGTCCTTTCAATTTCTTACAGGTTGGGTCATTGTTGCCCATAACACACTATTCTGCTAATGAATGACGTCATTGACACAGCTTTTTGAATGACGTCATTGACACTGCTTTTTTTGAAAGGCTTTTTAAAACAAATAAGTGACGTAAAAATATAATACTCAGCAGTGTGTATTTTCTTTGCCCATCCATTCAAATGCAACATTCAAATTTCTAGACTTTTCCCGAGAAAAGTGGATTTTGAGGTACAGCTCCATAGACCTCCATTCATTCTGCACGTATTCGTGAGCGCCCTCACGTGGAACCAGAAGAGACTGCAGACTGCAACCAGTTCAGAAACAGGGTTAGGGTATGTCTGATCTAAGGTCACAGTGCCCTCTACTGGATCATATGTGTATGTGGCCAGATGTAGAAACACATGCAGCCAGTGCAAACACATTCACAGTATTCTGTACCTTGACAACTTTATTTTAATGATAATTAACTAATTATTGTATTATTTCACATTTGAGGCAGAGCAGGCCATGTGTCTCTCCGTGGATGTTAATATGTAGGAGCCATTTAGTCACCTTTATTATTTTTGGGTTTATTGGGCTTTACTTATTTTAGCCACTTGGGGGTGTGGTGATTATACAGGACAAGAACGGCCATTCTTTCACACAAACATACGGGTATTTGTGGGCGTTTTTGGGAGGTAACCAGGTACGCCATGTTTTTGGAGGTGCAAACAAACGCTGCATTGCCATTGAGATCACATAGTAAGGAGCTGGCTCAAGGGTTATACATGTATTTTGTCCTGTTTAGTTGTATAATGAAAACACAGTTTTTATAGCCATCCATGCGTCTTCCCTTATGGCTCTTTGGCTATGAATTTGGTAACTATAGCGGACTATTTGACGTCTTTAGAACACAAAACAGGTGGAGGTGTCAAATGTTGAGTTTCTCCAGTCTAGAATTTTTGACGTTAATCATTCCTATGATGTATTGCTATTGTCTATCCAAAGTAAAATACCTGTTTCGAAGTTAACTGATGGTCAAATCAACCAAAACTCTGATTGTTTGCACCTCCAAGTGGTATGTGACGTAGGTCTGTGACGCGAGTTTGTGTGAAAGAATAGTAGTAGGAAGGTGCGTTTGGCATTCATAGAAGAATGACCATGGGCATTGCAATCGCTGTGGTTTGGGGCACCCCCACTTTTCCTGAAACACAATTGCATTCCCCCCACTTTTTAAGAGATTCATTTTAAACTAAAACCTGGAGGCACAGAGCCCTTTAATACACGTGATAGCAGTGGAGTACACTAGCCTGACGAGCCAGACGCACATTAAAATGTAGGGTCTGGGGACTCACCGTTGGCAGTGCTCAGTCTGACGGGCGGGATAATCGGTTGTCTTTCAAATTTCCTCTGCACGCAATAGGACAGCGCTACAACTCATGAGTCCCATGCGTTTTCCCACCAGCGGAGCTAGTTGACTAGTTCAAACTTTTGCCAACTGACAAAAAGCTTAACTCGTGTCCGCCAACAGCAACATCCATCTTCTTTGTTTGCAAGTAGCAGGGAATTAATACCATACTGCTGCAACTCTGCCATCAATCATTATTTTAAGCCCGCCTAACGTCTCTATAGACAATGTGATTGGCCCTACCGAAGTTGAATTTTTCCAGCTCGCAAGCCAACGGAGAGTTGCTAGACTAGCCCGGGCAGCAAATTACATTTGGGTGCTAGGGTGCGTCTAGATTTCTAGGCTAGGAGTGCACTGCATGACTTGAAACATCCCATCCATCATAAATCAGGTGTTCCAGTATTGCTGCAGGCATTTTTTAAAGTTCACTTATAGGATTAGTGACAGTGTTCACTAATTGCTTTCATGAAACAGCATTCTTTAATGTTGTGCAGTTAGAGCCTTGCCTTGTTTACCTGTGTTTCCTTGTCTCTGCTTTTTCAGAGGATTCTGAATTTTTAAATTGAACTCTCAGCTGCAAAATAACCCTCCTCTGGTCTCAGCTCATTCAATTTGCAGGTCAACTAGAGCCAGTCAGCCAGCAACACATCTCAAAAACGTTGGAACGGTCGGGGACAACAAAAAGACTGAAAAAGTTAAGTGATGATAAAGAGGGAAAAAGTAGGAACATTTCACAATGAATAGGTTAGCTTACACCATGATGGAGTATAAAAAGAGCAGTCCAGAGAGGCAGAGTCTCTCAAAAGTAATGATGTGGAAGTATTCATCCCCGTGTGGGCAAATAATGAAACCATATAAGGATAATGGCATCCAATTCATAATGAACATATATTTTCCAAAAAACAATACAATCTCTTTCCTTCAACAGTTGATACATTGTCTATGAACTATTCTCAATTAACCCTTAAACAGGCAACGTGCACCAGGAGATACATACTTTTTAGCATCCTGTGGGGGGCATTTCTAAAAACAAATTCCAAATCAAGTTATGATTTATCAAAAGTCCTGTCTCTTATCAGTCTCTAGGTCACATGACTTGGTTCAGGTTGTTTGTCATTATGTAGGAACTAATGATGAAGATGAGGATAATCCGGCAGAATTGAGAGATAGAACTAGAGAGCTCAAGTACCTATGCTTTGTGTGACACCTGATGTGTGCACAACATTTCAAAACTTTTTTGACCATGTTAACCACCTTAAAAAAAGGAAAACGCTTTGAGACAAAACTAAGATCGGAATAATAATAATAATAATAATCCTTCCAAAAACAATAGGGCCTTGCGCCCTTCGGTGCTCGGGCACTAAATATGTTCAGTGTATTAGCAGTAACCTTATAAGAGCAGAATAGACATGGATATGCAGTATGAACAATGTATGGACAACATGTACAGATATGTTCATCACAATAACCGTATAGGCCTTTTGGAATGTCCTTGTGGTAATATGTGTCCTTTCACAGAACAGGGCGTTCTTTTTCATGCAAGATATGTAGACCCTACATTAATTAACACTGTCACTAATACCAAGTGAACTTTAAAAACTGCTCTTGGCAATATTGGAAAATCCTTGAAGCGGAAAAAGATCAGATGTCAAAGCCAGAATGAACATGTATAAAAGGGCTGTTTGTCTGTTCTCTCATCACTCCTGACCTGCTCTGAGAAGCATCAGTACTGTTAGCCTCCACTCACAATGGCAGCCACCTTCTCCAGCCGTGTCTCCATGTCCTCCGGATCATCCATCGCAGGGGGATGTCTGGGCTCTCCCTGTCCGGAGGTGGAGCTCGTATGAGCGTCATGCGGGCCGGCAGTGTCTACGGTGGAGCAGGAGGATCTGGAGTTCGCATCTCCAGTGCCGGCGCCGGGTTTGGTGGTGGCGCTGGATTCGGCGGTGGCGCAGGGTTCGGGTTCGCTGCTGGCGGTGGCGGCGGCTTCAGCATGGCCACTGGTGGTGGAGCTTTCGAGGCCGTTGTTGCCAACGGGAAATTCACCATGCAGAACCTGAACGACCGTCTGGCCTCCTACCTGGCCAAGGTGCGCACCCTGGAGAAGGCCAACGCCGAGCTGGAGCTGAAGATCAGAATGTTCCTGGAGGCTAAGATCGCCCCTGCTGCGCATGACTTCTCTGGCTTCATGGTTACCATCAATGACCTCCAGGCCAAGGTGGGTGTTGGGATGTCTCAGTGCAGAAACTCACAGTTTAGGCTACAGTTATTTTTATTTTTACATGCGTACTGTAGGCTATGATGCATGGATTTGATGAACGTGTACAGTTCATGTAACATGTACGTAGTTTCATTACCTGTTGCAGGATCTAATCTAAAATCTCCTGGCTTCTTCTTATAATCTTTTCTTTTTACTTTTTCAAGAATGAATGTGACTCTACCCGCTTAACGTACAGACATGTTGAAATAACCGTTGTGTAGGTCTGGAGTTGGACAAGAGAGTTATTATTATTCAGATTTTTTAAAAAGTTTATACTTTTTGAGAAATAAGGGAGTAAAAATGTTAAAATGCTAATTTTCCCCCCATAGACTTGAATGGAGGCTGTGATGTCATAATGACCTAAAGCCAGCTGCGTCCGTTAAGCTCCCAGAGTAGTTCCCGGCTAATCACCTGTAAATTTCTATTTAAATGTAAATGGAGAACCGAAGTCACAATTCCAACATAAGGAAGCAGCATGAGACTCCCGTCATAATCGTCATGAGGACATTCCTTCCAAATGGCCCTATCACGTCTTTGAACTGACATCATGAGGGCGTGTTTTAGCTCGTGCAGCTCGTGGAAGGCAACTGCAAGATCTGTCTGCAGGCTAAGACTCCCGCGATATTTTAAGGTCATGTGACATGGTGTCACGGTGGTAAGTCCCTACCCGGCTGACAGAAGTCGGACAGAATTTCTAACCAGCAAGCATTGCGTCCATCCCAGTATGCATTGTGTTCAACCCAGCATGCATCACATCAAGTCAGATCTGCACAGATCTGCCTCAAATCGAACACGCCTACTGTCTCAGCTCTCCCTGAACTACATATCCTGTTTAAGGGTTTCCCGTGTGTCAAAATAATAGTCACAGCCATATCTCATGCTTTGCACATTATATCTTCAGAACGGCTTGACGCATATGCTTCAAATTTCGTACAAGTGTTTGTATGGACTCAAAGATGAAGTGATGTTGGAGGTCAAAGGTCAAGTTCAAAAACACAACAAAATATCTGAAGGCCTTGACACACAAGGTTTTTTGGTACGAGGGTTTGTATGAACCCAAAGATTAAGTGATTCAATGTTTTTTTTTTTCAGGAATCTCCCACCAACATTAAGCCATCAGCTTTCCATCCGCTACTGTAATTCCTCAGGCATTACATTTCTAGTTTTCTTTATTGGGGGCCAAGCAGCGAAGCTGCGAGGACCTCATTGTGTTTCTACGTTTTCCTATTATTATTATTATTATTATTATATGCAATGGGAGTCTATGGCAGCCCATAGAACCGTATGATAAAAAGTTGGGAAATTTGGCACACTGACTGGGGACGGTCCCATGATTCATGTCACCAAGTTTCATGTCGGCAACTCGAACCCTCTAGCGCCACCAACAGGCCAAAGTTGGACGTACGTTCATGCACGTAACTTTTGACCTGTTGGTCCGACTTTCAAAAGTCAGGTATTGTTGGAATCCTTGGACCAAGCTGAGTTCAACGCATCCTATGACGTCATTTTCCGCCATGATGGATTTTCCGCCATTTTGGATTTCATCAAAAACACTTAAAATGTATCAGGGGTCACATACTTTCTCTGATTCCCACCAAATTTGACACAGATCATCTTCAGACCAAGCCTCACTTCGGAAGTATTACCGTTCGCCCGTAAAAGCCAATCAAAATTTGCGGCGAAGCCGCCAAACAGGAAGTGAGCTCATATCTTAGCAACCCTTGCATGTATCAAAACCAAACTTGGTACATTGACTCATGACCCCATCAGGAGGACCCTCAAGAAATTGGTGACCTTTGACCTCTAGGGGGCGCTGTAATTCACAAACATGCCTTTTGGCCTGTAGCTGCTGCTGTGCTTAGAATTAAATTGTACTAGTGGTGTCTGGTAATACTGTGAAAGGTCCTTAGGTCAACTGAGGGCAACTTGTCACATCAATATAATTTATTCGGCCGCCATATTTGATTTGATCAAAAACACCAACAATTTCGCACAGGTCACAAATTTCATCTGATCTTCACCAAAATTGGCACAGACCATCTTCAGACCATGCCTTGTCACTTCATTTATTTCTGTAACAATTGATAGAAGCGTTCGCCCGTCACATCCAATCGAAATTTGTGGCGAAGCCGCCAAACAGGAAGTGAGCTCATATCTCAGCAATCGTTGCATGTATCAAAACCAAACTTGGTACATGGACTCATGGCCCCATCAGGTGAATGCCGAAGAAATTGTGTGACCTTTGACCTCTAGGGTCACTGCAATTAGCAAAAATTCATTTTGCCTTGTAACTTTTGACGTGCTAGACGTGAAACTTGCTTTGACAGCTTGCCATGGTTACTCCGGCCTACCTGCTTGGCCCCCTCATTGCTGCTTGCAGCTATATTTATTTTCTTTTTTGCTTTAAGATTATGGCCATCATCGGTTTTAAGGGGGGAGCTGTGCTGGGTATTGAAAACGCCAAACTGGCTGCCGATGACTTCAGAGTCAAGTGAGTTTTAGCTCTAAATACTACTAAATGGTTTATCAAATTGTTTTCCATTATCAGCAAAAAGGTTGTTTGGGGAGCTGTTGCAACCATAGAGGTTAAAAACCTAGATAATACATGAACGTACTTCAATAGCGTCACCATCTTGCTGGAGGCAACAATCAAGCAGTAAATCACTGGAGGCCAATGGAGAAACAGGTGTCTCTTATTGGAAATCAGACAGGTGTCTCTGATTGCCAGCAAGTGTTGCCCATAGACAGTATGGTGTTGCCACCAACAATAAGGCGACCGCGTTGGCATTGCCACCTAATAGAACTCGACGGACATTGCGGTATCTAGGTTTGTAATATCTATGGTTGCGACAGCACTGTGCCACCATGACAGAAAAACTGTCTGATTTAAGGTCACAACGCCCTCTACAGGAGCGTATGCATATGTGGCCAGATGCAGAAACACATGCAGCCAGTGCAAACACATTCACTCACCCCCAGCATAGTGTCCTGTCCTGTTTATCTTGACCTCTTCATTTAGACTAAATGCTTTTTACATTTCAGATTTGAGGCAGAGCAGGCCACTCGTCTGTCTGTGGAGGCTGATATCGCTGGACTCAAGAGGGTCCTGGATGACCTCACCCTCTCCAAATCCGACCTCACCATGCAGATCATGGCCATTCAGGAGGAGCTCGCCTTCCTGAAGAAGAACCACCAGGAGGTCTGTTGCTTTACAAACATTTCCTTGTATATATGTCCTTGTGGTCCAGACTACAGCTTTTTTCTATTCACTTGCTTGGAACGTGCCACTTGTATAAAGTTTCAATATAATCCTCTTAGTCGTTATCATCATCTTAACCATCCACCTGATGTCTTCCTCAGGATCTCCTGGCTCTTCGCGCACACGTCGGCAGCACAGTAAACGTAGAGGTGGAGGCTGCTCCTCAGGAGGACCTCATGGCAGTGCTGGCCGGCGTCCGTGAACACTACGAGGCTGTGGCCGTCAAGAACAGGAAGGAACTGGAGGGCTGGTTCCAGGCGAAGGTGAGTAGGCCTAGGGCTACACCTGCTCAACATGGATCAAAATGTGATCAGAACAAATCAGAGTTAGTAGGCGAATAAAAACAGTTATCCAAGTCAATTAGCCTAACCGTTTTCATACAAATTTGAATATTATATATTATATGGGACTTCAAAAACAACAAAGGCAACTCCCAGTCACATTGTTGCGTTTTCTTTCCCACGTCCAGACGGAAGCGCTCAGCAAAGAAGTCCTCACAAGCACAGCTGTCCTCCAGACGTCCTCGTCAGAAGTCACGTCCATCAAGAGCACAGTGCAGGCACTTCAGATCGAGCTGCAAGGCCTCATCAGCATGGTGAGTGGACACTTAAAGGGACACCGGGCAAGCCTGATGTTTTTTCTCTACGAAACTTGTGGTGTCAAATTATAATGAACTGATTCAAACTCAGAAGAATTGTGACAAAGCAACAGAATACTGCAGAAGGTGTAGCTTTAATCCAATACAGAGCATAGGTTCATGAAGACAGCTGCTTCTGACTTTCTGTACATGGTTCTTATACCTTCTCATGTCGTCACTTGTTTGTGTGAACTCAGAATAGAACAGAGCTCCTATGTCCTCCTTACCTCTTTTGGTAATACATATGTGCCTAGGTATTTATTCTATTTCTACAAAGGACCTTTGACCCTGGCTAAACAACTGCTAGGGATGTCCAGTCTCTTCTATGCATTCATATCCTGATAGGTAAACCTCTGGGCCCCAAGCTTGTGCATACCTTAACTATATTTACCCCTGCTATTTGTTTTACCACATGGATTTCAAACAGTATCCTAATGTACAGAACATCTTTTAGTACAACTACAGAATATCCTATCACGAAACTTACAAAAAGTCACCACAAACTCTCCCTCGCTCGGTCTGAAGCTCTTTTCCTTTTCTTTGCATCTTCCGTCAAGGGTTTTCGCTGCTTCTTAGCCGGCTCTGCCATTATACACATGTTTGCAACAATCGCTAGCGTTTCGTTAGCCTGCCTCTGTGATGTAAACTGATCCTGCTTCGGTCGGCGGGTAGGATACACCGAACTTGCAAGTGGGATATTCTTCCTACAGGCAGTAGGGGCGGGCGAGAGAGCCTTCATTCGCCCCATAATGAGTCATTTAACTATATACCGACTTACGAAGATGATTAATTAACACGAAAACGTTGCCTGGTGACCCTTTAAACGGTGTCTTACTCATTTGTAGGCCTAGTGCCTAGTATATAGCTAATTATTGCTTTATAAGTTCAAGAACTATTTGTTTTAGGCAGTGGGCCTATAGGCTACCCCCAATGGAATTGCAATATTAAGATTAGTAATAGCAATGGTATTGATAAAGTGGGATGTAACAACTCTTTTAGCCTAAATGACTTACTGAGGTGTTTTCTTCTTATTTTTTGTCTTAGAAAGCGTCCATGGAAGTCACCCTGGCAGAGACACAGACGCGCTACACTAGCATGCTGGGCGGCTTCCAGGTACAGGTGAGCAGCCTGGAGGAACAGCTTGGTGCCCTCCGCGGAAACCTTGAGCGCCAGGGCTACGAATACTCGACCCTGCTGGACATCAAGACCAGACTGGAGCTGGAGATCGCCGAGTACAGAAGACTGCTCAACGGAGACGCATACGTGGCCTCTTCGTACTCGTAAGTAGACAACCACATTTGAATTAAAGCACAATTGATTAAACTCAATACCAAAACACTCTTGGTGACCACTGTCTCTCTTCTTTCTGCTAGAACCATATCGTCTTCATCATCATCAACATCATTATCGGCATCATATTCGGCATCGGCAGCGACAGAGGCATCCGCAGCAGCAGCGGCAGCAGCAGCAGCAGAGGCAGCAGCAGCCGCAGTGGCAGCAGCAGAGAAAGCAGCAGCAGCAGAGGCAATCGCAGCGGCAGAGGCGGCAGCAGCAGCAGAGGCAATCGCAGCGGCAGAGGCGGCAGCAGCAGCAGAGGCAATTGCAGCAGCAGAGGCAGCAGCAGCGGTGTCCGTATCCACCACACGTACCAGAGTGGTGACAGTGGTGGAAGAGGTGGTTGATGGAAAGGTGGTGTCCTCATCCTCCTCCTCCTCCATCATTGCATAAAGAGGTGGAAACTACTGATCCACAAATTACCTGTTGATTCACCTGAGCACAAGGCAGGTTTTACCCTGCAGTTTGTCTCAGGTTATCTGTAATGTCAAGTCAGAAAAACTACCAATAAAACAAGAGCCCACTAACATTATCATTCTCTGTGTGCATCTTTATATGTTGAGTTGACTAAAGAAAAACTGAAAATCAACAATACAATACGGATACGGATAGCCGGGCTGGCCCTATACCATAAGCGTCAGGAAGGATGGATGGTAGAAAGAGGCCAGGAGGGACTGAAACGGCCAGGTAGATGCTGCTAAATGTGCAAAGCTTCTAGATTAGGCCTACAGACAAAAGTGGCAACTGGTAAAGAGAGATATAGGCAATGATTATTAGCAGTAATTGGGCTAATATTGGACTTTTGTAGTGTTGTCAAGCTATTTGCAAGCAACATATTAAACTAGAAATGCAATTCCAAGGAATTACCAGTGCATGAAAATGCTAAAGTTGTGATGTAAAATATCATGTATAGTTAAAACAGATAATACAGAGATGGTTACTACGGTGATGCTAGGATAGACATGGTGGTTGCATAGCTTAATAAAAGTTGATAGTTTAAAAGTAGACTGTTTAAAAGCTGAATGTAGATAGTTTAAAAGTTGTTGATAGACAGTAGATAGTTTAAAAGTTGTTGATAGGCAGCTAGTTTAATAGATAGTTTAATAGATAGTTTAAAAGTAGACTGTTGAAGGTAAATAGTTTAAAAGTTGTTGACAGACTGGAAGTTTAATGAATGTTGATATTCAAATAGTTTAACCCTCTATACCCCGTAGCGGCCGTCGACGGCCGTTCTGTATTCTCCTGTAACGACGTGCCGGCATAATTCTTAGAGACATCTGCTACAGTATAACCTTCATACATGAAATAATACAGCGTTAGTGGATAAATAAACACCAGACTTTTATTTTGACACACATAAATGGCTAGGTCGCTATTGACTTTTTCTCCGGTATTTTTTGAGTTTAGCCTGTTGACTGACCGGCTGAGGACTTCACGGTGCCTCTGGAGTTATGGCTTCTAACAAGCGTCAGCGTCTTTTCTCATTAGATGAGATGGTATTGATGTGCATCCACCATGTTTTGATGTAAGTGACGATCATATTGATGTAAGAAATTGACAAAATAAAACATGAAAGTGTAATAAATTTAACGTTAGCATCCTCCCGTTTGTCATGACTGACTTAGCTGCCTCTCTGGCATAAAAAAAATTGTATGGCTGTCACTGTGAAAGTCAGTTTGAGTTTAGCTAGCACCAGCAAAATATAGGCATAATTCAATGATGGGTCATGGCCTAATTAACAATAAAGTTTATGATAAACCCATGCCAGGTTTATTTGCAGTTATATCACATTAACATTACCCTTTCTGGCATGTACAGTAAAGCTAACATTATCGTTATCCCCCCACAGATAGTTATTGCAAACTACTACTTATGTATGTCTCTCTAAATGAGTTTTGTTGACTAATAACCAAAGCGGGAACCACCGTTGTGTTTTCTGCTTATGGATGTCAGGAAAATGTATTTGTATACAAGTAGGCCAATGTCTGCGTCATCTTAATTGATTACAAAAAAAGCCTGCTAATTTGCTACCTTCACTGATGTAGCGTTAACGTTAGTCTGAGACTTCGTAATGTTAGCACAGGATAGGTTGAAGGTTAGTGAACGAGTGCAACAGGTTCATTATCATCAACTGATCAAGTTTAGATAAATTATATAACATGATGTGCATATAAAACAAAACGTAAATCCATGTCAGGATTAACAGTCCCTGTTGTTGGTGACATGCTTATCAAATGAGTCCGCGATTTCATACGCTATGCTTCATGGCCCTCGTTAGTTCATATCCTCATCATTTTTATTTTAGCTGTAAGGCTCACTGTCCAGCTAAATCCCAAATAAGTGCAAGATATGCCAGTCTATTTCAATGAAATCAGTACTCATATAGTATCGTGTTTCCCAGCTTCTAATACAGAAATATGTGAACCATATTTATAACTTTTGTTAGTGAAAAACTTTGAGACTGTAAGTGAGTAGGCCTATGGCTGTCTATGGGAAACATGAATATATAATTTTTAATGGATCATATATCATTTGAAAGAGCAATTTCTAATCTTTAAACTGAAAGAAACTTACAATTGACACTTTTCATTAGATTTTTAGTTATTCTTGGTTATTTAAAATGTTTCTCAAATTGCCCTTTTCTCTTAGAATTCCCAGGAATCTGAAGCATTGTTGTAGAATTCCACTGGGGTATAGAGGGTTAATGGCTGTGTATAGGTAGATATTTGTCGATAACTGAAAGTTGGAATGGCCCTAATGTTTGCTAGCAGTTATGCTAAGATTTTTAACTATGCTAACCATGCTACTTAGCTAATGTTTTATAGTAGTGCTATCAATGCTAACATGCTTAACCATCTTTACTTAGCTAACTTAGCCAATGTTTTCTAGCAGTTTAATGAATGTAGATATTCAAATAGTTTAATGGCTGTGTATAGGTAGATATTTGTGATAACTGAAAGTTGGAATGGCTCTAATGTTTGCTAGCAGTTATGCTAAGATTTTTAACTATCTTAACCATGTTACTTAGCTAATGTTTTATAGCAGTGTTAGCAATGCTAACATCTTAACCATGTTAGCTTAATAAATAACGTTTTCTAGCAGTTTTGCTAAACATGCTAACTATGCTAGCAATGCTACTTAGCTAACTTAACTAATGTTTTCTAGCAGTTTTGCTAAACATGCTAACTATCTTGCAATCTTTACTTAGCTAACTTAACTAATGTTTTCTAGCAGTTTTCTAAACATGCTAACTATGTTAGCAATGATAACATGCTAACTATGTTAACCATGTGACTTAGCTAACCTAGCTTATCATTTTTAGTAGTTATGCTAACTATGCTAACTACCATGCTAACAATGCTAACTATGCTAATTATGTGACTTAGCTAACCTAGCTAATCATTTTAGTAGTTATGTTAACTATGCTAACTAGCATCAAAGTCAAAGTCAAAGTCAAAGTCAGCTTTATTGTCAATTTCTTCACATGTTCCAGACATACAAAGAGATCGAAATTACGTTTCTCACTATCCACGGTGAAGACAAGACATATTTTACCAATTTTAAGTCCACAGACAAACATAACATTCAAGTAAACAAAAAGTAAAGTAAATAAGTAAATAAGAGGGCACATATAATAATGAAAAATAAGAGCAGCAAAATTTTGTTGAAATTGTGCATAGACAGTCAATAAAAAACTAGTGCAAAGTCAAAGGCCAATAAGAGGCTTGGGTAGTTCTGTTTGACCTGAGTAATAAAGAAAGTGGCATAGTGGTTGCAAGTTATGTAAGAGCAGCAGAAGTGTTGTGTTTTCAGGACAACAACACCAAGTTGTAAAGTGTACAAGTGTGCAAGTGTTCAAGTGTGCAAGTGGAGTAGTGCAGGGCCCATTGTGGGTCCAATGTCCAGGATGTTATGTAGCTGAGGGTGGAGGGGGGGGAGGGAGGGAGAGAGTTCAGCATCCTTACAGCTTGGTGTATGAAGCTGTTGGTGAGTCTGGTAGTCTTGGAGCGCAGGCTTCTGTACCTCTTCCCAGAGGGCAGTAGATCAAACAGATTGTGAGCGGGGGTGACTTGCATCACTCACAATTTTGGTCGCCTTGCGGGTGAGGTGGGTGGTGTAAATGTCCTTCAGGGAGGGGAGTGAAGCACCAATGATCCTTTCCAGCTGTGTTCACTATGCTGCAGGGCTTTCCTGTTGTATTCAGTGCAGCTTCCACACAGCGATACAGCTGGAGAGGATGCTCTCAATGGTGCCTCGGTAGAATGTGGTCATGATGGCTGGTGGAGCACTTGCTGCGCCTGAGTTTCCTTAGGAAGTACAGATGCGGCGCTGAGCTCTTAAGCCAGTGATGCAGTGTTGGTGGTCCAGGAGAGGTCTTCACTGATGTGCACCCCAGGAATTTGGTGCTGCTCGCTCTCTCCACCACAGCACCGTCGATGGTCAGTGGCAGGTGTTGGGTGTGACCTCTCCGGGAAGTCAACAACAATCTCTTTGGTCTTGCTGGCGTTCAGCAGGAGGTTGTTGTCCCTGCACCACGCGGGTCAGATGGTCGACCTCCAACCTGTATTGAGTCTCATTAAGCCCTTGGTGATGAGACCCACCAGAGTTGTGTCGTCAGCAAATTTCACTATGTGATTGTTGCTGTAGGTTGCAGTGCAGTCATCGTCAGCAGGGTGAAGAACAGCGGACTGAGCACACTTGGCTTTGGGGCCCCCTGTGCTCAGTGTGATGCTGCTTGAGGTATTGTTGCCAACACGCACTACTTGGGGCCTCTGACAGAGGAAGTCCAGTAGCCAGTTGCAGAGGTAGGTACTGAGTCCCAGTTTGTCGAGTTTGCAGATGAGTTGTTGTGGTATTATGGTGTTGAATGCAGAACTGAAGTCTATAAACAGCAATCTCACATATGAGTCTCTTTTTCCAGGTGGGTGAGGGGCTGGGTGGAGGGCAGAGCAGATTGCATCCTCTGTAGACGCTTGGCTCGGGGTATGCAAACTGGAAGGGGTCAGGGTGGGGAGAATGGCTTTGATATGTGACATGACAAGCGCTCAAAGCACTTCATGATGATGGGTGTCCAGTGCCACAGGGCGGTAGTCATTGAAGCAGGATGGAGCAGTTTTCTTGGCACAGGTATGATGGTGGCAGCTTTGAAACATGATGGGGGCGATGGCTTGCTTCAGGGAAGTGTTAAAGATGTCTGTGAAGACATCCTTAAGCTCCCCCTGGGCGCAGTCCTTCAGCGCCGCGACCTGGGATGTTGTCTGGACCTGTTGCCTTCACGGTGTTGATAGCAGCAAGTGTCCTCTTCACTGTCGGCAGAGAGGCACAGGGGCTGCTCATGTAGAGGGGATGGGTCTTCTGTGGGCAGGTGCTGTTTTGTGCTTCAAAGCGAGCAAAGAACTTCAGGTTGTTGAGCAGAGGGATGTTGCTCTCACAGCTCTGTGGCGGGCTTGTAACCGTGAGGGCCTGAATGCCCTGCCATAGGCCCTATGCATGTTAGCATGCCATAGCATTGCCATATCATGCTAACAATGTTACAATGTTAACATCCTAACTATGCTAATTATGTGACTTAGCTAACCTAACTAATCATTTTTAGTAGTTATGCTAACTATGCTAACTAACATGTTAACTATGTGACTTAGCTAACCTAGCTAATCATTTTTAGCAGTTATAGTTTAGCAGCTAATTAGTATGCTAACATGCTAACTATGCTAACCATGTTACTTAGCTAACTTAGCTAATCATTTTTAGCAGTTTTGCTAAAAATGCTAATTAGCATGCTAACAATGCTAACTATGCTAACTAGCTACAGTGGGTAGGAGTCATAGTCGATGACAAGTAACAGTTACAATGGCTGAACAGTTAAAAAGTTCAGTAGTTTAAAGGGTTAAATTGTTTAATAGTGAAATATTGTAGTGAGGACTTTTATTTTGAAACAGTTTTTGGCAGAGGAAGCAGTTGAACAGGATGTGTAGTCTTAATAGGGCCAGTTTGTATGCTTAAAGCCTGAGACTGGCAGTTGATCCAGGTGGCCTGAACACCTGCCATAGGATTCTAATTGCTTAACGGCCGTATTATGATGTCACAATCGGCAATGTTAAGTCTATGGGGATTTTTAAAAAGTTTTTCTTTAATAGTTTAAAAAGTATAAAAGTTTCAAAGTTGAAAAGTCATACCAACCCGATCTGTTTGAAGACCTACGTTACAAAGTTTGAATGAAGTTTCTAAGTTAAACTGTTCAAGACAAATTGCGTACGGAAAAAAGTGGTAAGCGGAATAATAATAATAAGAAGAAGTTGTTGAAGTTGCCTAGGAAGAACAGTACAGTGCATTTTCATGCACTGTAATTACTTAAACTATTAGCCTTTTGTATCCGATTCATAGACTTTGCAGTATGCAAATATAACAAAACTGAAGTTTTGATCTGTGTAGGCCTATGCAGTAAAAATTGTAGCCTCTGAGCAGCATATCAACCAGTCGACCACTGAAAATGATGAGCCCGAAATTAGTGATGAGGAGGCCATGACTACAGGGACAAGTAGAGAGGATAAATTAAAGTTATTTAATGTAAGAAAGAGCAATTATGCTACATGATGAACCTATATGCCTTGTTTGCTCAGAAGAGGGTGTAGTAAAGGACAACAATATAGCCTACCCATGCAAAAAACATGTAGCCTAAACATTAGTTCAATATGCCTCTGTGGAAGTGTGGGATAGGCTACATTTCAAAGGCTTTCTTTCTTTCTGTCTTTCTTTCTTTCTGTTTTTGTTAACTTGTGGAATATTTTTTGTTAACTTCTCAGTTGAAGTGAATTATTATATAACCTTTACACATTTGTTGAACCATGGTACTAATAAAAACTACAGGATAGTAAGAGCTGAAATGTTGCTTCATTTATCCAATTTCCACCACTATGGAAAACGTGGGCCGGTCTTGGGCCTGAAACTCCCGGGCTAAAAAGTGGCCCCACTCCGGCCCTGGTCAACTTAGAACTCGCCACACATATCTCACAGCTTATCAATATTCCATTCTCAAAAAAAACTACTATCCAAAATCTACAGAATAGTGATGCAAACAGATATCACCATAAGTCTTCCCACTGCCAAATGGGAATTGGATCTACCTATTCCAACTGATGCCAATTTCTGGACCCAAGTCTGCAAAAACACCTTTCTCATGACCAAAAACACTAACCTGCAGCTAATACAATACAAGATTATCCACAGGACTGACCTCACTGGATGGAAATTATTTAATATGGGCTCCATTTCTGTCCCCACTGCACTCAGAACTGGCCGGACACATATATTCATGCACTCTGGCACTGTACCCCTATAAAACAATTCTGGGAAAAGGTTAAGGGGATCCTCTTGACCTTCTTTGGCTGCTGCATCCCAACGTCCCCATCTCTCTGTCTGCTTGGAGAAACCACCAAAATCAACCTGAACCACCTTAACAGTAAAACTCTGCTGGTCGCACTAGCTGTCGCCAAGAAAACCATCCTCATGAACTGGAAAACAAAAAACAAAATCCATATTTCTATCTGGAAAAACCTATTTTTTGGATCCCATCTCACTAGAAATATCAAATAGCCCTTCTGGTAATAACCCCTCTCCATTTGGCCATCACTCTCCAAATTCCTAATGCTCCGCTGGCCCCCTCTGCCTGAGACTCAGTTTTCACGATTCCACTTACCAATCACTTATCATCCGTAGCAAACCTGCCTCACCATTGTCCGTCATACTCCTTCTACACTCGGATCACTCACCACTCACACCAATAGATAAATACAGCAATTGAGACAAATCATGAAAACACATACAGACATGAAGTGGAAAAGGAGTGTTTTTTTGAAAGTGAACGTTCAAGTAATGGCTTCTCTCCTGCCCCTTTTGTTCCCTCTGTTTTCCTCCCCTTCCTCCCTCTTCTTCTTCCTCCTGAATGGTTTACCGTCAACCTGCAGTTTTCCTCTGTGCTGCTCTGGCCTCCAGAGGCCCAAGACTGGCTCCCTTGTGGGACAGTTGGGTGGATGAGCTGGAGGGGGGTGTCTACTCTGAGGGAGGATATGCACCCAGAGGGGCCTCCCTGCCACCACACCTCCACAGCCCTCCTCTTCCCCTGTGACTGCCAGGGCCAGCTCCACTCTGTACACCTCACCTTTTAATGCCCCTCATGCTAGATGTCCAACATTCACACCCCCCATTCAAGAAAATTATAACTAAATCATCTAGGAATAGGGCCAGCCTCTTTTTAATGTATCTCAGATTAGAGGAGGCACACAATCAATTCATTGGTAGGGCGAGGGTGGTGCTTGAGGGGAGACCTGAATAAGTTCTCCCCCCTGCTCCGCACCTCTTTTACTGCACTTAGACATTAGAAGGCACACATACCACAGGGATAGTGGGGTGTGTAGATAAGCTGGCCCGTCAGTAGGATAACAACTGGTATCAGGGGCAGGTGAGGGCGGGAGTGGGGTGGTTCTAGCATCTGGGGCCTCATTTATAAAAGTGTTGCGTAGAAATCATTCTTCATTTGATCTTAGATCATTTCTGAAATGATCGTACGTGTGATTCAGAGAAAACGTGCGTAAAAACGTGCGTACGCCACCGTTCCAGATGTGTCCATTATAAAACACAAATGAACGTCAACTTGTGCGCAACAGGATGGTTTTCAATAATGTCCAATGGCTTAAACATTGTCCTTTATTGTTGCTTTAGGCTTACCTTTATATTTTAGCCTACATTATTCAACTCGTGTATTGTCATTTGATCTTGGGCACTGCCAGTCAAAAAAAGCAAACAGGTGCGTGCTCTGCACCTCTTTACGCAATTCCGACGCAACACTAAATATGAAGATGCCCTGCTTTTAGAGGATAACTTCTGTTTCTTTGTTGTGTAGGCTATGATATAAAATATCTATAGCCTACATTGTATAGCTTACATTCAAATATTACCTTTCTGTTACGAAGCTGGGAATAGGCCTATGGACTATTGGACATTTTATGGTCAATATTAGATTGGTGAGAACACTAAATATACTAGATCACCTGTAAGAATGTTTCAATCATTCTATCGTAGGTCTTGGTGTTTTTTTGTATAGATATTATGAAATAAGTAAGCTATACATTTTTTCACGTTCTTAAGTTCTCATTAGCAGTTTTGTGCCAAACCATGAAACATTAAGCTGCGTCCAAAAACGTCTTTAAAAATCTTCTGATATTGATCATGCATAGGGCAAGAAAGACATGAGATCGTTGGTCTTGGAATTTTGAAAATGCATCGCACTTAAACCTCAGATTACTTGCAGTACCCCGGCATTACCACAAGGAAATGGTCGTACGTCAAGTTTGAACCTGACGTGGAGATAAGCACTTTTCCATGTCAAAGACGGTTTGTATAAATCTGAGAGTTGGCATGGATTTGAGCGTACGCACGGTCTAAGATCAAATCTGTGCGTAAGAAAGCTTTATAAATTAGGCCCCGGTGCCTCTGGACCCCCCAGGGTCAGCTTGCTCTTCGGCCGTGGTGAGGGCTGGAGCAGCAAGAGTTCCAAGAGCTGGAGCAGCAAGAACTCAATATACTCAAAACCTCATACCCACTTCCTCTGATAAATAGGATACCGTACTACGACCTACAACATTTCATACTATGCCAATCCTGCTGATTTTAACATTTCAACACAAAAACATTCATCACACACACACCTACACGCACGGACATGTCTATTCACACACACACACACACACACACTCACGCTCCTCCTTCACCCCCATTGTAATCGGTCCCCTGTAGCGTATTGTTTTGTCAAATACTGTCTTTATTTGTTTCATGTTGTTTGTGTTCACATGCTCTGTCTATAATTTCAATAATCTCAAATAGTCTTTGTATACTGTATGTTTCATGTCTGTTACACTTAGTTTGGTTTTGTAAGGTTTATGGGGTCTTGTTAATATTTATATAGCACCTTTGGAAAAACTTAATAAAATAAAAAAAAGGGAAACATATTCATAAGCTTAATTTCTGAAACACAAAACAACATTGTGAATAGCTTGAATGTCTATTGGGGACATGGGTATAGGTCCTTTACATTACATATACCATGGATGTCATGAAGTTATGCAGGGAAATACCTTGAAAAGCAGTACAGACCAATGGCACCTTTATTCGCATCATATGTTACAAAGTAGGCTACACTGCAGTTGAGAAAAATCAGCAGTAACAAGAAAGAAAAATTAAACGGATTCAGCCTGTAAGTCAGCAAACTTCCAGGGACATTGAGACCTCTAAAATACCTCTTTTTTCTTTCTTTAAGGATCGCCTAATTTGGGTCTTAGGAACCAGTAGGAACGGCTGAAGTGCCCTTGAGCAAGGCACCTAACTCCTCACTGCTCCCCGAGTGCCGCTGTAGCAAGGCAGCTCACTGCTCAGGGTTAGTGTGTGCTTCACCTCACTGTGTGCTCTGTGTTATAAGTGTTCACTAATTCACGGATGGGATAAATGCAGAGACCAAATTCCTTGTACACGTAAGTATACTTGGCCTAGAAACCTGATTAACATTAACATCCTCAATGAAACATTAGTGATAGTAAGAAGCTCCCCCTAAAGGTTAAATTGGGTATTGATGCAAAAAAGACAGGAGCCAGTGATCCAAAAGAACAATACAATTGTATTATGTTTGCAAAGAGAATGAGACAAAACAATAGTTTGTACCACCAAACTGACATGTTCTGCAGGCAAGCTTCTTTTATATCATACAGGTGTGACAGTTAACATATGGCCTAAAACATGACATAGCTTGACCCTCAGGTCAGACAGTGCATTCCGAAATTGTGACATGAGCTTCTCTCCGTTCCTCTGTGGTTGATTTTAAACTTTCACTTGGGCAACTCAGCATGTCTGGATATTATGCAAAAGTAGAACTACTGTATAAACAGAACACAAGGTTCATGTTCATAGACTAAGACACAATAATATACAGAGCATAAGATTTATAACTAAACATAAGAGTCAAAATGAAAGAACAGAAGATTCATATATGTGAACCAAAACAGCATCATAAGGATGCATGTGAACTAAAACAGCATCATAAGGATGAATGTGAACTAAACTGGATTAATTAACAAAATACTTACATGTTCTAAGGCCCTTAGACACACTTATAGGTTTCTTTAAGGCAGTGATACTTTTCTTAATTGTCAACATAAGCAAGCAGATATATATTTTTATATTTCTCCAACAGGTATGTTCAGTGTAACACAACCATTGACTACTAGCATCACCAATTATGTAAAGCCTGTACTACATGATACCCCTGTTTCCAAAATCCTATGTTTGTGCATGGATGTATTCTGTAGCTTTTATAAAGATGCCCTGTTTTAATTATGCTTTAAGAAGCACAACAATTGTAACATATTCAATATTATTAAAGAAGGTTAGAAGAGGCACAAAGTGAGATGGTTGTTTTGTCCATGAAGCCTCAGGTAAAAATCAGAAAGTTTCCATGAGGCTAGAGCTTCTCATACCTGTAGAGGCGTCCTCATCCCATGTATTTGTCATAGTTACAGGATGCAGAAGTCACTCTGGTTCAGCAGAAAAAGCTGAAGGATGTGCTGCCAACCATGTATGGATTGCCCCCTGCTGCATGTTGAGGGCAATTACATCCTTGCAGAAAACGGATCAAATTCTAAGGCAGGTGGCTGTTTGTGTTTGTGTATGTAAGGTGTGTAGGTGCCTCTGTGTGTACATCATGTGTGTACATCTGCTCATCATGCAACAGAAATCAAGAGGCAATTTAATTAGTGCATTAACTGGATGTTGATGATTCTTGTAGTTCAGTGTACACGGATGAAGCACTAAGCACTAGGTAAGGAGAACAGTTCAGGCAGACAATCATAATCAGAGGATGATACATTTGCTCTGGTACTGTTTTTTCAGGTCTTCAATTTCTTGCTCCTGCTTTCTCTTCAAGCCTTCAATTTGTTCTTTCAGATGTTTTTCATTTTGGCTTGAGAGTTCACCCAACAGATTGTACTGTTTTCTATTTAACTCTTCAGTCTCTTCCATTTCTCTCACATGCTTAAGCTTCATGTATTTAATTTCCTCCATGTGTTTATCTATCAGAGTTGCAAAGTCTTTGGTGTATTTCTCTCTGAAGTCATTAAGTTCTTCAGCTTGTTTTCTGGCCTCTTCCTCACATTTCTTCATTTTCTCTTTCATTTCTTTAAGTTTTGTCTCATACTTTACCTCCAACTCTTTCCTCTCTTTCTCCTCTTGTTCCCTTCTAATTCGATCTTCCTCTTTTCTTTTCTCTTCATGTCTGTCTCTTTCTTGCTCATAATCTTCTTGAAGCTTTTTAAGTTTTTCTTTCACCTCCTGTCGTCTCTGTTCGTCTTCTTGACTTCGTTTGTCCCACCATTCTTTTTGTTTCTCCTCCCAGGCCTCTCGCTGCTTTCTCATCTCTTCTCTGCTCTGTTCCAGTTCCCTGTCAATGGTGTCTTTTTCCTCTGTTTCAAGTTTTATTTTTTTCTCCAGAGCAGCCAGTTTTTGTTCCCACTCCTGACGCTGGGTATCTTCCTGGTGTTTTCTCTTCCTGTCCTCTTCTTCTCTCTTTTCTTTTTCTTTCTTTCTTTCCATTTTCTCCTTTTCAATGCTTTCTTCCTTTTCCTGAAGTTGTCTGTCTTTCAATTTTCTCTCCTGTTCAGTTTTTGCAGTCTGTTCCTCGAGTCTTATTTTCATTGCATTCTCCTGATGTTTTCTTTCAAGTTCTTCTCTCTCTCGCTGCATCTCTTCTTCCTTCTCTTGTAAGATCATCTCCATTTTCTTCTGTATTGCAGCCTCAGCCTCCTGGAACATCTCATTGCTGTAGCAGCTGCCTCCATTGTTCTTCACCATTGTCTCAATCTGGGTTATCAGCTCGCTGACTTGCTTATGGTTCTCTTTATCATAGTTATTAAACACATGGCATCGTCGTCCACAGTCAGCAATAAGCTTTTTGCAGGAATCGTCACCTTTTTTTTCAATGTATTCTTCAATGGTCCGCTTCTCGTGCTGAAGTGTATCTCCTCTTGTGAAAAGAATGATGGTGAATTTTTCAGAATTCTTTCCAAATATTTCCTTGATTAGTTGTAATGTCTCCTTCTCTTCTGGTGTGAATCGGCCAATCTGTAACACCAAGAGGAAAACGTGTGGTCCTGGAGACAAAAGACCGATACACTTTACCAACTCCTCAATGACTTCATCCCGAGATAAGGTATTGTCAAACAGTCCAGGAGTATCGACTACAACAACTGAACGACCGTCCACTTCACACTGTGCTTTCTGACACCATTTTGTGACGGATGTTTGACTTGATTCAGCTGCAAACTCATTTCTTCCTAGAATGGTGTTTCCTGATGAGCTCTTTCCACTTCCAGTCTTCCCAATCAGCACAATCCTGAGACACTCTGTGGTTTGTTCCATACCATCACCTGGTTAATCAAAACAGCAGAAGTTATTTAACGTATTAACTTTGGGTTTAGGAAATCAGCTAATGATAACAATTGTACCAATAGAAGAGTGAAATACTTACCAGTGACCACACTTTTTTTGGTCAGGTTCTCAATTTCAGCCTGTCGCTTGGTGATAACATTCTCTAGCTGTATCCTCTTCTCTATTTGGACACGTGCAAATGTGTTACTTGTATAGCTACTTGGTTTGTCCTTGAAGGATCTAATTTTATCAACAAAATCAAACAGCTCAGGGATTTGCTGTGGGTCCTTGATGTTGAGAACAACATTTCTTCCTCCACAGCTTTGACATAGTTTTTGCATGTCCTTGTTTTTTTCCACAAAGTTAACAACAGCTTCAGCTTTAGGATCTGACTCCAACGTGAACAGAATCATGGTGAAGCCATTGACTTGAGCGCCGAATGTGTCCTGGATGGTCTGTAATTCTCCCTTGTCTTCATCAGTGAGGGGACCCAGAGGTATAACCAGGATGAAGGCATGGATGCCCTCAGGATCACAGAGGGAGTTACACCTGAGTGATTCATCCATCACTGCTGCCTGGGGTTTTCCATACAAGGCAGGCAGGTCCACCAGGGAAACCCAACGCCCACACACCTCTTCACACAATGGCGAGCTGGAGACTGAATGAATCTCTGTTTGGCCTAAAATGGCTTTGACTGCTGAGGTCTTCCCTGTTCCTCTCCTACCACACAGAACCAGGTTTAAAACTGGTTTGATGTTTTCAGGCTTTGGTGTTTTGGTCTCTTCAGTGAAGGTGAGGTAAGTTCCATTGTGTGCACCCACAAGCTTCTCAATCTTCTCCATTAACAGTTCTTGATTATTCTCAAACATGTTGTAATGTCTTCCTCCACAATCTTCAAGCAGTTCTTTCACAGACAAACTTTTCACATCCTCATTGTGTGTCATAATGACCATTGTGTATTTCAACCTCCTGGACCAAATAAACTCAAGATGAACTTCAGTTTTGTTTTGTTCGATGTATTGAACTCAGAGGGTTTCACCAACAGCAGCAGAACATTTGGTCCAGGGAAACACAGATTTGTACACCTCTTCATCTCTGCTCTCACTGTTTGCTCAGGCCAACTGAAGATGTCTGGTGTTCTTACTACTGTTACAGATCTTCCTCTCCACTCTCCGCAAGAGGCGATGCATCGCTTGATTAATTTCTGACCATGTAAACCTCCATCTCCAGTGATGAAATGACTAAGTCTTGATTTTTTGTTTTCACTTTTCCCCAGCAGCACAATCCTGAGTGGCACTGTAATAGAACAAAGTAAAATAGTTGATGAACATGTGCATGGACCAAAATCTGGCCACTAATGAGAATGACATTGCTATAAAAACAGATGGAGTAAATACTCCTGTAGTGCATGTGTACTCAAGAAGAAGCAAACAAATACCTGAATTTTAATTAGTGGTTGGGGCTCTGTTTAAAAAACTAAAACTCAAGTAGGTATTTATTTTTTTATTTATTTTTTAAAAAAGTCTGGCTCCTCCAGTACAATGGTGTGGCCAACAAAAAATGTCCAATTAAAGGGACCCTTCACCGATTTGCATTAAGCTTTGTATTATAAGAAACCCGGTAATATTTTCATATCTGTTAGCCTAGAAATCTAGATGTGCCCCTAGCAGCAGCCAATTACATTTGCTGCCAGGGCTAGTCTAGCAACTCTCCGTTGGCTTGTGAGCTCCAGAAATCGAAACTTAATCAGGCATTGAAATCGTGTATAGAGTCGTTTGGTAGGCTTAACATAATGATTGATGGCAGAGTTGCAACGGTTTGGCTTGAATTCCCCGCTACTTGAAAACAAATATCCTATTGCGTCCTATTGCGTGCAGAGGGAATTTGAAAGACAACTGATTATCCCGCCCCTCGGACTGAGCACTGCGAACGGTGAGTGCCCAGACCCTACATTTTAATGTGGGTCTGGCTCGCCAGGCTACATATCTGTATTACTTGCCTGAAATAAATCCTCCAATGATGCAAAAATCGTGATTTTGCGTCATCTGAGGATTTTTTCGCCATCTTTCTTTAAAGCTATGCTAACATGCTAGGCTCTTGCTCAGCAGAGAAAGCTGAGAAGTAACAAAACAATGATGGAGGAAGGTAGTTTTGAAACTGATATGGCAGAAGATAGATAGATAGATAGATAGATAGATAGATAGATGCTTTATTGATCCCCAAGGGGAAATTCAAGGGTCTCAGTAGCATACAGACATCACACACAACATGCACTCAGTAGCATACAGACAAAGAAGGGGAATTTTTTAAGATCTGGGGCCTCATGTACAAAGCTTGCGTGCACAAAAATGCTACTGACGCCATTTCTCGCACGCTCCACGAGACTGGCTTGAGCGTGAGAATGCGGTCCTCCACGCAAACTTCATGTCTGGCGATACGCACATTTCTAATGTGTGTTATCCAGTTAGCGACATAGAGGCAATGCAAGCGCAACAACATTATATGATCGCGAGTCTAGGCCTTTATTTGCACAGTATATTGGGAAACGTGGGTTATTAAAAATGATAACACTTCGAAAATAGGCCTATGTTTCTAAATTTGGACATGCAACATGCGCAAATTCTACTAGGCCTAAGTTATGCAACAACCTATCTATGATGACAACTGTAGACTTATTAGAGGATAAGAATTAAAAGGGAATGTGAAACATAGCCTACGCAGCTCTGATATTTGGTTACGCGATTGTTGATGACTGGTTATCAAACATTTCAGATTCTGAAGAGCTTTCCACAAAACCTGTGATAAATGGGGTCGGCTTCACGCATTTGCCCATGCCTTAACATTTGCCGAGTGTTTTCCCTTCATATCTCCGAGAAAGGAAAGGAACAGTTGAGGATAACGGATGCCTATGGGCACACAGAGAGTATTTTTTTTCTGTGAATTTCAGATACCAGTTCCTTCTTGAAGAAATCGCGGAATTGGCTGAGGAAACGGCAGTATGTAACAGGGCACCATAGCTTTGCGCCACACATGGACAGCGGGGTCCTGGAGGTCCTGGGGACTGGGGAGAGGCAATATCCCGTATTTTAACAATCTCATAACATTATCATCAGCTCTATCATCGGACCTGTCAGTTTCTGTGCTGTTGTCCTGTTGCTACCCCCTTGCCCTTCCAGCGAAATAGATGTTTTCAAAGCATCGTTGTGCTTGCTTGCAGACGCTTGCTTGCATTGCTTGCTTACTTGCGTGACGGCGTGGTTGTCATGAGAGCACAAGTCAGTGGCGCCTGTATATGCCTACGGCCGGCCGTACGTACTGTGCTCAGCTATGAGTAGATAATAATTAAATAGTTTCCCCTATTTGTATATTCACTCCATGTTGGCCTACCATCACTTCCCAACTCTGCACTGTAGCCCATAAACTGCATGACAGGTGTGATGTATTGGTAATAGCCTACTATGGTTTATCACAACACACCAGTAGGGGACGCTATGCTACCTATGATTGTATTGCTGTATGCATCAGTTAATAAAAAAAACAGTGTGGAATAATACCTAGCGTGGTCGGTCGTCACTCCAAGAGCTCAGCATACTATTGAAGTGTATTGCATATTACTAGAATTATAGGTAAGCCATTACACAACAGGCTGTTAATATTTTTCTCTAAAATAACCAAATGCATTTGTTCAACTTTATGGAGAAGAATTACGCACAAGGCTACTTGGAACGCACACATTTCGTTTGCGCAGGAGAGAGAATGACAGTTCACACAGGCATCGATTACAGAACTTGAGCCTTTTTAGGGATGTATAAAGTTGACCAAATAGGCTGTTGTTAGGCGTGAATAAAGTACTGGGTAACACTTTTTATCACCCGGAGAGAAGAAATACTCTTTTCTGATTGGCTGGTGGGGTGGCTATTAATTCTGAATAATAGGACACCTATGAAGTAGATCTGGTAAAAAAAAGTTTAATCACCGTTCCATATCAATGCTTATGAATGGTAACTATAACAACCATAGTAGGATGACGGTTGAGCCTGGAAGCAGACTTTGCAACAATTAAATCAACTGTCAACAAGCTAACTGTCAATGCTATCACTGTTGTTGTACAACAAGTCGGCTTCTTTTTTATGTTTCCTTTGCGTGCTATTCACCCGTTGCATGTGACGTCACGTTTTGTTCGCGCCACAGCAAAATAGCCTAGTGGACGCCAAGAAGACGAATCAGATCAATGGGTTGTAATGGCTCATATAGCACAGCTAGGAGATTATAGTGAGATTTAACCATAGTAATGCCCTTCCACGACTGTTGGCTTATTGTTTGGAATGGATGTGCGTTAACGCACATAACTTTTGACCCATTGACCCGATTGTCAAAAATGAGGTATTGTTAGAATCCTTGGACCAAGCCGAGTTCAACGCACCCTATGATGTCAATTTCCGCCATGATTGATTTTCCGCCATTTTGGATTTCATCAAAAACACCTAAAAGTTTTCACAGGTCACAAAGTTTGTCCGATTTTCACGAAACTTGGTGTAGGAGCCATATTCATATTTTCAGTTTTAGTTAATGTAATTATTCATTTCATTTCCCTTCAACATTTGATTTAGAACGTTTTAATGGTTTTGAGTATGCCTTCCCTCTAGTGGTAATGGGGGTGCAACGATAAAAGAGGTGTCAAGCCAAGGCCACAGGAGGGGTTCCGGTGCTTGAGCCAACTATCATTGACCGTCAACTGCATCAACATCAACTCAACGTGAGTGTGACAGGAGCAACGCGAATGCGCAGAATGAACTCAACTCAGCTCAGCTCAGCCAGACAATAGAGACTATACTTTATTTTTTAAGTTCTTTTTCATTTGTACAACAAATAAATACCATCAGTTCATGGGCGACGTTGGTCGGACAATCACCGGTATTCCCTAGAAGTGGTGAGACGAACAATTAGAAGTGTCATAGGGACAAACAAACAAAGTTTTAGCCACTACACTTGGTACAGATGATCTTCAGACCAAGCCTCAAAAAAGTCATCCCTTTTTGTCTTCAAATCTAAAACCGTTCTCCCGTAACAGCCAATTAAAATTGTCGGCAAAGCTGCCAAACCGGAAGTGAAGTGATATCTCAGCAAGGTTTTCTCGTGTCAAGACTAAACTTACTACATGTGCTCAGGACCCCAGGAGGAGGCTCAAGAAATTTGGTACATTTTTACCACAGTGTGGTGCTATAATCAGGGCTTAAAAACGAAATTATTTTTCAAACGTTCCGTTCCGAACGGTTCAGGTAGGCCTATGTTTAACGTTTTCGTTCTTGCATGCTTTCCGCCACCAACATATCGGTCCTGAACCGGTTCGGACAAAATATCGTTAGTTCTTAAAATTCGGCAGTGTTTGGCGGCCTATCAAGTCTATTTTTGTGGACTTTACCTTAGATTATTTCCCCTTGATTTAGCCTATACCGTAGCTATGCCCAAAAATAATAAATCACAGGTGGCATCCAAAAACATTCAGATGGGCTATCCATCCCATAGCCTACAGACTTACTGTAGGCCTAACCTATGCCTATAAATAATTTATCAAAAATATTTCTGGATAATGCTAAACTCCTTACCTGGTTGTAGCCTAAGTTTTATCCATATGGAGATCTTCAAAGGCTTGGCGCTATAATTCCAACCCTGTTTATAAACAAACCTGTCTGTTGCTGACAAGGCCTATCTCAAATTTCCCGTTTAACTCTTCTACATAGAATAGGCTATAATTAGCAAACATTTCAAATCCCGACTTTAAAGCGACAAGGCATGGACAGGCAAAATAGGCTATGCAGCATAGGCTACAAACAATTTCAAATCAGTTTCAGTAGCCTACTTTCTGAGCTGGCCTAAGATCCTAAGTGGCAGACGGATAGGTTACATTACAACAACAAAACAAAATATACACATTTGGACCAAAAGGTCCATTTATTCTTTTTTTTTTTTTTTTCAAACTGCAGAAATCAAATTATTAGGCTGTTGTATAGAGAACGAAAAAAACTTTTATTAACCGTTTTGTGGATTTCAGAATAACGTTTCTGTTCCGGAACAGTTGAAGACCATTTTGTTTTCGTTTCCGTTTCCGCTCCTTGTAAAATTCCGTAAAATTCTTTTGACCACTAGGGGGGCGCTATAATCACAGGAAGTAGAGTCATATCTCAGCAATGCTTTCACATATAGAAACCAAACTTGGTATATGGACTTAGGACCCCATCCTGAGGACACACAATACATTTGATGACCTTCGTCCACTAGGGGGGCGCTAGAGATACAGGAAATTTGCTCATATCTCAGCAACGCCTTTACATATCGAAACCAAACTTGGTATATGGACTCGGCACCCGATCCTGACGCACAACACATTTGGTGTACTTTGACCACTAGGGGCGCTATAATTACGAAGTCTTTTTCGTATCGACACCAAACTTGGTACGTTGATTCGTGAACACATCCTAAGGACCCACAATTTATTTGGTGACCTTTCACCACTAGGGGTGCTATAATTATCACTTTCACCAATATAAACCAAACTTGGTGTGTGGTCTTAGGAGTACATCTTCAGGACACACAATAAATTCAGTCCAATCCAATCAAGTCCAATCCATTCCAATCTAACACAACACAGTCAAGTCCAGTCCAATCCAATCCAATTCCTACTCCTGCTCAACTGCTTGGCCCCCTCATTGCTGCTTGCAGCTATATTTATTGTTATTATTACAGTGCATGAAAATGCACTGTACTGTACTTCCAAAGTATTCTTATTCTTATGCTTATTCTTCTTATTCTAACGCAGTTAATGCAGCTTCAACCGCTTAATGTAGAAACTTCATTCAAACTTTGTTTGTGTGTACGTAGGTCTTACTTGTAGTCCAGTGGACAGAAAGGTGAACCCGGAAAAGTTGAGTACACCAAAGTTTTATGATGGAAATATATAGTATGGGTTCCCAGCATGCAGAAACTGCCGGATGCTAATTTGCATATGTTGGGCAATTTGTGTAATTGAACTAATTAACATAAATTAGCATAATCACCTATATTGATCATATTATAAGAGCTGCTTGGCCAAAATGGACCATGTTAGTATGTTTTTAGGGGTTAATGGAGATGCTGAGTCCATATCTGACATTTTCAAGATTCAAAATCACTATTTAAACTTGGTTTGGTCACGTTTTTACTCTCAAGCTGATTTTGCTGAGTTTTTGGGGGCGAATAATTTGGATCCTCAAGTTATTTCTGAATTCCACAATCATTTTGGAAATAGCTATTCACTGGCCCTCTGCTGTGACTCACAATTGAGTAACAAAGGGAAGAACTAGCCTCTACTATTCCTCACTGTCCTCATCCATTGTCCTGTCGCCATCTTTTCCAGACTCTTCATCCCTGTCCTTCTGCTGTTTTTGCTGTGTAAATATATTGCCACATGTAACATCACTGCCTTTGCAGAAACAATAATTAGTACAGACCAGGCCTGCAGCTGCACAGCTGCACTTTCCAGATACATGTATACACAGTTTAAACCCAGCTTTGCAGTTACAGCTGATAACATCTAACAAATCAGGAGGAGCAACAGGACTTGAATCGAGGGTGGACAAGTTCCTCTCCTTTCTTCATACCTGTCTTCTAACTCCCTCCAAATGCGGTTATATCCACAGCCGGTGGATCAGGACAGTCTGCTGCTTTCCAAAGCAGCACCTGTAGATGGGCACGTTTTCCATGGAGGAGCAAGTTCTGTAGGAGACAGTGTCTTCAGTGCTGGAGGAGCCGGGAGTGGGAGACCTCACCGCCAGGGATGAATTACTGCACGGGCCTACCGGGCCCGGCCCAAGGGGTCAGGGGGCCCTGAAGCCCAAGCATTTGCATGAAATCATTGTCTCAATATCAACACATCAGGATGTAGGCTATGAATCTGATTGAATTTAGTTTTGGCCATCCCAAAATGCAACAGAATACAGGAAATCACATCAAACAAATTAAAACATTTCTGAGGAAGGACCTCCAAACCCCCCTTCCAGGAGCCCGAAAGTTCATAATCCGTCCATGCTCACCGCTAGGTGGAGGCCCAAGCAAAAGGATCCGAAGAGAACCCTTGTAAGGGGTACTAAAAAGCTTACAGAGGCCTTCAGTAGAAGCCACAGGAGGAGACCAGCCGTCGCCTGGGCCTAGCTACGGGAGAAATGCTTGCCTAAAGAGGGTTTTGATGCAGTGGCCATGGCGGAGAAGGACTTCATGCGACTGGGAAAGCGGTCTGAGGAAGCGGCCTTGGAAAATAAGGTAGTGACGCTGGCCTGGGCTGACTTCACAGAGAAGACCTTGAGCCCTGCCCCGCCCGGACAGCTTTAGGCTGGAGTTGCCGGTGGCCCTGGCTGCGGAGCAGAGCGGCAAGGAGGTGGTGCCTTGAGGGTGGACGGTTGTCGGAGCCTGTTCAAGTCGGCCTGTTCACCGGTGCTCTTTAGAAAAATAAGGGGGGAAAAAAGTTTGTTGTGTGAAATCCGATGGCACGAGCCAGAGAGAAGGTCTAGGCCTTGGCGCCATCGTGGCGGTGTGGGAGTGGCGGAACAGCGGAGGACAGCTCTGGCGACAAGGCAGCAGAGGAGGGACGCCAACGCCCGGTAGCTGTAGCTGTGGCGCAGCGTGGTCCGGGCTGGCGATGGAACTGAGTCTGCTACCCGACTGGCGAGGCGGCACGGAGGGGAGCATTGGAGGTGCAGTGCCAGTTCTGGTGCTCAGCCCCGGGAGTCTGTGGCAGTGAAGGCTAGGCCCCGCCAGGTGTTGGAGGAACATTGCGTGGTGCACACTGCGAAGAAGTGCGACCTGAGGGCCTTCTCTGAAGGGAGCTGGGGACGAGGCGACAGACCAGGTGACTGCTAGCACGCCCCGCATTGGGCTGCTGGTGGTTGTGGTTCCCCAGGGTGAGTAGGGCTCTTGCGGTGTGTGCACCCCACCTGCTGTGTGGCAGTGCCAGAGACTAATTGCTAGACTGAATGTGGGAACGCCCGCGCCAAGGATGGCAATGGCTTGTTGGGGGAGCTGTGCAACGCCAGCGTGCTGGACTGTGCTTGAGATTCCCACGATGTTTCGCGCTGGGGATTCTGGGAGAACTGAATGATCATCTCAATACCAATGTTTCCCAAAAGGCTTGTCCCAAGGAGAACAGTATTACCTTAAACACACATGAGGAAACTGAACAGCCCAATCAGTAGACTAGGATAAGCTAGCCAACTATGCTACTTTGTTTACAATATTTCCAGGCTTCAACCAGACAGCTGAATGTGGTAGAGTTGTAATAGAAATAGTAGGCCTAAGCTATAGGCTAATCTGCATAAAGTGTGCTGTCATAAATATCAGACATTCAGTATTCTCTCTTTTTATATCAGGATATAAAATAATACAGATATATTACATTGTAATCCTCTGGTATTCTAAGGTAGGCTATTGAAATGTCTAGCCCCCAAAAAAAAAATCGAGGTTCGTGATCAAACTGTGGGTCAAAAATCATGATACGAATCGAATTGTTAGGTTGGTGTATTACGCTACAGCCTTATCCTCCAAAAATCTGTCTAAATTGTACCAAAAAAAGCTAAATCAGCTTAATGAGAGTAAAATGTGACCAAACCAAGTTTAAATAGTGATTTTGAATCTTGAAAATGTCAGATATGGACTCAGCATCTCCAGTAACCCCTACAAACATACTAACATTGTCCATTTTGGCCAAGCAGCTCTTATAATATGATCAATATAAGCTATTATGCTAATTTATGCTAATTAGTTAAATTACACAAATTGCACAACATATGCAAATTAGCATCCGACAGTTTCTGCATGCTGGGAACCCATACTATATATTTCTATCATAAAACTTTGGTGTACTCAACATTTCCGGGTCCACAATGGGGCTCTATCCAACATAGCAACCAATGAGTTTAACCTAACAACCAGCATAGCAACCACCTCAACTAACCTAGCAACAGCCTAGCAACCTCCTCAAGTACCCTAGCAACAGCCTAGCAACCATGTCAAATACCCTAGCAACAGCCTAGCAACCACTTCCACAGTTACAACCTAGCAACCAATATAGTAACCAATGAGTTTAACCTAGCAACCAGCATAGCAACCACCTCATGTACCCTAGCAACAGCATAGCAACCAGCATTACTACCCTAGCAACAGCCTAGGAACCACCTCAAGTACGCTAGCAACAGCCTAGCAACGTCTTCCACAGTTACAACCTAGCAACCAATATAGCAACCAATGAGTTTAACCTAGCAACCAGCATAGCAACCACCACAACTAACCTAGCAACAGCCTAGAAACCACCTCAAGTACCATAGCAACAGCCTAGCAACCATGTCAAATACCCTAGCAACAGCCTAGTAACCACCACAATGTCAACCTAGCAACCACCATAGCAACCAACAGGATTACCCAAGCAACCAGCATAGCAACCACTTAATTTGGCATAACAACCAACATATGTACCCTAGCAACACTATTGCAACTAAATCTGTATTATTTGTTTTCACTCTGATATTTTACATAATATTTTTTGCATTTTCATGCACTGTATTTCATTCAGGAAATGCTTTTCTAGTTATTACATGTTCTGATATGACATTCTTAACGTTTTGACTATGTTACAACTGATAAAAGCATGACAAATAAAGTAACCAAATCGCTTTGCAATATTTTAGTCCAGAAATACTTATGGGTGTTCATTTACCATAATGTTAAATACAGTAGCCTAACGTTACGACCTAACGTTATCTCCCCTTGCTGTTACCACCAGTTTTAATAACTATTTACATTTGCGATCATGACCCATTTCATCTAACAACACCACTGGCATCTTTCTTTGACTATCAGACCCCGAACAGCAATACATTGAACTACAAAGATGTTATAGTAATGGTGTTCAGTTCATCATAATCATTATGACATAATGTAATTTGCCGTCCATCTCCTATCTTTTTGCCGTCCAGCATGGAGCCGTCACGTGACTAAGTCACGTGTCTGCAAGGGGTGAATAAAGGCATGACTATTGCCTATAGTGGCAACCAGGTGATAAGCGGGATAACGGCCTTCGAGGTATCCTGTTATGTAAGGGATAATGTATAGAACACCGGTCATTATTGGGAAAATAAGTCCCGACAGGCGTGCATCGACCCAGCCAGCCGAGGGTCTTGTCACCCTGAAGGGACTTATTTTCCCAATAATGCTTATTATACAGCTACTTGCCAAAACGAAAAAGTAAACTCCACGATATGTCTTTTTAAACTTATTTGTTACCGTATTTGTCGTGGCTTTTTAATGAAGTTCCAATGCAAGAAGTGACCGGACTACTTGCAGAGTGATATGAAAAACTTAAATCAGCAGCACAAAACCCCTTGCCATTGACAGCGGTAATTATATGTTTTCAGCGGTAATTACATGAAAATATTTTACCGTACAACTTTGGGAAATCCCATTCAAGCCAATGGAGCGTTCTACTTGCCTTGTGAAGAGCTGTGTAATAACCAGTGTTGGGAAAGTTACTGAAAATTAGTAATTAGTTACAGTTACTAGTTACTTCTTTCAAAAGTAATTGAATTACCTTACCAATTACTGTATATCAAAAGTAATTAGTTACTAGAGAAAAGTAACTTTGAGTTACTTTTAAGTCTGCTTAAAATGTCAATATGAACAGTACTGTCACACAATAAACCTAATTTTTAGACCTATTTATTGTATTTTCAACGGGCCTTCAAATCAATAGCCTTGTGCATGAGTTCTCAAACTTTTTCCGACCACAAAACATTCTACAATGCATGAAGGCTTCCCTGACCTTGTTTTGTGCCACCCTCACCATCTAGGTGGTTTGATAGATATGTACAGTATACTGCCTACTGCTTGCCTTCTACTACTGCTACTACTACTACTACTAGTATGCATGGTGGTGCACTGACACTGAATTCTGCAATATAGTAAGTTATTATTATGACCGCTGCGCAGCGAAGCGGCGGTCATATAGGTTTAGTCAGATTTTTCTTTTTTTTTCTTTTTCGCATGCCCAAATTTCCGTCAATGATTCCCCGGACACTGAAAGACCGGGGTACACGAAAATTGGTGGGCATGTAACCCCACATGGATAGCATGGAACCATCGCTTTTGATCTGTAGCCCCCCCGCTGGACTGGACACCCCGAAAGGAGGGTAGGGCAGACACAGTTTTCTGTGAATATCTCGAGAACCGTAGGGTTTAGGAGGACCATTCATTTCATGTATAGCGCCACCTAGTTAAACACAAAAAGTAAAAATGAGGTGTTGTAATCGCAGGTATCTGTGACCTAACATAGTCAAAACTGCACGAAATTGGAAGTGTAGGATCATTATGACACCCTCTGTATGCACGCCAAGTTTTCGTGGAATTCCGTTCATGGGGGCCACACAATAAATTAATTTATGTTACTATACACCAACTGGCCTGTAGGTGGCCGGAGACAGTTTTCTGTGAATATCTCGATAACCGTAGGGCCTAGGAGGTCCACCTTTTTATGTATGTTGGTCTTAAGGGGCATGTCAACCCATCCCATTACCACTTATTTCATGTATAGCGCCACCTAGTTAAAAAATTAAAAAGCAAAAATTAGGTGTTTTCATCACAATATCTCTGGCTGACAAGGTCAAAACTGCACGAAATTAAAAGTGTAGGATCATTATGACACCCTCCGAATGCATGCCAAGTTTTGTGTACTTTCGTTCATGGGGGGCCTTACAATAAAATAATGTATGTGTACATTTAGTGACGTACACCAACAAGGATTCCCGGGACACTGAAAGACCGGGGTACATGAAACTTGGTGGGCATGTAACCCCACATGGATAGCATGGAACTGTCGTTTTTCGTTTTGATCTGTTGCCCCCCGCTGGACTGGACCCCCGAAAGGAGGGTGGGGCAGACACAGTTCTCTGTGAATATCTTGAGAACTGTAGGGACTAGGATGACCATTTTTTTCCGTATGTTTGCCTCCAGGGGTTATGTTAACCCATTTCATGTGCACACATGTGCACAAACAGATACACACACACACACACACACACACATACATTCACAGTAATCATACGTATGACACTTACTCACACAGTAGACATATGTACGCTTGCATGCACAGGCACATACGCAGGCACACACACAAGCACGCACACACACACACACACACATAACATAAACATGTACATGCACACATGCACACAATTCAAGAATTTCTCAGAATTACGAACAGGCAAGATGGAGGTGGGGTTGTATAAAATGAATTTTACATGTGAAATCTATGAACTAATCATGTTTTGGTACTTGAGTGTGGATAATGCAATTTAGTGAGACAGTTAAAATCATATAGTCCTTTCAGCGTGATTTATTTTTGTGGAAAAAATGTGCTGGACTGGGCGGCGGTCATATTTTTTACCGCTCTGCGGTACATCTAGTTATCATTATTATTGCAATCCTTCTGTAGGCTACATGGAATGAGTTCAATGGGATGTAATGCGAAACAATGTTAAATGGCTTATTTTCAAAGCAGTTATTGTCTGCTCACACACACATACAACCTTAGGGTTATCCTCATCCTGCTTTGAACACAGTTGTATTATATAGCATTTTAAGCACCACCAGTTTGGAAAAGCCTGCGCTTCACAAGTGCTGACCTACCAAAATAAGTTCTAATGCGATCCGAGGGTTTGGGGTTGTCGCGACTATGCAGAAGGTTACTCTTCGGCTGATAAGGTGTTCCAGAGAGAAGTTGCATGTTCTGTCGCAGACAAATGAATCCATAACACCACGGACGCCAATTCCGATGTAAACATACTGTGCAAATAACTCAAGTCGCTGTAGTATGTAACGGTAGGCTATTTGGAGGTTTCTTTATCTGGTAAGTGAAATCTGCATTTTCCTCTCGAAGTTAAACGTGTGCTTGCTTGTGCCAAGGCTATATATAGGCTACTGTATGTAGGCCTATTGGTGTTGTTGGCGCATACGTTAATGAGAAATTGATATAAAGAAGCTTTTGCGCAATAGGCTTAAAAAGAGCAGAGATAAAATAAACAACAATGCGCTTTTTACTGTAGTGGACCTTACGAGATGGAAACGAAAAGGAAAAGGCTTTTAAGATGCCCATTTACATTGTAGCCTAATGCACCCGTGTGTGTTTTAGCATAAATACGAAATAAGGAGGAATGTGAGGAGGCTCCTATTAAATGTAAAGAATGCATCTGCAATCTAAACATGTACACAATCGCTGGAAACACAGCTAATGTCGGAGACGCTAGATCAGAAGCAGCAAATGTGCATCTGTCATCTTGTCTGCAGTCGTTCATTCAAGATTAACAGAGTAACGCAAATAACGAACTCTTTGAAATTTCAGTAATTGTAATTGCGTTACTTGATTTACAAAAATACTTCGTTACATGCTCGTTACCACTAAAAGTAGTGGAATTACAGTAACGCTTTACTTTGTAACGCATTACTCCCAACACTGCTGATGATAAATTATGTATTACTAATGATGAACAAACCATTAACTAATGAGTAACAAAGGCTTAATAAATGATGAATTGTGTGTAGTTATTACTGATAACTTAAACATATGTAGTAATGATTAATTAATGCTTAATGTTTCTGTAAATTAAATTTAAACTAGATGTACCGCATAGCGGTACAAAATATGACCGCCGCTCAGTCCTGTACATCCATTCCGAGAAAATAAATCATATTAATGAATTTGTCTCCATCTTCTACTCCATCCCCCACTCTTGAAACTTTTGTGTATGCTTGTTTGGAATGTGTGTTTGCACACATTCTGCACACAAAGTTGCCTACTGGCGCTGCAAAGGTGAATAGATTTGTAGCACTTGCCAAAAAATTTGTAGCATTGTTATAAAACCTTTAAAATCTCTAAACAATCACAAGTAGGGCAGTTCATCACAGTCCATCCATTGCAACTGGACTGATGAAAGGTACACCTGTAGGCTACATTGTATTTGGGAAAAGCAGAAGGTACTGTAGCAGCATAATGTATTTATTTATTTATTATTAAACAAAACAATCCCTGTCAGTTCCATGCAGTTTTCAATAGCTATCAAGAAGAGAGGTCATTTAATGGATTTTTGTGAATGTTTCTTCTTCTACATATTCATAAGTTTAGTCATCTAGTTCATATGATATTCGCTTTATTGTCAATGCACAAATTAAATACTAGTAGTCTAAAACAAAATGCCGTTTTACCCAGTGGTGCAAATAACTGACATGTCCAAAAGGGCCTTCATGAAATGCGCGCTAAGAGTCTGTTCATACACATTTTAACGGGCCAAGTTGAAGAGCTACTGTCCGTTATTGTTTTGTGCAAATAATATGCTGATTTATGTTGCCTTGCATTTTGCAACTATGAGGTCCATGGTTGGTCTGGTTTTCGCCAGACCAAGCTCAATCTTTTGACGCAATCTTTTGATTTTCACCCAGCCTAGTCCATGGTAGGCTCCCATAGAAATATTGTTTAATTTTATGATCGAGATATCCACGACTGGCCCCTCTGGACGACGTTCGCCCCGGTTTCAGAGCTATTCTAAATGCAAAAATGCATAGAGGGACAAAACCGTGGCTGTTAACAAACTATAAGCTATATAAGGTAGGCCCTATGCTAGGCCTATTACACAACACAAATTGTCACTAGGCTATGCTGGCGACCCAAAGAAAATCTCCTTTGGGAACCAATGGCTTACAGTATCAAGCGGACTTAAGCTGCCACCTCTTGGCGAAAAGTTAATAGTTCAGTAGTGCATATCAGTAGTAGGCCAATACATTCACATAGCTGTGTGAATCACGGAAAGGGTGAATGAAGTGGACACTTCTAAATGGAACCCAACCCACTGTACAGTAGCTCAAGGTCTGTGGCTAAAGCAGCCATAATTAAAGCGTTATCATTGTTTAGATATTTTTAATCGCATAGACTACAACTACCAAGTTGGAATCAAAGCACATCGACTCCCCTCTCACACCCTAAACACGCACTTCGAACAAACAAAAAGCGCCTCAGTCTCACGGTATAGCCATAGACATAGGTGTAAAGTTCGTAGTAAATCATCCATCGCAAAGAATGATTTTTGTAGCACGTGCAACAAATATGTGTAGGTACAGCCCTGCCCGGAATACATCTCAACGTGCGCTCTAAAACATCTGGTTTAAATGTGCATTACATTAGGCTGACGCATTTTGGAGATGTAGGTCACGGGTGCATTAATAAATCTACACTGCAGCGAGTTGACACAAATTATTCACTTTGACGAATTTATGTAGTTTCAGTTCACTTTACTTTGAGCTAGGGTTGCCAACCGTCCCGAATTGTGCGGGACATCCCGTGTTTTGGGTGATTTTGATTTGTCCCGTCAGGGACAGCCCCAGTCCCGATTTTCAGTCACAGCTCATCGGCCTTGTTACTGTAACTAGGCTACTGTAAACGCACAAAGTGTCCAGTGCTGCCGCAACCACGCGCATTTCGCACTGTGCGCACGAGACCAAGGGACAGAGGGGCACCACAATTTATAAAATGTGAGGGCACTTTGACATAGGCTGCAGGCACTGTGGTTTGGACTGTGAGAATATGAAGAGTGGTCTTTGCCTTTGTGTAATGGAATTGAATTGGTGAGTCTTCAATAATCTGTTTCCCTTAAACTAAGCATTTACATGAATAGGCTATGCCAATTGAAACACTTTCCACTGAGATAGCTAGGTGGCTAACGGTTCATAATTCACTTTTAATTGCAAACAGAAAATATCAAGCTAGCATCATTACATTAGCTTTTATTTCCACAGGAATGAAGGTTGTTTATACCAACTTAATATACTTATCATTGTTAATAAATGTGGCACAAACAATGTTAGAGTTTGTGGACGACTAGCCATAGGCTATATTTGAATGGAGCTGGCAAAATATTATACCGTGTAGACAATGCTCTTAAAGTGACAGTGCACCATCAGCATCAAATCGGTAGTATTTCTTAAGAAGTGTATAAAATAAAAACAAAACAAAATGACTTTTTCATTATTACCATTTGAATTGTGTGTGTATATATATAAAATAATAATAATAATTATTATTGCTATTATTTAAAAAAAAAAAAAAAATGGGGGTCCGCATTGGAAGTGAAGTGTCCCTCATTTGGGGTTGAGGAAGTTGGCAACCCTACTTTGAGCCATGCTCTTCCTTACTTGAATCACCTTTGAAAATAGAGGATTGAAGTAGCCTATATGGGTGTTTGGGAATGAACGTTGACTCAGATGCTTTTTGAGACTTTGAGCAGAAATGTGCCATGTGTTTAGGATGATCATAGACAGGTTATCTTTCAGGTAGCCTGTATATTTTCCATTAGAAAACCATCACGTAGCAGCTAACTCACTTAGCTCCTGTTAGTAGCCTAGGTTATGGTCATAAGCAAATGAGATGACAGTCGAAAGATACAATTAGTGCTGTTATCAATTTGCTTGGTAGCCTATAAACGCATTTATGACTTTCTATAAATACATCAATAATCAAATCGGCCTCCATCACTCAACCATGCTAATGGTAACATTAACATTATTTTACCTGCTATTGATAGGGTTACCGTAGCCTACCTGCAGTAAAAAAGCATGTCCGATAAACATTCTCAGATTTATTTTGGCTTCAAGAGGAAATGGGAATTACATGTCATGCAGAAATCATCCTACCCTTATTAGACGTTCTCTGCGGTAAACTACTGTACAGTCTTGTCCTTGTAGGAAGCGTAGTCTTTCCAACCCACTTTAGATTAACTTCCAACAAAACTAGATGTACCGCATAGCGGTACAAAATATGACCGCCGCTCAGTCCTGTACATCCATTCCGCGAAAATAAATCACACTTCAATTTGTCTCCATCTTTACTCCATCCCCCACTCTTGAAACTTTTGTGTATGCTTGTTTGGCATGCCTGAGTGTGTGTAAAAGTGGCTGCACAGAAAAGTAACCTACTGGTGCTAAAAGGTGAATAGATTGTAGAATAGCCAAAGAAGATGTAGCATTGTTATAAAACCTTTAAAATCTCTAAACAATCACAAGTAGGGCAGGTCATCACAGTTAATCCATTGCAACTGGATTGATGAAAGGTCACTTACACCTGTAGGCTACATTGTATTTGGGAAAAGCAAAGGTCTCAGCATAATGTTATTTATTTATTTTTTTGTGTTTATAAACAAAAAACATCTCTGTCAGTTCCATGCGTTTTTCAGCAGCTATCAAAAACAAAGGTCATTTTTGGATGGATGGATTTTGTGAATGTTTCTTCTTCTACATAAGATTTTAGTCATCTTTAGTTCATGTAATACTTTATTGTCAATGCACAAATTAAGTAACAGTAGTCTGAAGCGTTATTGTTAATGCACAAATTAAGTAACAGTAGTCTGAAGCGAAATGCTGTTTTACATCTAACCAGTGGTGCAAATAACTGACACGTCCAAATGGGCCTTGATGAAATCGTTGCTAGACTGTTCATACACATTTTAACGGGCCAAAGTTGAAGAGCTTTTGTCCGTTATTGTTAGTGCAAATATAGGCCGATTCATGTTCCCTTGCATTGTGTAACTGAGGTCCATGGCTAGTCTGGCTTTCATCAGACCAAGCTCAATCTTTTAAGAAATCAAAAAATAAATAGCGGGCAGATCAGGCTGGGTTCACCCAGCCTAGTCCATAGGCACCCGATATTGTTTAATTTTCAGATTGAGATATACACGCTCTGGCTATTCTAAATGCAAAAATGCATTAGGGAGTTATGACAAAACTGTAACTAACAAACTAGATCCTAATAGAAAGCTGTTAGCTTCCCTAAGCTACAGGTAGGATTATAAGGTAGGCCTATTTACAACATAAATTGTCAATAGGCTATGCTGACACTAAATAAAATCTCCTTTGAAATCAATGGCTTAATGACTTACAGTATCAAGCGGACTTAAACTGCCATATCGTGTGAAAAGTTGTAATAACATTCACGCAGCTCCATGAGTCAAGGAAAGCGCGAATGAAGTAGCCACTTCTAAATGGGACCCACTACACAGTAGCTTAAGGTGTGTTGCTAAAGCAGCCATAATGAAATGAAGGTGTCATTGTTTGGATACTTTCACAGACTACAACTACCAAACTGGAATCAGAGCACATCGATTCCCCTCTCACACCCTGCACGCACTTAAAACAAAATAAACAGGCGCCTCAGTCTCCCATGCATGTATAGGCTAAACTGTATTAGACCGGGTGTAACGTTGGTAAATCTTCCATTGCACAGAATGATTTTGTAGCACGCGTGCAATAAATGACAGTCGAAAGATACAAACAGCGCTGCTATCAATTTGCTTGGTATAACCGCATTTATAGTTTTCTACAAATGCAATCAATCAAATGGGCCTCCATCACTCAACCAACGCTAACGGTAACATTACCTAGGTCCTTATTGATATTACAAGATTAACGCATCCTGCAGTAAAAACCAAGCATGTCCGATAAACATCCCTCACTTCATCCTCACTTACACTTCATGTGAACATCATCCTGTCCTTATTAGATGTTCGCTGCGGTAAATTACAGTCCTTGCAGGAAGTGTCCATTGTTTTTCCAACCCACTTTTAACTTCCAACAAAATTACATCTCACTGAAACAATGCTATATCTAGTGGACAAATCGACTACTTATCGCCAATACTGAAAATGCAGCCATGATGATGATGATGAATATTTTGGCTTTCTTTTTGATCCTACTGAATTTGTAATTATGTATCGGCCGTTCTAATACCGATAGTATGTGGGTGCCTGTGTGTGTGCATGTTTATATGTGTGCACCGCCATTTACAGGCCAATGAGTGTACAGTCACTAAATGTACACATAACCTAATTTTTTAGCCCCCCATGGATGAAATTCTACGAACTTGGCATACCCCCAGACCCCCCAGAGAATGCCAGGTCAATCATACACATAAAATTTGATGCAGTTCTGAACATCTTAACTGAAGATAGGGGCTTAAAAGCAGAATAATATTGCATTTTCATTTTTTACGGGGGCAAATCACAAATGAGTGATTATGAGCCAGGTTGATGTGGGCCCTTGAGACCAACTGTGTTCGCCCCCACCTCCTTTGGGGTCCAGTCCAGCTGGGCTGCAGATCAAAACGAAAAATGACGGTTCCATGCTATCCATGTGGGGGTACATGCCCACCAAGTTTTTGTGTACCCCGGTCTTTCAGTGTCCCGAATCTTTGTTGGTGTATCGCCACTAAAATGTACACATAAATTATTTTATTGTAAGGCCCCCATGAACGAAAGTACACAAAACTTGGCATGCATTCAGGGGGGTGTCATAATGATCCTACACTTTTAATTTCGTGCAGTTTTGACCTTGTCAGACAGAGATATTGAGATGCAAACACCTAATTTTTTGCTTTTTTTAATTTTTTAACTAGCGCTATACATGAAATAAGTGGTAATGGGATGGGTTGACATGCCCCTTAAGACCAACATACAAAAAAAGGTGGACCTCCTAGGCCCCCACGGTTCTCGAGATATTCACAGAAAACTGTCTCCGGCCACCTACAGGCCAGTTGGTGTATAGTAACATAAATTAATTTATTGTGTGGCCCCCATGAACGGAATTCCACAAAACTTGGCATGCATACAGGGGGTGTCATAATGATCCTACACTTCCAATTTAAGTGCAGTTTTGACTATGTTAGGTCACAGATACCTTCAATTACACCACCTCATTTTACTTTTTTGTGTTTAACTAGGTGGCTTATACATGAAATGAGTGGTTATGGAATGGGTTGACATGGCCCCTTGAGATCAACATACAAAAAAAAAGGTCTTCCTAAACTCTCACGGTTTTCGAGATATTCACAGAAAACTGTGTCTGCCCCTACCCTCCTTTCGGGGTCCAATTCAGCGGGGGCTACAGATCAAAACGAAAAACGATGGTTCCATGCTATCCATGTGGGGTTACATGTCCACCAAGTTTCGTGTACCCCGGTCTTTCAGTGTGCCGGGAATCATTGACGGAAATTTGGGCTGCGCGGCGGTCATAATTACGTCTCACTGCAACGATGCGCCATCTAGTGGACAAACGACTACGTGACGCCAATACTGGAAATGCAGCCAAATTATTATTATGATGAATATTTGGTTTTCCTTTAATCCTACTGAATTTGTAATTATGTGTGGTCCCCGGGGACCAAACAAAATTTTTCCGTAAAAGTCTAGTGGGGCTACATACCCACCAAATTTCATGTGCCCCGGTGGTTCGGTGTCCCGGGTATCGTTGACCAAAATTTCAGGAAGTAGATGACGGGGGGGGGGGGGGGGGAAACACTTTGACAATCCCTTCGCTAGCGGCGGTCATAATTAATAGTAATATATCACATATAATATATTAGGGCCACATAAGAAGAGTTTGGCTCCAAAACGCTATATTCTCCATTTTAATGCATGTTCATAATTGGGCAATTCCAGCGTTATGGATGTGACAATTGGACTCATATTTGTAAACAAAATGCCTTAGAGTGGGGGCAAAATTAGTATCAGTGAATTAATTTGCATAACTTTTAATGTAACCTCTGTCCTCTGAATACTGAGAAATCCTCAGATTTCATATAATCAATTTCATCCTAAGAATACAAGGCATTTTATCAAGCGTTATGGATGTGACATGAAATGGACACTCTTTTTGTGAGAGATTACAGGTTTTTCTACAAACTCTGAATTTTAAAGGAAACTGCGAAACTATGATATATGTACCATGAAGGAGACTTGAATGAACACAAAAGTGTGTTTTGAAACTATCATCCATTTTGTAATGCATTATGTAGGAAAAACTGTCGTTATGGATGTGACTGTTTCACGTTATGGATGTGACGTGTCTGAACCAGTCCTCAACAAACTACATAAAACACATAATTAAGTAGTGAATTTTGATATGAAACAATTGAAATGGTAATCATGAAAAGCTAGCGATGAAATTATTGCTTCCTCAGTGCCCACTAAGATCCACAGGAAGAATCAGGACAACCGTCATTTAAAAATATAAAAAAAGAAATTTTTTTTCTTTTACCGTCATCAATTTTGGTCAGTGATTCCCAGGTTACTGAAACACAAGGGAACATGAAACTTGGTGGCCACTCCCCTAAATAGCTAGCCCTACCTGAACCGTTGCACCCAAGATGACAAAATATTTATGGTATGTTAGTCTCAAGAGCCCAAGATGAACCTAACCCATACCCACTCATTTGTGATTTGCACACATAAAGTACATGCACCTGCGACGCGTTATCACCTGCCTTGCACACACACGCTTGCGCACACACGACATGCACACACCACGCATTACGCACACACACACACACACACACACACATACAGAAAGGCAAGCACACACGCACATAAACACATACAGACAGGCAAGCACACACACACAGACACACACACATGCACAAACACCCACTCACATGAATGCAGACACATAAACACACAGGCGCGCATATCGCGTGTGGGCATGCAAACACATCACGCACACACACACACATAAACACACAAACACAGGCACGATACGCACATGCACACACACACACCTCTTATAAACAAAAAAGCAAACTCACGTATGCACACACTCATTTACATGCACATGAGTTGCAGGAGTAGGAGATGGAGACAAATTGACAAGCGTGATTTATTTTTGCGAAGAGAATATGCAGGACTGAGAGGCGGTCATATTTTTTTGTACCGCTATGCGCGTTTTATCTAGTTTATTGCTGCCCTTACTCATGTTACTCTGTAGGTATTAGCTATAGAGGACCTGACACTTCAAATGCTGTCATATCGTCACATTTAAAAATTAAACTGTGTTAAGCAGGCGTGAACAGCAGGCTGAACAGATCTGCAACAGAAGGAGGTTGCTATGTTAACTCAGCTGCAAAGTCAGCCATCTTCACCAGCTAACCGATAATCCAGTTACTGGACAACATTAGTATGACAGTTTACAGGAAGATAATCGCTCAGATTTTTAGTTATTAGGCCACTTGAAAATAGGCTATGGCTGGGCTAATCACTGGAGGTATTTTAATATTATGTTTGTTTTGCTAATGGTTAGGCAAGGCCTCCCTGTGGTTTTGATCAACCTAATAATCTTTGAAATGTCAGTTGTAAACACTAAGTTGAAATCGTTGAAACTGACATGGCACCAGAACAGACGTTTTATCGGCTTTGAGGTGTAATAAAGTCCCCAGTCTTGTAAATTCACATTATGTAACATCCATAGCGTCACATCCATAGCACACCATTAAAGGTTTTAAAAGTAAGAAAGGGGCACAATTTGGTCATCACACTTTACATTGATATAAATCAGCTTTGCACAGACACTATGGACATTGTCGCATCAACACTGTATGTGTAGCATAAACTTTTCCTATAAAGCGTTATGGATGTGACATGGCCATGGAACTTGCTGACTTAAAAACAAAAGCCTTACAAATGTAAGGAGTTGTGCTCTTAAAGGCAAGCTGAGCATAGACATTGCTCTACCATTCCCTTGTCAATCTGGAATTTGTCAAATGACACAATTTGTTTGAACATTGGGTCCATTTATCCACTTTTGAAATATGTATAATATTACTATGTAAAAAAAGTTGTTTCTGTATGGTTGCACACCATATTTATGATGTAAATTTTGCAACCAAATTTTGCTGCTCTTATTTTTTATTTTTATTGTGGCGGTAGTGGGGTAGCTTAACGGTTGGGCGCCAGGTGGATTTATCCACCACCACTCAGACAGAGTGAAGATAAACTAAAGTTAAGAAATAATAACTAAATGGCTTTATAAAGCACCACAAAACATTAAATGATTTTAACTCTAACTAAAAGACTTCAAGAAATGCAAACAGGTGTGTTCAAAAGTGGAATATATTGTTCAGGACACACAAGAACACCACACAAGCAAACAAATCACCACAACAGCAGTAGCAGTCCATTCAGCCTATTTTTAGGTCAGGCCACTAGGAGGCGGTAGGCGGTAGCCTCGACAAAAAATGCAAAAGGCAAGACGCAAAAAAGGTCCAAAACGAAAAGTATCTTCGGTCAAAAAAGACCTCTTCGGCCTAAGGCCACAATAAATTCAAACAGGTTCAACAAATTATGCTGCTTTTACAAGCTACTCAAGTGCAGCACAAACAAGACCTTTTAGTTAGGCTATAACTAATTGGCTACTATAACATAGCCGACTGCTTCAAAGCTCCCAGTGTGGATAAACCAATAAACAAAATGACATTAAATAGCAAAATCACTTAACAAAAAGAAGAGCTCTCCAAAACTAGAGCACAAACGTGATTGCTTTCAGTTTACAGTTTAGATTAGATTACAATAAAGGCAGGCCGGCGCCGGAGGAAAGGAAAATGTAGAAATAAAAATATCCCCAAAAGACAAAATAATAATCCCCAGGAAAACCCCCAAGGAAACCCTCCCCAGTAGCCTATGTAATCTATATTCAACTTAAACTCGCGCCGCTCACGACTAAACAACAAGAGCGCTTTTAAAGAGCACAGGACAACACAGAGAAGTGGGCCAGCTGCTACAACCTCGCTACTGTCGCGTGTCTCCTGCAAACAATGGTAAAACAGTTCTAATGCAAGGAGATCACGGAGCGAATGGAGTGCACACCAAAGGGCCAAACAACTCGCACAAAACTACTAGCTTACCCACGTTGCGTGACTCCTGCAAACAATGATAAGACAGTTACAGCGCAAGGAGATCACGGAACGAATGGGGCAAGACAGGCCGACAGGCCAGGAACAACAACTTTGCTGCCGTGATCGCTTGCTGAACAATGATAAAACAGTTCGTTATTGCAAAGTGATCACGGAGCTCGGTTTGGACTAGACCAAACACGCACAAAACTCTGAACTACTCGGTGGAGATATCAACCTGCCGAACAATGGAAAGACAGTTCTTTGAGGCTGAGGCAATACTCACGGAGCGTCGAGACAAGGACCAAACCAGGCCCGCTCTCACAAGGCAAAACACTCTACCTGTCGTCACGTTCAGCTTACGCAGGGCAACACCAGCGAACCAAACACACAGCAGCCGAAACACCGGTGAGAAGGAAACGAGAGGCGGAGACAGCGCTACCTGGGCTGTTATTTATAGACGCTGACCATCTTCCGTATGTAGCTGCCATGTTTTCATTAAAATTACTTTATTATAGGGGTCAGGTTTGATCGCCACAATATGTGCCCTCTTATTTACTTATTTACTTACTTTTTTTGTTTACTTGAATGTTATGTTTGTCTGTGGACTTAAATTGGTAAAATATGTCTTGTCTTCACCGTGGGATAGTGAGAAATGTAATTTCGATCTCTTTGTATGTCTGGAACATGTGAAGAAATTGACAATAAAGCTGACTTTGACTTTGTAAAAAGAGTGTCATTCTCCATCAAATTCAATCAGATCAGTTACAAACAATAAAATATAGACCTAAATGAAAATTTTAACAACAGTTCTATTTGCGTATGCACAACTTTTTTTTTTCCATGGTAAGGATAACCTTTGCATGGAATTGCCCAATTCATTTTTTAAATGAAATGATTATTTTGTTTTCGGATCTGTAATTGGGTAATTGTTATTTACTCAATCAAAACAACACAACTGCACTTTTATTTATATTACCTGAAAAACACAATTAAATAACATGGATTATTAATGTTTACAAAAATGGATTTATAGCGTTTTGGAAAAGAGCTCTTCATATGCTAGGCTATATCGTTTTCAAGACAGTGTAGCCAACCCATACCTGGGAAAGTATGATGTGATCATGCTTACATATATCTTAGGTCAGCCTTTATATTAGGGAAAAATACTTTGTGCAGTGGCGGTTCTAGACTCAATTACTCCCCGGGCGAGATCCCTCTCCTCTTCTACTTTTCTTTTTTTTTTTTTCGGAACTGGGCACCTGATAGCTTTGACCGCTTTCAGTCCATCGTGTTTGGCACTCGACAGTCGACAACAATCCACAAATTCCCATGATCCACTCGCGACCACAGTCAAGACCAAACCAATTCACCTGGGTGACCTCTTAATCGTTTTGTCACCTATTTTTATTAGCCATTTCACACAGTTAATTAAATGTGCAGGAATCATAGGTCTGCATTCATAACATTATGAGATGTGCGTTGTTTGGAAGAAAGTCAAGGTGTGACTGATTTTAGCCCACTAATAGACTGTTGTAGGCTACTATACAGTGGATCCCCATTCATCCCCCCTTTCCCGTTTCATTAAGAAGACCCAGAGGTGAACTGCCCCCCGCAAACCCCTCCCTTCGCCCCTTCCTCTGCACAGTGCAGTAGACCTACCTTCTGAGCAACAGGGGCGCCAATTCCCTAATTCCTCACACAAGTGATGGATAATAGAAAATCGTTTTGCGACGTTTATTATTATTATTATTTTTTTTTTTTTTTTAAGCGCTTGTGCCGCCCCCTACAAGATGCCGCCCCAGGCGACCGCCCGGTTCGCCCGTACCTAAAACCGCCACTGACTTTGTGTCTGTATCCATGCCACCTGAAGCATGCTGGTAGAAATATATATTCAAAAGCACAGTTGATCTGTGTATGACATGACCAACTTTCGATTCTTTGATTTGGAAAGCAAGTTTATTATTTTGGGCTGCTATTAGAATATATTAGAATTTCAGCCCAAAGTTGGATAACATGTAGAATTTTGCTGCAATTTCAAAACCGGATTACTCGCGATCCGCTTACTGTACAGAGTGATGCTTCATATCCCCGTGTTCTGTAAGGTCTGCTGTGTATTTTGATATATGGTATGCTATGTTTTGACCCAAGTGTTCATGAGATACCACCGAGAGTAATGGGTGTGGAGATAGACAAAGCGCTGTGTGCACAATGGAAATATGATTAAATGGCATGTATATCCAACGTTAATTTTCTCGCGAACCGTTTATCACAACACCTAGCTGCTAATATCAAGGGAAAGCTCACGTTCTGTTCTTTCACGTGATATCTGTGTGATTTATGTGTGATAAGTACTCCGTGAGCAATTCAACAGAGACTAATGGGTGTGAATTTGGACACATTTTGCGTCCGTCAGCCACATAGCCCCACTACCCACAGTCCGCATACACTCCACATTATCGCAGGGAGATTCAATTCTCAAACTTGGGCCCTGAGAGCCTTGATAAGGATTCTGTGTCATTATACAAGGACGTCTAAACTACTCCCAGTTTATATTTACTTTGACTACTTCAAGTAGTCTTGCACTTGATAGTTTTTGGTTAATAGCCCCTGACAACTTCATTGAAACATGTGCAATAAACTTGCCAGATTTACTTACACTGGTTGACTGTACTCCCCACTGGTGTGTATGTGGGCTTGGCCCCTGTTAAAACACAAAACCATCACAGGACATTCACTTCATGTTCTATGCATGTAACTACCTAAGATGATAATTTGTAAGTTTACTTACATCCCATAATGCCCTTTGCTGAATCCATGATTGATTTCAGCCCTGTAACAATATTTATAACTCAGATTTCTTTCAACTTTATGTTCAAGCGTTTGTTTATTCATAAATTCACAAAAATTGTTCTTCAACTTACCAAGAACTGGATACCAGCCAGCATTGCCGACTTCCCCTTGTTTCAGGCTTTCATAAGTCTTCTGTGAATAAAACGTTGCATCCATAGGTTTCACATGATTTCCATCATTCTCCTTTACAATTAGGTCCATCATCGTGAATAGCTCTAGATGTCTGACGTTCTTCTGCCACAACAACCATTTGTTACATTTTCTGATCATTTGTCCTATCAGTGGATGTTGCAAGTATTTTCCTACGAGACCTGAGCTCTTCTCTCTGAATGTTGATATCAGTACCAAAGAATGATGAAATGATCGATCACTGAATAATTTAAGGAAGAATTCAAGCCTCAGTTTGTGTTGCTCAGTGAACTCTTCAGGCTGTAGAACCAGCAGGAACAAATGAGGTCCAGGATCAGAGAGCATCACACAGTGGTCTTTCAACTGTCTCAGTTTGTCTTCAGAGATGTCTGGATGCAGAAGATCTGGGGTGTTGATGAAAAGTATTTCTTTCTCCTTCAGCTTTTCTTTGGCTGGCAAACAGCACTGTACTTGCTCATCGGGTTTGTACACAGTCTTTCCCAGAATAAAGTTCCCCACTGAACTCCTTTCAGCCCAGCTGTTCCCCAGTAGAACAATCCTCAGCTCAGAGACTGAAATGAGAATTATTCATATTATCAATCAGTATCACTGAGTGGCAACACACTTTACAAACTTGTGCACAATGTCAGTATCCCTGTGTGTGTATGTGTGTGTGTGTGTGTGTGTGTGTGTGTGTGTGTGTGTGTGTGTGTTAGTACTGTATGTGCATGTGTGATATTCCTTATCAGCCTTGTGGGGATACTTGCATGCCATGTCACGTGGGCTGGAGTTCCGGTGTCTAGAAATCCTTAACCAACATATTTTTAAGAAATGTGCCTTTTACATGCACTGTTGTATCTCCCACGCCTCAAGGGTAAGAGACAGGCAGTGTGGCTTGGGTGTGGCAGCTGACATGGTCTTCTGTCGGTTTGTGTTTTATATATTGTGTTATATCATTATGACTCCTGCTAGCACATAACTATCATGTGTAACTATATGCAAACATGTTGTGCATTTTATGTTATGCGTGTATGCATAGGGTTTGTTAAGAGCCCCTGTGCCCCCTTCAAGTCCTCTCCTGTCAGTGCATGGGCAGGGTTGGGCCTGGTTAGGTTGAAACATTATTGAATATACTTTTGGAGTGTGGCTATAAAAAAGGTTCCTCTCTTCCTCTTTAGGCACTTTTCTTGCCTTGTAGGCACACATTTTATGTTCTCCTTGTACTGGCACATTGCTTTCTTTCTCCCTCTCTCTCTCTACTTAACGTTACTTCTTCCTCACTATTTCTCTCTTATTGTCTCCCCCATATATCTAACATAGCCTACTGATGCTTCCACTGCATCCACACAGACATGCCATTACATACAGTACACTCACTTTCCCCCAGATACCATTTAGTAGCTTCATTCTATCATTTTTGCTCTTTCTCTATAAATTACACTAATTCCTTGCCATAATAGGTTAAAGCTTTATAATAGGTACCTATTATATATACTGCTCAAAAAAATTAAGGGAACACTTACAGTTTTCCACAATTGTTAAAACACATTTTTTGAAACCTTCCACCCTTTTCTCCATTCTCAAACTACATTCACAGAATGTCTGACAGTTCTTGCAAAATAAAACACTCGCCTCAAAAGTTTTACTTGAGCTCAGAGCCAAACAGTGTCAGAGTACCGATCCAGTACCGATCCAGTGTATGATTGAAGCGTCCCCTTCATTTTTTGACCAGTATACTTTATAGAGTTGGGGAACGTAGAACTTTGGGAACATAGGGCCCTGGGAACATAGGACCCTTTGTCATGGTCCACTATGCTTCCTTTCACAGTTGTATTTTTCATCAGCATCAGGGGTGCCAATGAATGTGCAGGGCGCTGTATGTAAAATCTTGTACAAGTTCTTATTCAGACTCACAGTTAGGGCGATTGCCATCAGGGCTGTGGCTGCGCTGGGAGTTTAGATCATCTTCATCTCCTGCACAAAAAATGGAAAGACTAATCAGCTGCACATGTATACAGTGGTGTTCTTAAGTTGAGGTAACAGGTCGCCACTAAACTGGGTCGGATTAATACAAAATCAAAAACATCTTGCAGGCTGGATATAATCATTCCATGGGTCTTGACTTTGACATGTGGACTAAAGCAATGATGTTGCACTGTGAGTGCAGGTAGAAGGATATACCACCTCCATGACTCCAATGATAACTGGCATAGTGCAATAAAGCTTCTGATTAATCCACAGAAGGAATGTCTAAGAGAACAGTGTGTTCTTTGGGTTAATAAATAATGACTGGACTCACCAGTTTCTGCAGTCGCCATACTGAGCTCTGCTGCAAACATTAAGGACTACTTCACCTGGAGGGAAGAATAAAAAGACGTATTATGTTCACTTACGCTAAAACTCTCTCATTCATACACACACACACACAAACACAGACATTTTAATGATTTTATTTGGATGTTAACACAACGGAAGAATTACACAGTCATACATTGATGGAAGTATGTTACAGGTTTTGACAAGTCTTATCAAACACAGAGTGCTTTGTGCTATTCATTCTTTTTGCCCTAGTGGTTATGGGTAGACATGGCATTGTCATCTCCAAATGGGTACACTACCTATTATGGCAGAAATGAAGGTGTACTGTACTTGGCTAGTCTTTTCAATTTGGCACATACACACACTCCAAAAACAATTCACTAGTGTTAACACTTGTACTAACTGTTAGCGCTAGACGTGCACATGTAGCATGTCTATCAACCCTTGCAAGGGATATCACAGCCAACAGGCCTATCAAATGACATGACATTTCCATGCCTGATATCTTCCCAAAAGTATGAATTTAGAATGAAATCCTTGTTGTTTTTTGTGTGTTATGACTATTGATACAAGTCTGAGCTGTGTTCTTAGTCCAGTGTGGTTCACAGGTTCTAACCAGTCCGTGCTGGATCACTTCCAGAGCTATCGTGTTTTTTAGGCAGCAACAAATCAGAAGCTAGGTCCTGCCCAGGTCCCGCCTTGACTGACGTATTTATCTATTTCATGGTGCATTACAATACCGTATGGAATGTCAATATATATAATCTTTTATGTATTTATTTCACATTTTATTTATTTATTTCACTTTTCATTTATGTATTTAAACTTTTATAATTTATTTATTTATTTCATATTTTATTTATTTATTTAATTTTGTCACAAAAAACATTCCATACTTGTTACCTGCAGTATATTATAAAATTCATACACGCACTTTCTCTAAAGTATTGTTTCTTCCGAAAATCCCAACAACATAAACACATTCACATTAACTCTGTTGCGGGAGATCAGCTGTGTGTTTCTAAATAGAGTATCAATCTCGTTTCTGTTCATTGCTAAACACATTGCACTTGTCAATTTAGCAATTGTGTTTGACAGATATAGCCATTGTTGGGGGTGAAACAGATTGGCTGGAGCTAAAGTAGCTACCCCCCCCCCCCCCAACCTCACCTTTATGACTAGTCTACCACTGTTGCTTATTATCAACTATTGCTGCTACTACAAACATGATTAACAGATGTTTTTAGAGAACAGCAACAAATAACTATTTAAAACTAAGAAAGATTTCTGCAACTTATGAGTTTGTCTGATGAAAATAGGCAGCACATTTTTAAAGGATTAAGGGGTTCAGAACACCTTTTGAAGTTATGTGGAACAGCAGTACATCTCATTTCGTGAAATCTGATATTCCAGACATCTTGACATCTCACATATCCACGTTTATCAGCCTAGTGTACAAGTATTTTATGCCACGGAATCTGACCTGATCTGCTGGAAGGAGATGCAAATTTCATTCCTATGCAAAATACACTTTACTGTTTTAAGTGTCAGTTGTTTCTCGATGCAGTCTTGCTGTTGTTTTAGTTTAAGGTTTAAATCAAGACTGAAAGTTGAAAGTGAACGTAAAATCTGCTTACCTGAAAGGGGAAAAGAGAGAGAAAGAAAAGATCCCCAGTCATCCAAAAAAAAGGATTTTGTAACACTAAAAATACCAGATTGAAAATAGGCTTTTATCTATATAAAAAAAGCAGTATGAGAGCTATGACCGTTGTGCAGATTGTGGAGCCACCAGGTGATGTGGATTTTCCCCTAATTTGAAGAGACAAGTTCCTGAAAAAACATCTGCAACAAAGGCACAGACAAAAAAAACAAAAAAACATCAGCTCTGCGCATGCCAGTGCACGGTCATAACTTGGCGCTCTGGTGTGGAAACGCCCACCGGACTGTGTTCCAGATTGTGAACTGTGGAAGCTGAAGATGTCACAGTTTGGGGTTTGTGTTTTAGTTTGGGATTCTTAGTTTGTAGTTTGACATGTGTTCTCTTGTTTACTTCCTGTTGCCTTTGTTACTTCCTGTGTCTTGTGGCATGGCCTCTACTCATTTGTCAATAATAATAATAATAATAATAATAATAATAATAACTAGAGAATGTAATTCCAGGGAATTACGAGTGCATGAAAATGAAGCTAGGACAGACATAGCATAGCTTAATAAAAGTTGATAGTTTAGAAGTAGACAGTTTAAAAGTTGAATGGAGATTAACAGTTGTTAATAGATAGTTTAATAATAGTTTAAAAGTAGACTGTTTATAGTTTAAAAGTTGAATGTAGATAGTTTAAAAGTTGTTGATAGACAGCTAGTTTAATAGATAGATAGTTTAATGATAGTTTAAAAGTACACCGTTTAAAAGTTGAATGTAAAAAGTTCAGTAGTTTAATGGGTTACATTGTTTAACAGTGGATTATTGTAGTGAGGACTTTTATTTTGAAACAGTTTTGGGCAGAGGAAACAGTTGAATAGGATGTGTAGTCTTAATTGACCCAGATTGTATGCTTAAAGCCTGAGGCTGCAGGTGGCCTGAACACCTGCCATAGGATTCTAATTGCTTAATGGCCATATTATGATGTCTGTCGGCAATGTTAAGTCTATGGGGGATTTTTAAAAGTTTTTCTTTAATAGTTTAAAAAGTATAAAAGTTTCAAAGTTGAAAAGACATAGCAGCTTGGTCCGTTTGAAGACCTATGTTACAAAGTTTGAACGAAGTTTCTAAGTTAAACTGTTCAAGAGAAATTGCGTACGGAAAAAGTGGTAAGCGGAATAATAATAATAAGTTGTTGTTGTTGTTGCCTTGGAAGAACAGTACAGTGCATTTTCATGCACTGTAATAAGAAGAAAAAGAGGTCTTGCAACACAGGGGTGATGCGATGCCTGGAATGGGTAGATGTAAACAACTGCGCAGCTGAATTTTGGACATGTTGAAGCCTGTTGAGAGTGAGAGTGGAGTCCACTGAAGAGGGCATTGCAGTAGTCTAGGCAGGAGGAGATGAGGGCATGTATTACACGCTCAGTGTCAGAGCGGGAGAGGAGTGGATGAATCCGTGCTATGTTTTTGAGATGGGAGAATGATGATTGCCGGGTTTTGTTGATGTGAGATTCAAATGAGAGGGTGGAGTCAAGGAGGACACCTACAGTAGGCTTTTGACATGGGTGGAGGCTGTGACTGTGGTGTCGTCGATGGTAAGGCTGAAGTTATTGAGGTTTAGGGGGATTCAACTTGATGTTGCCGCCTGCAGCCGTCTTAAAGAGGAAATCCGGCCATTTTTAACTCCAAAATTGTGTTCCTTAGGGTGTGTTGGGGTAAGCAAAAAACCCAACAAAATTTGATTCTATCAAACCGGAGATCTGCTGTGGCTGCAGCGCTTTAAAATTAGCTATAAAGCTAACCTATGGGAGCAAGCTTTTAAAAGTGTGTTTTGGACCTCTAAACACCTATGGAACATGAGCTGGTTCCTTACGAGACACCACTGTGCTTGTTTAACTCAAATAGTGTGGCAAAACATTATAAACTCTGTGTTTTTGCGGGGAGTCACTCACCTCAGATTACCCCGTTGGCATATCCAGAAAGCCCTTAGCCCATTACAGAGCAGACGCGGTCTCAGCCACAGAAACAAAAACTTTTTCCTTTGTGTTTTGATTTGTTTGCAAAAAGAAACGATCGAGCAATGCAGTCATCATGTCCATAGTTATGACTATGTAACGACATAGTAAGATTCCTTGACTAACCTAAGTGACAGCTGAACCTGCTACTGATGCGGCATATCACCTCTTACATTCATGGGCATCGGAAAAATATTTTTCCCAGTAAAAATGTCATCATTCACGTCACTTCATGTGGAAATCAGAGGTGGGAAACTGGGGCTAGTTTTTGCTACACGAGTTGTCCATTTAATATTTACAGATATCTAGGCTATATTTAACATTTATTTTATATTTGGCCTGTTATGAAATCATGTATTGAACAATTTAAGCATTGCTCAGTTTTAAGAAACTCAAATAGCCTAGATGCATGCTGTTATTGGACTAACTGCGCCACCTGTTGGTGGCTTATATTAGTATGGATCAACCTGGAACATACCTGCCAACATTTGGTTTTCAAAATCCGGGAGATTTGTGCGGGGACTCTTCGGCACGACGGGGGGGTGGTGCTCCTTGTCAATATTGCAATACCCATAAATGAAGACATAACTTTATTTATTGATATTTCTTTATATTTTTTATTTGTAATTTTATTACAACAGAAACATATTAAAACACATATAACACTGTACACATATAACACTGTGGTACAAACACATTTTACACATTTATTTACAGTTCATTCCTTGAGCATCAATAACTGTGCCTCTCTTTTGTAAACATAAGTACAGTTGTAGGCTACAGTTTTGTAAACATGAATATGTGCTCACTTTTTTTTTTTAAGTGTTGTAATTGTATGTGGCAGATTTAGCTGCTCTCAGTGCCCTCTTGGATGGAGTGTATTTTTAAACCGAACTGGTGTGGTTTACTTTGCAGGATAGAGAGAGCAAAGAGCTGTTATTCATGCCTCATGCGATTTTCTGTAACCATCTTTTCACCATGCTAAAACTCCTCTCTGAGGAGGCATTGCTATGGGGAATGCATTGCTATGGGGAATCTCATTCCTCCCTAGAAGGCCCCAGAATCTGTCAATTCTCTGCTCCTGGGGCAACTTGTTGCTGTCTGTGACCTGGTAGTCTGTGAACTTTCCTCTCAATTTATCTGGATCCTCAAACTTCAGTTGGGGAACATGCACCCTAGCCTTGCAACCATGTGTAGTATGAACAAATTTCCAACAAATATTCAGTTAGATCACATGAAAGTACTGAATGAGTATTCCTACAATAGAATACTTTTTTCCTGTTTCAGGAGAGATATCCAGGCGAGATGCTGGGTCCAGTACCTCCAGGTCTTTAAGCAGTTGAGATTGTAAGGGAAAGGCCTTCAGCATCTTCCCAATGACCTCCACATAGAAAGCTCTCACTGTCCTATGAGCACAATTGCCACATAATCACATAATATATTAACCAGGAACTTTGAAGGTAGACAAATGAAGCATCTAGGTATGATTCTTTCAACTTTATTCAAGACACAAAGGTCCATAGAGACAACACAGTACAGATATATAAATGTAAAACAATACAAAACATTTAAGAATGATGCAGATGAGGCATCATTTACAAAACATATACAGGCTTCGGGTCCAATGTTTCCAAAAACAAGATGTGGTGTCACTCTTAGAGACATCAGCTATGGACACAATAATCATATTCTTAGACCCTGTCAGTCTGCACATGAATCTATACATAAAATGTCTTAAAACAGCGTTAAAAGTGGGCACATTGTTAGACACAACCATTTCACTGGCACTACTCCACCTAGGGATTTTAAGCACAATTCTTAGTGCATCATTATAAGCCACATGAAGTTTTTTCATTTTCGACTCACTAAAATTACACCACAGGTGGGCAGTATACAGTGGTTATTACAGAGATTATTATGATTATTACACAAGCCACAACTTACTGATATATCCTTGTCACTGACATTCCTTGTCAAATGAATTCTTCATTTTCGAGGAATGCTCTGGCCTCAACTCCAATGAAGAGATCCTCATGTGTCAGCTGGTGCTCTTGTCTGTAGGATACCTCAGTGATAGGAGTATCCACAATCAATCTAGCTGGAACAATGTAGCCCAAGTATCTCTTGACCAGTCTTGTCATCTCCCTGTGTAGCTTATGGATCATCACTCCCTCTGCCTAAAACATGGGTAAAAATGAAATGTAAATACATAAAAATAGACATTTACATTTTTTGTAATGTCCTCACCTTTCATCCTACTTACCTGGAAGGCAGTGTTGAATGCAACCAATGGCTTAAGAGCGGCACTCAGAAAGAGAAAATAGAATTTTATCTCCAGATCATCAAGGTAGCACGCCAGACTCCTGATTTTAACACTCCTCTCGTCCTCATGACTGTTGAAGTAAGCCTGCAAAGCAGCCCATTGATTCAGCACTCTTTCAATGCAGGTGTGGAGGCTGAGCCATCGTGTGCTGCAGTATCTGAGGAGCTTCAGTGTGTCTGTGTCTGTAAACTCAACAAACTCTTTATACAACTCACATCTTTTTGCACTGTACAAGGAAACACAAACAATGACAATAAATAGGGATAAAGGAATTAAGAGAAATGTACAATTTGTTCAGAACACTAATAAAAGATAAACTTATCCATCATACTCTAACTAAAATGTCCAAGACAGGACAGTCAAACCTTTCCTCTTTTATACTCACCTTTTATCAAAGTGGCCATATACACCAACAAGTAAATCCTCGACTGGGGCCTTGATAGCCCTGATGCCACAGCCTGTGGCAAATTGGGCAAGGTGGCATATGCAACCCACATCCTGGACATAAGGTTGACTAGCTTTTAGTTTTGTGATGACTGAATGGTGCTTTCCTTTCATTACGCTGCAGACTGGCATGTCAATAAATTTGGTGACAACCTCAAGATTATTCTCATCATACACTCTTGCAAGTATGACAAGTTCTTTTTCTTTTTTCATGTTGTTTGACTCATCACACTGTAGTCCAAATGGCTGAGACCGGCAGATGTTTGTGACCTCATCATCAAGCTCTGGAGCAATGGCACCTAAATAATAATAGTACATAAAAGTAGATGCTCGTTTTGTGTGAGGAGGTCAAATGTCCAGTTTAGGACATAATAACTTGTAATAATGGATAGAAATTATGTTGCCCAATCTCAATGGTAAAGTGTTGCACAGCAACATTGCCCAAACGTTGCCCTGTATATCAACATCTGTCCTGTCAGAAGGCTAATGTTACAACATTGTAAATCTAGCATTATGTTACCACAACCCCATTGTAAATCTAGCATTCGCCAACTAATCAGATAAACTTACCCTTGATGAGTTGAGCTGTTTTGGTCCTTCCAGAGGAATATTTCCTAGCGATGGCAGAATCAGTGAACATGCCTGCCACACTCGCAGTGAAGTCATCACAAAAAGCAAATGGAACATTTTTCTGCGCTATCAACATTGCCATCTTCAGTTCGGCTTGCATCACGTTTTCTGCCTCTGTCTGTCCTTTCGTGATGAAGGATGAGATCGCCTGTGTGCCCTTACTGGCCTCTTCTGTGCGATGGTGCCGCTGTGTTTTAACGTGCTGACTATGTCATTTTCCCTCCGTGGCCTACATTAAAATCAACACGACACACCTTACAAAAAGCGTGGTGGTTGTCGATATGACTGGGTAAGATACACGTAAATTGTTGCGTCTAACATTGCTGAAATTTACAAGTGTATTTCGGTTTCTTATTGGGGACACCAAGACCGCTTCACCTGCCATGTCTATGCGGCAAGCTTAAACGCCTTCTGCGCCAACTGGGTTATAGGTTGCCAGGTTAAGGTGACAAGCGGGTTGACATTGTTTATGGTGTGTGTGGGTTGTGTGAATATAATGCATTTGATACAATATCTGGCAACTGGTCAACATTAGACAAACATATAGGTCCGATTCATAAAAAAGGAGTTTGGGCCATGCAAATTCGCGGAGTTTCGGGAGAAATAACAAACCCGGGGAGGTCCGGAGATAGGGCTAAAAACGGGAGAAACCCCGGAAAAACGAGAGTGTTGGCAGGTATGACCTGGAAGGATCCCCAGTTCGTGACTCACTTTGTTACACGCCTGTTGCTTAATAAAAGCATACTTGGCTGAACCTGACACAAAGTCTCATAACCTACATATAAATGTCACGTCCCTACGGGTTAATGTTACACGGGTTTGTTTTGATCTGTCTCACCTGTGTTTGTGATTGTACACTGTTAGACATTTCAGCAATTTCTACAGTACTTTACTTCATATCACACAGTAAAATACTTTAAATGATTTCAGTAACTTACTGTATGTATGGGGGAATTTTAGCGTAATAAGTGTGGTAAGTCACCAGGTTTTTTAAAATTACTGTAAGTTACCATTTAAAAAAAAATCTTTTGGTAACCCTCGTCACCTCGACCCCAAGCAAGTGCCCTTCATCTCAAAGGATGCTATTTAGCCACTTGATTGAGAGCGCTGCACCATGGACACTTGACTGGTTGAGCACTGGACAAAAGGTATGTACCTTAACAAAACAGCCACATGAAAACCTTCTCCACCAGGTCTTTTCATTTTAGTTTTTGTTGAAATAGCAACCGATATAATATAGCACTACCATAAACTTTCAGCGAACACACCTGCTAACATTCATACAGCTTAGCTATCTACCGTTATAGCCAATGTATGATAGATTCTACGGTGACTAGTTCAGACAACCCCACGTACACGTGCCATGTAGTTGATAGGGCAAAGGTGTTAGGTCAGAGTAGCTAGCTAGCTGCATGGTTTTAGGCGGGCGGGAAATTGTTGGACATGTCTGTATAGCTGAATTTTCCCACAAAATGTATCCATCTTTCTGAGTTTGGAGAAGTGGGTGTGGCATTAGGCTTGTGCCGGAAAGTAGACCAGCGCCAACACAGAATATTACGCGGTGCAGAAGATTAGTCTCGTTAGACGTGCATGGTTTTGCGTGCATGGGCTAACCTTGTAAGTTATTCGAATAGTTTTAATCAGCTTTCGTGTCATTTGCAAATGTAGTGTGGTTACAAAATGTATTATTGCAAGATTTGTCCTCATCAAACGGTGAACTTGAAAACGTTTTGTTTCCACGCAAAAACCCATCGAAATTTGGCCAACTTCAGATTTTGGTGTGGCATAGAACAGTGCCCTGGTAATTTCAGAACATGTTCTGCCTTGAGATCGCACATGCATATGTAGCACTTGTGTTGTGGACCAGTTAAAAGCTACACATCTGAGATTACTAGATTCTTGAGCCGTGTAATAAGTAAAAGCTGAACCTGAGATATGGCAACTATAAGCACTTTATTTTGTACAGTTTCCCTTAGTTTAGTAAATGAAAGAAAATAAATGTGTGTAGTTATTAGTAAAGTGTGGCAATGTATGATGTATGGATGTGGTGTATGTAAGGCAGTATAATTGTAACAATGACAAATACACACTTTCCCAGTATCAATCAATCACCCTTCAAGAGCAAGTGCAATTCAATTAGTGCAGTTCAGTGAGTTTGTTAAAGTAAAAAAAAGTCCTTTTGGGTATTAAAGAAAATGTTGAACTATAAATAAATGCAAGCGTCCCTTATGGTATAAACAGAAAATTCAAAGTGGTTTCCTTTTCCTTGTGGAAAGGAACGGCTTATCTGTAATCCGTGTCACCGAAGTTCCACGCAGATGGTGAAGAAACCTTGCTGCAGTTGATCAGACTGCAGCAGGCTGGGCGGTCGACACGTTGAATATCTTGGACAGGCTCGCCATCTTAGCTCGTCTGGAATCCACTGAAATCTTCTATCCGTATAAAAAACCAATCTACACGAAACAGTGTAACAGTTACCATCAAACATTTCTGTTCTATGAGATCTCATTTAAACTTTTGCTATAGCATCAAAAAATCGCATATCGCCGTAATACTGCCATAAACGGACGCTACATCTCAGCTGCAACAAGCAGATCGCTAGCACAATTTACTGGTAAGCCAGCATGGCTAACCAACCTTGAGCAGACAGTATTGTACATGGAAGGGTTCGGTTATACACCCGTAATTATCAAGGAAAATGTACAACAATTACATTTTTCACCCAAAAGTGTTGACTAACTGTCAACCTAACATTCATTTCTAATATATTAGCAAGCTAATATCACCATGTGGGTTCAATGAACAGATTAGCTGTCCAGATTCGCGTCTAGTTACATTCAACTTTAAATCAAAACAACCAAAGAAAATGTGGATCTCCTACCACTCAAATTCAGCAAATAAAAGTGTCTGTGCATGTGTAAATGCTTCGACTGTTTTTGTGAGCTTTCATGGTCTCCAATTCACCATTAGATTGACTATTCACATATCATTCACAACCGTGATAAGATAAACTCACCGAAGCTCTTCTCATGTTGAAACAAAATAAAATATCTTCTTGGTGCGCAATATAAGAGACATAAAGTTAAGAAGTAGAAAATATATCACGATAGATATTTCTAGAAGTTATAAATGTGTAGTTATATCGAATATTTTCTTTAGTTCAAGAAGGTGACGTTCCGTGCTCGGACTGCAAAAGCAAGAGAGAAGTAATCGCGCATGCGCGGTGCCTTAGTGGCACTGAATCTAACAGTGCTACACATAGAAATCACATTCCTAACGAATCCCCACAAAACGTAGCGCTTCAACACCGTGACACTATCAGATGCAATGTTCGGGGATGCGATTATGTGTCGAACAACTTTAAGTCCTTGTAGCCATTTGAGATTGCATATAAGAAATGGCAAAAACGCCATCACATCTAGAGAACATAAACTTTTTAGAAAATGTATGGTTTGAGGGTTTAATTAGCTTTCTATTAATAAAAGAGGCCAAAATGTATATGCTGTCCACTTGATTTTCATTGTAAGGCCCTCTAGCTCGCAGCCTAATATAATATATATTATGGCTAAATGAAGATCAACTTTTAAAAATGTAGACCAATTATTGGCAAATGAAAGAAGTCACTCTTAGTGTAACCCTGTGCTTTATTTTTTAAGACATTTGCAACGGCAACTTCAATTGAGAATGACATGGACCTTCCTATCACACCTCGACTGATCATGCTTGGTAAGAGATGGTTCAGAACTTAGAGAGAAGTTTTTACTGTACAAGGACTGAAGAATATTTCTTTAAAGTGTGTATTTTTCATCTTTCAGGGAACACATTACTGACTTCCACAAAATGGATGGTGAGCATGGAGGGGAAGGTGGCCTTTGTCTTGGATGAGCACTTAAGTTTCACTGATGCCCTGTCAGTATTCTTTTTCCAGCTTCTATGTTTTTAACATAGAGTACCAGGAACCTGCCTGTGCAACCCTGGAATTGATACAGCGGTAAGTAAATATGGTGACACTTTATTTTACGCTGCTGCCCTTGTTCTATCTAGTGTATCTACACACTAAATGCAGTGTAACAATATGTAATATCATAATATCAATGCGTACTTATGTTGTCCATACATAATGTATTTGTGTGTACCTACAGATCATTAGTACAGGTGTTATAAGAAGTGATTGTAAAAAGAAAGGTTTTGAACAACTCACTTTAGCAGTTGGTTTTTCTGCCGCCATCTTGCCAGTCAAGAAGTGAGTTGTTCAAAACCTTTCTTTTAAGTAAACTCTGAACACAATGTTCTCAATGCTCAAGTTCATGTGTTGAGACTCTGGTGATACTTCGAGCAAAGTTTCATGTTGTGTCGGGCCATCTTAGTACACTACAAAATAGCATCATAGTATGACCAAGATCAAAACAGTAGTGCCCCCACTAGTTTGATTCACAAAAAGACCCTAGGTTGCATTTTGGCAAGAGTTACGTTTTAACAGAACATGCCACTTTTTAGGGGGAAATTAGCTTGTTTGCAGTGTGCTCCAGTGTTATTTAAGGAAATGCATACCATTCTGTTCTTTTTGCGTGTGATGCTTAGTTATAAGTGTATGGGACTGTTAGAATTAAGCTCCCAGGACTACCAGAGGGAGCTATATGCTAACGGTCCCACAGACTTCCAGTGATTATGCTTAGCTGGGCTAACAGTGTTAAACAGGGCATTGCCAGCTTAGAGTGGAAAATGGTATCCTCATATCTAACTCTGGGGTAGACTGCAAATATCCGTTTTTCCCAAAAGGTATCATGTTTTTTAACTTAACTATAACTGCTTATTTGTGATCCAGTTATCATAATTTTGCCTGTTTGGTGACATAAAGACTCTGTAAAGCACCATGAGACATGTGTAATGTTTTGGCTCTATAAGTGAAATTAAATTGAAAAATTGAAATTATATTGTAGCATGTCCCAAAGGGGATGTGAAAGCTTCACCTTCATCATATTGATTACATTATCTAATGTTTTTTTGTTTTTTATCTACTCTCATCTTGTCCAGATACTTTGTGAGAATTAATCCCGGGATGGAACTAAGTGTACAACAAAACAGGAGTGAGCGAAAAACAGGACAGTTGGTGAAGAGAAAGGCCTTACCAATCAACAACAGAGTGGCGTCATTTGTGTCTAGGGTGACCTAATTTGAGTGGCAGCACTCAAACTAGGTGTGAATGTCACATTAGGGTAACACATATTTTTCTGGTAGACTGTTTTATAGTTTCTGGAGGGTTTGGCCCAAGGTTTTGGAGCTGATTTTTTTTTGTTGTTAGTGCACTCAGGCTAGTCCTGCCCAAATGAAGAAGCGGGTCAGTGGAGGTTAGTGGAGTCTATGGCTGGTTAAATCTCTCGGCTGAATGCCATGGCCATTGGCCGAACGTAGCTGACCCCACACTTATCGCCATGGCCACAGGGCTCAAGGGGTTCCTGCTATTCAAGCAAACAGCCAAAAGAACGACCAAGACAACTCACCAATGCCATTTGAATGCAACATCTTGCAGAACTATATACACCAATATTTAAAAAGTGGCACTTTTTGTCTTTTTTAGATTTTTTGTTGCTGTTGTTATTTTTGTTAAATACTTGACTGTCAGATAGTTATGTAAGATAAATCAGATTTTACCAAAAATACTTGCAGACCACCAAAACATCCTCCATCCTCCATGTGAGACCACACAAAAAACCACACAAACCACACAGAAAAACACATCCAGACACACAAACGTGTCCCCATATCCTTTTGTGCCCATGTGTACTCACAACAAAATACATACAAAAACAAATTTCCCCTTTGTTTGCCTGGTTCCTTGTTTGAGTGCAAATGGCAAAATGAAATGTGAATTGAAATGTATACTTTGAGTTAAATAAACTTGTCTATATTTTTCAATGTTTGGATGTGTACATTTTATTAGCAGCAGGCTACTTCTGTATAATACAGTTAAACAGGTAAATAAATAAAATGTTATAATATGCCAAATCCCATAACCATAATAAGCAGTAATAGTGTCTACAGTACTGTTACTGTACAATTGAGATACAGTAGTGGTACTGTAAACCTGAATTACAGTAACTCCAATGCAGTTCTGTTTATCTGGAGGTTTACAGTACTGTTACTGTACAATGAGATACAGTAGTGGTACTGTAAATCTGAATTACAGTAACTTACTGGCAAAAGTGCTGCCAGTTAGTTACTGTAAAATGGCACTGAAATGTCTAACAGTGTATGTTTTGTGCTTCGTAATACTGCCGATGAGTTAACTGGCGGCCAGACGCAAGTAATCAGGACTGAACGACCAGCTGATCGGCGAGGGATGTGTGCATTGGCTGACTGTGGTATAAAATCCCAGGTATGACTCTAGTGCGGGGGTCGGGCAGGGCTGCGGGACGCGCCACTGCGGGAGAAGTTTTGTTTATGGACTATTAGCGTATAGTCGTAGCCCATTGCTGTGGTGTTTGGTCCTGTGTTTCCCCTGTCCCTCTTTGTTTTATGCTGCCGGTGCCGACGGGACTGGACTGTGCTGGAGCTGAGGAGCTGATGTGCCAAGACGATCCATAGTGGAGGGACGTAAGAGTTTTGAGTGAGTGACTGAGGCCGGCAACTGAGCTGGCGATTGGCCTTGCGATCTGTTTACATCCCCCTCAGGCGGTGGATCGTTGAGGGAGATCAGCGGCGTCGGAGGAGATCACACTTTAAAATGGATACGACGTACTCAATCTGATTCCAAAGGAACGTAAATATGCCTAGCAGTGACCGTATGAGTGGGTTTAGCAGCATTGTTGGCAAAGATTGTTAAGGCGGAGCAAGATGTTTCATCAGAAGCCACTTCCGGGAACCCGGATCGCACGAGGGGGGGTCAAAATCCCCCTTTATGCAGAGCAGAGGCAGCGACTGCTCCATTGAAGTCTATGGGCATAGCTCAGAATTTCACCACATATGCTAAGGTCTTGGTTCTATAGAGTTAGGAATGTGAATTTCGGGCACGTTTTCATGATCCTCAAACCCTTCTGAACATTTCAGGTACATTTTTAGCATTTTTGAGCATTCCAGTCTGGAGAAAATCAACCTTATATCAGGTGTGCGCCGGTTATTTATGCAGCTGCTGTTGGCCGGTTGCAACGTACGCTCGTCAATACGTCATCGACACGCCTCTTTATGCAGACAGGATTCGATCCCCATTTCGCGCCCATAGACATGAACTACGACGAAGTATCTTGCTCCGCCTTAACAATCTTTGTTGTTGGCCTCCGGTGCCGAGCCTGTGTATTCCTCTTACTCTAGGCTGCAGCGAGTGGGAGGAGCCTCCTGGTGCGTGCGAGAGTGCGCCCCGGCCTATCAGCGAGCAGAAGAGGACGTGGTAACGTTCGGACTGAGTCTGCCAGTGAGCGGTTCACTCGGCGCATAGGGGGGACTACTGGCCGCCAGCTAAGTGCAGGGATGTGCAATGGACATTTAATATGGCCATGACTGTATAATTGTGGTGGTGGGTTGTTGGTTGTGTTTGGTATTTACTGTTATTTCATTTTGGGGGATTCCATGGGTTGGCTGTGGCAGGGCCAATGGATTCACATGTGAAGATTTAATTTTCTGTTCTGTCTGTATTTTTTTTTTTATGTGAGATTTAGCCTCTCCGCAGGAGGTGGTCTGAGGGCTGCAGTAAGCCGTATGGGGATTTGCTGTGCTGATGTAGCTAGATTTGTGGTGTTCTCTATCTTGAGTGGCTTGTCTTGTACTGTAGTTTAGCCTAACCTTGTGGTGTGATTTATGCAACTGTTATACTTCGTAGCTCACTTGGACGCTGTGTATTGTTCCTGGTGTTGTAATTGTGTACTGCTGCAGAACGTGTGGTGGGAAGAGACTGGGGAAGTTATCTGTAATAAATATTGATAATCTGCACTTGTGTGTCCATGTTTCTTGTGGTCAGGAGGTCCTAAGAAGTCCCTGTTAGGGGAACAGAAAATTGGGTTGTGTTCAGACTGAGAACCCCCAAAATCAAACCGGCCTTGTTCGGTCGCAACATAAACATGGTGTCAGAAGCTTGGAGAGCCTGAGCTGTTAAAGGAGAATTCCGGTGTGATATTGACCTAAAGTGTATTTGATTATTAGTCGAGCAACGAGTAAAAATGAACAGGTATGATAAGGGATCAGATTCCAAAAAATAATTCAGTGGAAATGCATGGATTCCAGCTTCTTCCAGTAGCAGCAACTGGAATCCATGCATTTCCACTGAATAATTTTTGGAAATCTGATCCCTTATCATACCTGTTCATTCTTACTCATTGCTTTCGACTTATCGCGTTCTAAATTCAAGATGGCTGCAAATGCTAAACTTCGTTGAAGATGCTGTCTGTATAAATCGTCTTGTAAGTAAACTACCAGTGCTTTTCAAAGTTCTCAATGTCTGCGTTTTTAAATGTCAGGGCCCTTGGAAGTCTACCAATGAAGTGTGGAGATGCATTGAGCCTCGTAAATGGGTGTAAAACAGTGATTTATTTGCATGGCTAGCCCGATGCGAAAGCACCACTATTGAAAAAGCTGTTGGTAGCATCGGCTAACTAAGCGCCAGATTTTTGGAGTGCAGGGGACAAGCCGAGATGGGCTATGAGACATACGTTCACACTCGGTATGTTTCAATACACTTTAGGTCAATATCACACCGGAATTCTCCTTTAACAACATAGGTTAGCTAGTCGTACAGTTTAGTTAGTTTAAGTTTGTTTAGCTGTCGCTGAAGTCTATTGTGGAGCAAGAACATGGCTGCTAACGTGAACACGATTCCGCCTCCTGCTAAGATGAAACTTTCTGGAGCTGTGGCTTCTAACTGTGTTCAGGGAAGAATTCGAGGATTATATGCTGGCATCAGGACTGAACGACAAAGCGGGAGGTACAAGCAGCAACACTAAGAGTTATGGGTAACGAGTAGGGTTGGGGATTGTTTGAATTTGAACGATTCCAATTCCGATTACTTATTTCGATTCTGGTTCCTAACGATTCTCGAACCGAGGTGAAGTTAGTTTGATATTTGATATTCGGATATTCGACAGATATTCAAAAAAAAAGAATTATGCGGCCGGTTTCACCCTGTGTTTGCAGACAATGTACAAACAGATGACCTGTCTACTTGCTCCCAGCCGACCTTAGGGACCGTCTAAAAAGTACCTTCTGAATTACCTTCATCGTCTTTTTTGTCAATAGCTTTGACATCATGTGACCTAGTGACTCCAAACCAATTCAAAATGGTTATCCTATATGGGACTCATCAGACACACCTCTTTTTATAGTCACTATGCACACTGTATTTTATATTAATATTTGAAAGAAAATACCTTATTTCCCATAAGGAATGGTCTCCTTTTTTTCAATATCTCCCAAGCCATGCGACCTAGTGACTCCAAACCAATGCAGAATAGTTATCCTATATGGGACTCATCGGGCACACCTCTTTTTATGGCCACTGTGTGCACGCTGTATTTTATATGAATTTTTTTTAAAGAAAATACATTATTTCATATAAGAAACAGATTCCTTTTATTTCAATACCTCCCAAGCCATATGACCTAGGGACTCCAACCCAATGCAGAATAGTCTCCTATGTGGGACTAATAAGACACACCTCTTCTTATAGTCACTGTATGCACACTGTATTTTATATGAATATTTTGAAGATAATACATTATTTGCCATCATGAATGGTCTCCTTTTTTCAATACCTTGCAAGCTTTTTTCTCGCTAGACATCACAGATCAACATAGAACTGTTGTTCTGCTATGTGATACTAATCAGACACATGTCAATGTGAAATAATATTTTGCATGAACTATTATATTTAATTTTTTTTTAAAGAATCATTTATTTCCTATGGAAAACAGCTTTTTGCTCAATAGCTGCCATATAAGGGGTCCTAGACAACAGATCAATACAGAACTGTTCTGCTATGGGGTACTTATCAGACACACCTCAATATGAAAAATGATTTGGCATCTACTATTATATGGAAGGTATTGAGAAAACACAGTTTCCATAAGAAAACAAATGGGTACTATAAAATAGTGTGTGCAAAAATTATATTAATTTGAGGTGTGTCTAATTAGTCCCATAAAGGATATTCTGCATTGGCTTGGTGTCCCTACGTCACTTCCCTTGGGGGGGGGGGGGATAGAAAAAGGAGACCATTCCTTATAGGAAACGATGTATTTTCTTTAAAATATTCATATAAAATACAGTGTGCATACAGTGATCATAAAAAGAGGTGTGCCCGATGAGTCCCATATAGGATAACAATTCTGCATTGGTTTGGATTCACTAGGTCACATGACTTGGGAGGTATTGAAAAAAGAGGACAATTCATATAGGATATAATGTATTTTTTTTTTTACAAAATATTCATATAAAATACAGCATGCACACAGTCACCATAAAAAGAGGTGTGTCTGATGAGTCCCATATAGGATAAATATTCTGCATTGGTTTGGAGTCACTAGGTCACATGACTTGGGAGGTATTGAAAAAGAGGGACCATTCCTTTTGGGAAATAAGGTATTTTTCTTTAAAATATTCATATAAAATACTGTGTGCATATAGTGACTATAAAAAAGAGGTGTCTCTGATGAGTCCCATATAGGATAACTATTTTGAATTGGTTTGGAGTCACTAGGTCACGTTGATGTCAAAGCTATTGACAAAAAAGACTATGAAGGTAATTCAGAAAGTACTTTTTAGACGGTCCCCTAAGGTTGGCTGGGAGCAAGTAGACAGGTCATCTGTTTGTACATTGTCTGCAAACACGGGTGAAACCGGCCGCAATTCTTTTTTTTTGAATATCTGTCGAATATCCTAATATCAAATATCAAACTAACTTCACCTCGGTGATTCTCGATTCCGATTTTTTTAAGAGGCAGGGTCAAAAAACGTTTAGGATATTTTAAATGAGCTAGCTAACCAACGGTCTAACCAACGGTATTTGCACATTTTCCAAGTGCAAATTTAAAGACTTTTTCAAGACATCTAAATGAAAATTAAAGGGGTGATAGAATGATGATATAGGGTATTTTGTGCTGGTCCTTAAGGTCTCTGAATAGGGTGTGTAACATTGTTTGGTCTGAAAATGGCATATGTGCTGTTCTATGCGCCCTAATGCAAGCCTGGTTAAAATACTTTTTTTTTCTTCCTTTTATGGTATGCTCATGAATATTTAAATAACCTGCGTGCTGATTGGTTTGTTTACAACGAGCGAAGCTCCGGAGCAAAGACGCAAACAGGGCCGACAGCACTCACTGAAATAGCCAAGGTGGGCTCCGCCTTAACAATCTTTGGAAATACTATGGAGACATAGGTGTTGAACAGCATATTTGAGCCTGAATCAGAGGAAGAATCTGAAATAGAGGAGCAACCAGTCGCCCATAGATTGGAAATGACTACTTCAGAGTGGTAGGTTTTGTCATTTACTTGAGTTTGCCACCACGTAGCCCAGTTAGCTAGCTGTAATAATACTCTGCGTTAGTGTCGTAGACTAAAGCTAAACATTGTATTAGGTTCGTTTTTAGCATTGTAAGCAACAGAAGTTATTAATTTGCACACAAACAAATGTTTTACAACTTGTACTCTTGTGCAATTTTTGTCAAAATGTCCAGTTAAAGCGAGCTGAAAAGTTCGTTAGCCAGTGGTCGTGGGCAGTTCAGGCTATGCTGTAGTGAAAGGAGTGCTGCTTGCAAGGAAAAGTACTTTCGTTTTAGTCAGTAAGTATATTCTTCTGCTGAATAGGTCATCTGATTAGGAGTTACATATGTAGCCGGACGAGTCCTTACCTGGAGCATTGTGATGGGTTTTGTTGTGTCTCAAACTCCTGCCCCACCTACTTCGTAAGTGGGTAATTGGCAGCTGTGCTCCATAAAAAAAGAAGCTGACTATCCAGGGCAGACGTCTGCTTTGTCCAGGGATCGACTCTGACCGACCTATCGCCTATCCCCGACGTTTGGCTGTAGCTTGTTCCACCATTTGCTCCAGGTAGGCTTGAGTCTTTGTCTGATGAACATTCGCTTGTGCACTGATGTGCGGAAAGTTCAGAACTTGTTTACATTCCAGTAACAGAAAGCTGCTATACTGGCTGGATATTCTCCCGCGGCTGCTTTCGTACCCGGTGTGCTCATCAATTCCAGCTTAGGTAGGTGTACTCCTTCCTGTGTGCAAACATTATCGCATAGCTAGGCCACTCGTTTACGTTATCTGTTAATTACAGCAACATCGCGGTGTTGCGTGGTCGACTCCCTACATCTGGCGTTAGCTGTTGCATGGTAGGTTGTAGCTTTATTTACCTCGATTTACCTAAATTAAGCATAACGTTGGAGTAATGACTCTGTACTCCTTATAGGATCTGTATGGTATCCTGATGTGGTGACGGCCTTGCTGTTTTGTTCCTGTTTGGGGTTTGCTGTGTGGAGCGCCTTCCGCTTCTCTCTGTGGCCTTCCATCGCTGCGTCTTTGATGCATGATTGCTAGCTAACCTTGTGGTGGCTATCTGCTTGGGCCTGTTTAGTGCGGACGTCGTGTTTGTTGCCGCAGTGTGCATGTCTTGCGGAGTTTGGTTTGCTTGCTGCTCTATTGAGGCTCTGTGCTTTTCTCTGTATTTTGTTTTGTCTTATTTGTACTCATTTGTTTTGTTTGTTTTCTACTGCATGTACTGTCAAGTGGGCTTTCCCTGTGTATGTTGCTTGTCTCTCCTGCTGGGGGCTACATTGGGCATGTTGGAGGTGTATTCTCCTCTGGTGGTGTCCATCCCTTATTGTGTGTGCTGTGTTAATTAGTTTAGATAAGTCACCTTTTTCATTTTGATTTGCAGTGTGGTTTGAATCACAGATTTTAGCCTCAGAGGCTTTTGACATCTGCCCTCTACGGTAAGCCCAATCTAGTTTCAACATTGATCCTGACGATCTAGCCTTACATGGTGTTGCTCTGGTATTGAAGTGCATGTACATTGGTCCTGTTTTAAATAAATTGTAATAGTTTTGTATTGTAATCTCAATCTCTGCCTATTATTCAGACTACCAACTTGTGTGACCCTAGTGGTAAACAGGAAATTCAGGTTAATTTAACGGTAGGTTCCTGGGTAACAGGGTATTAGAACCTGGTGACTGTTTACATACAAGGTAGGCTACTGTCACACATACATTATTGTAGTGGTAATATATGATCTTACAACAGGACGTCCAGTTAGCTGGGCAGGAGCTCTGTGCAGTTAAGTAGGCTATAACTTTATGGCTGAAGTGAAACGAGAAGCCTACTGCTTTCAAAGGCCAATGAAAATATTATGTTTGTGTCAGTAGGTCTAATGTACTCGTGTAACTACTATCTTGCTGATTAGGTCATCTGATTATCAAGATTTTTACCTTCTTTCCATGTAGTAATGTATTATCTTACAACGGGACGTCCAGTTAGCTGGGCAGGAGCTCTGTGCAGTTTGTAGCCTATGGCTGAAGTGAAACGAGGTCAACGAAAATATTACTAGGCCAATTTGTGTCAATTCAAAAACACTTATTTATAATTTTATTTACATAGTACAATGGAGTAGAGTACAATAATAAAAAATCCTATAAACATCACTGTTTAAAATACAGTAGGTACAGTCAGTAGATCTAATGTAATCTTGTAACTATCCTGCTGTCATGATTGAGATTACAGTATTACCTTCTTTCCATGTAGCCTAATATGTGATCTTACAACTCACTAAAACTGGAGACATTTGCCATTTGCTACTTTGTGCTACCTGCTCATTCAAAATTACGAAATAACAGCAGGGAAATTATGTTTGTTTTTACAGGTTATTAAAAGAATGACCCAGGTTCCTGAGGAGCTGACCTGAATGACCATCATGGCCTCTATATTTATTCTTTGCAAAATGCAATGAATATTTACTTCAGGGCAGTACGTTGGATTCAGACCCCTTTTCGACTGAACCGTGACACATGTTCAGCAACAGCATCCTCCATGGAAGGTCTGTCAAGCTGAGCACACAAGTCCTGGGGCACAGGAATCCGCTGGACGGCATCCCAATAAGGAAGAGGGTCTTTGATGATCTCGAAGAGGACAAGAAAGAGGACTTACATTGGATACTGTAATACAGTGCATGGTAGGCTGTATACTGTACAATAAACAAATTGTATGGCCCTGAACATTGTGCTTTGTTTACAGTGCTGATGATTTCGACACCAGTAGCATCAGGTCTAAGAGCCTGTTGTGTGTGAATTGATAAGTTATTTTTAGTGCCTATACTGTTGCACATTGTGATTTGTTGTTTGTAATAAAAATATATATTTTATTAAACTTACAAATTGTTTGGCCAGTCTGTACATAGTTTCTCCTTGGCTGTCTTCCGTTGTGGGGCATGCACACACCAAGCTGTTAACTCACAGCAAAAGCATTTGCTTCTAAGCCCCGCAAGATGCCACACTTGGAGCATCTGTTTGCCGTTCTTGTAATGTTATAAAATAAGAACGTGCAAATAAATCCATTGTATCTAGACAACACGGTTTTCAACATATCGACTAGATATCATTTGAATTGATAACGTGAAGTTGTTTCCACTTCTGACGTCAAAAACGTGTGTTATATGGGTTATATTACAGCTAGCTAGCAAACTATCGTGTTACTCAGCTTCAGTTAGCTATCTTGCTGAGAACATAACCTGTCAGAGATCTCGACAAACATGCATAGTAAAATGTAGGTTAACATGTAGGAACACAGGTTTTATCCGAATGACACACAGGAAAATTAAATAGCCTTGCCAATGAACTAAATCACACATTCTACTTGCTAGTTAGCATGGCTAATAACTGCTTAGCGACAAAATAATACTTACAGCATGCGGTTGTGATGACCTCGGAACAGCCCCTCGTTTCATAGCAGCTTAGCAAATCCTGCTTAACTGTCCAAGGTTTTGAAAACTGACTTCGGTGAAATGTGTTGCAAATTAATAACGGAGTGTCGAACTTTGCAGGGATCTACTGGTAGAAAAACATTATCCATGCCCCTCGAACTTTTGAATCCTTGGGAAGACTATGGAAAGTCTCAGCTTTCTTTGTAGCCTAAGTTTCAGCCTGGAACACTGCATTTACGACCGTGACTCATTTTCGATGTCCTTGAAGAACTGTCTGCTTTATAATTCCTGTGGAAGTAAACGAGCAGGCAGCTAAACTAGTGTTTGTCCAGAGCCAGTCTATGGAGAGCCTTGCCACTCCGTATTAAGTCCCATTGTACCGAATTTTGGATGCAGTTCCACCAGAGTTCCACTGGGGCGACGCCATGAGTGCAGAATGAATGGGTGTCAATGGAGCTAGACGGCTAAATTTGTCTCTTTCACCTGATTGTCGTTGACAAATCTCAGATTTGATTGTAGTTTGTATAACTTCAACATGGGTTATAGGTCAAAAAAGTTGAATGAACGAAAGTACTTATGTCCTTTTGATTTCTTACAGGTTGGGTCGTTGTTGCACATAACACGCTAGCATTGTGCTAATGAATGACGCCATTGACACATTTTAAAGGCTTTTAGAACAATTAAGTGACTTTAAAAATATAATACTCAACCAAGTGTATTTTATTTGCCTCCCCTTCGAATACAATACTCAAATTACTTGAAAAAAAAAATTATATCCCGAGAAAAGTGGATTTTGAGGGTACAGCCATAGACCTCCATGCATTCTGCACTTTCGTGGGCGCCCTCATGTGGAACCACAGAAGGAACTGCAACCAGTTCAGAAACCGGAAGTTTTCCCAGAGTGGCAGTTCTCCCCTTTATTAGACATTCTCTGGTTTGTCTCATCTTTGCTCTCCATTCACGCTCCTGGGCTCAGAGCACCAGTGGGCTGGTCTGTATGTACATTTTGAGGCGTGACAAATGTACAAGCCAGAGCCAAATAAGACACCACCTCGCGAGTTTAAACTAAACAGCCGCTTAGATTCGCCCGCTTAATGGCGGGAGTTTCAATTGTGAGATTTCCATAGGAAGGAGGTGTCGGTGGGGTTTTGAAGTTCTCTGTATGTCCATTTCACCCACTGAACTATCGCTATTCATCTATGACAAAGTAAACTCGGTTTTGCATTCTATGACCCCTTTAAGGCTACTTTCACAAACTCTTTGTCAGCTGTCCTCTGATTTATCGATATCTAGGCGATATTTGTAACATTTATTTTGTATTTGGCCCGTTATGAAATCATGTGGAACCACCTACATGAAACACGTAAAGCCCAAATTTGGAGACATTCATGCATGTCGAAATTTGCTGCAAATTCAAAACTGGATTACTCTGGGACGGCTAACTGTACAGGGGGCTGCTTTACACCTTTGTGTTCGGTAAGGTCTGCTGTCTATTCTGATATATGGTTTGTCATGTGTTGAAGGAAGGGTTCGTGAAGTATTCCGCCGAGATGAATGGGTAGGAGATGGACGCAAAACCTTCAGTAGAATTTATGATTAAATTGAATTATATTATTTACTTTTTTCGCGAACCGTTCACCACAGCAATTAGCGGCTAGCATCGTTTAAAAGCTGAGAATTTTTTTTTTCATGTGATACTTGTGATGTCTGTGTAATGAGTAGGCTACTTCGCTAGTAGTTCAACTGAGAAGAATGAGTGAATTTGGACACAATTTTTTCTTGCGCTGTCACTTTCTCCACTGTGTAAAAGACTACATTAATCAATTAATTGTCACTTGAAAGCTGCATATCTTTCTTCACAAGCGTCTTACATATTTTAAGCAAATACAGTTGTTTATTTAATATTAGCACTTTGAATGCCGCGCTGTTTTCGGAAGCTTTGGCCCAGAGTGCCAGCAATCTTGATGATTGTTGACGATTTTTGTAGAGCCACAGCGTATTCTATGTTATAGCTATGGACACATACTATGGCTTGTTTGAAAGGTGAGACTTTAAGCTCTCAGTGGGTACAAACCGTTTATTTCTACATGCCTCTGTTCCTAAGAAATCCCAACCTGTAAAGTTTCCGGGAAGTGACCTAGCGAGACCTGGCGAGACTGCCACCTAGTGATAAACCCACGAAAATGGCCTAGTTTTGACCTGACGTGCATGTGTCACTGATTCAACCCAAAGCGGCAACCATCAAAAGCAGTTTTAAGATTAAATGTCCAGATAAAATGTCCATTTTCATGAGTTTTCGATCGTCATATATTTCATTTCCATTCATCACAGAGTTCCCAAAATCACATATAAGGTGTGTTAGAGTGTCTAGTTTCGTAAATTTTTTAAAAAAAAGCTAAAAACATAATATTACATTTTTGGCACTCAACGCATTGGCACTCAATGAGTTAGTGAGTGTATGTTTTAACCTTTGTTGTGGCATCCATAGCCTAGAAATCTAGACACACCCTAGCAGCGGCAAATTAATTTGATCAGCCTGTATGTCTAGTAGCAAACCATAGGGATTTCTATTGGCTGATGCCGTGGACGTCATCCAATCACAGCGCTCTATTTTGTTAGAGAGTCTTAAGGGGGCTTAACAGGATAACGACAGTCCTGTGACGGTGAACAACAAAGAAGGTGGCTATGGCCGAAACGAAGAACGGTTGTTTGAATCGGCGTTGGCCAACTTTGGAGGAGTTGAACTTGTGCTTTTCTTTGAAAGTTGAGCAACACAATGCACTTAAGTCATTCCTTTCAAAGAAGGATGTATTTGCCGTTTTGCCGACCAGATCTGGATATGGTCAGGCGCTGGCCTATTGCATGCCTAGGCAGTTTGAAAGACAATTCTCTGCCCGCCCTTGGATTAAAGCGGCGTGAATGGTTCGATTCAGACTATACATTTCAATGATATAGGATGGCCCGCCAGGCTACAATCATCATGGTTTCCCCGTGAAATTTCACCTACCACAACAGCCCCTCACGCAGAATATTGACTCGGATGCCACACTCACCTCTGCAGACACCAGAGACTGCCCTATAACTTGTTCACTCCTCTGCAGTTTTGATGACAATAAATAGAAGGTTAACGTTAATGATCTGCTTTACTTGCATCTGTCATCTCAACCTAGTGTTGCTAACCTGCCTAAGCTATGAAAGTAAGTTAATTAAGGCCTACTTGGTTTACTGACATTTGAGTAGGCTACAATATGCAACCCATCGGCAAACGTTTACACCTGGAGATGTCCTTTTAGCTCGTGTCATGTTTGCTAGCTTGTGGGCTCAGTTTGTGTAGTGCAGTGCTACCAAAATCATAGAAATTAATAACATTGTAAGACATTTACCTCTTCTATGATCCAAGAATGATTTCATATGAGTATTTTTAAACATTTATTTTAACTAATGACATAAAAAACATCCCGAATTCTATCCACATATCGTAATGCACTATGCAAGAAGTTATTTCCAGTCGTAGCCGAACACAATGAGATGCAAGCTTCCAATCCACTTAGATATGTTATTACGCTACTCTCACATCCTTAAAGTGGCAGGCAGTCAATTAGACTTACACAACACCAATGTAATAACATTAAAGAAAAGTGTAGTCTAATAGTTTAAATCAATATAAAATTACTAGATACTTAGTTGGCTATTAGTAATTATGCAAGTCACAGAATATGAATTATTAAAAAGATATGAACTTTATATGAATTACAACATATATGAATGTATTGAAACATGACATTATGCCATCTCTTTAGGGGGCTGTCCTTTTTGGACAGTTCTACGAAAGGTTATACTGCTTTGTGAATTACCCCAGTCAAAGTATTTACACAAATAAAGTAGGCCTACTTTGATTTTCTGTAACCCTTACTATATACCTTTACTTATCCTTTTTAATAAGCATCAAGATGATCAGTGTAATTTTGGTCTTACTAACCTTAATTACTCTCAATTAAAAAATTATTTAAAACAAAATTGCAACTATTTTTGCAATTTTCACTTCCTCTCGCAATTTCTTCGCAACAAACAGCTAAAAACACCGCAACTTCCATCGCAATTTTTTAGAAAAGTTGTTGCGAAATCAGGCATTTTAGATCGCAACAATCTCAAAAAATCCTCGCGAAATCCTGGAGGGACTGATCATGCAGGTTTATGCCTACCTAACTACTTCAGGAAATGTGAAAGGTGTTATGTCCCACAGAAAGGCAATGCAATGCTATACTGTATAATGTGAAGTTTCCAGTTTAATAGATTCTGATGTTTACGCCAAATAAGGACTTCCAGATAATGGAGTACAGAGATAGGCCTAGATTGTACATCAAAGCAGCAGATCAGCCTGCTGCATTCAGAGTTAATTTACAGAGTTAAACTACAGAAATAAATGTGATAATTAATCTACTACATAAAGAAATGTGATAATTAAATCAACAATAAATGTGATAATTAATCTACTACAAAAATAAATGTGATAATCAATCTACTACATAAAGAAATGTGATAATTAATCAACTACAGCAATAAATGTGATAATTAATCTACTACATAAAAAATGTATGACAAATAGTCTACTACAGAAAGAATGTGTGATAATTAATGTACTACTTAACACATTTGAAAATGAATCTACTACAGAAAGAAATGTGATCATTAATCTATTAAAAAATGTGTGATAATTAGTCTAAATAACTGTATGATAACTATAGAAATGGGATAATTAGTCTACAACAAAGAAATGGGATAAGTGTTGTGTTATTTTGCTACAATTCTTCTGCTCATCATGGCAGCAGAAATCAAGAGACAATTTAATTAGTGCATTAACTGGATGTTGATGATTCTTGTAGTTTAGTGTACACGGATGAAGCACTAAGCACTACTGTAGGTAAGGAGAACAGTTCAGGCAGACAATCATAATCAGAGGATGATACATTTGCTCTGGTACTGTTTTTTCAGATCTTCAATTTCTTGCTCCTGCTTTCTCTTCAAGTCTTCAATTTGTTCTTTCAGATGTTTTTCATTATGGCTTGAGAGTTCACCCAACAGATTGTACTGTTTTCTGTTTAACTCTTCAGTTTCTTGCGTTTGTCTTTCATGCTTTAGCTTCATGTTTTTTATTTCCTCCATGTGTTTATCTACCAGAGCTGCAAAGTCGTTGGTGTATTTCTCTTTGAAGTCATTCAGTTCTTCAGCTTGTTTTCTGGCCTCCTCTTCACATTTTTTCATGTCATTTTTCATTACCTCCAGTTTTTTCATATAACTTTCCTCTAATGCTTTTCTTTCCTTCTCCTCTTGTTCTCTTCTGATTCGATCTTCTTCTTTTCTTTTCTTTTCATCCCTGTCTTGCTCTTGCCTATATTCCTCTTGAAGCTTTTCAAACCTTTTCTGTTCCTTGTGTCGTCTCTGTTCATCTTCTTGCTGTCGTTTCTGCCACATTTGTGCTTGTTTCTTCTCCCAGTCTTCTCGCTGCTTCTCCATCTCTTCTTTGCTCTGTTCCCCCCCGTCCATGTTTCTTTTCACTGGCAAGTTTTATTTTTTTTCTCCCCACTCCTGTTTTTGTTCCCACTTGTTCTTGTTGTTTTCTTTTCCTGTCATCTTCTTGTCTCTTTTCTTCTTCTTTCTTTCTCTCCAAACGCTCCTTATCAATATTGTCTTTCATTTCCTTAAGTTGTTTGAGTCTCAGGTTTCTCTCTCGTTCAATTTCTGCAGTCTGTTCCTCTAGTCTTGCTTTCATTGCTTTTATTTCTTCATCATGTTTTCTTTCAAGTTCTTCTTTCTCTCTCTGCATCTCTTCTTCCTTCTCTTGTAATATCCTCTTCATTTCCTTTTTGATTGCAGCCTCAGCCTCCTGGAACATCTCACTGCTGTAGCAGCTGCCTCCATTGTTCTTCACCATTGTCTCAATCTTGTTTAACAAATCACTCACTTGCATGTGATTATCTTCATAGTTATTAAACACATGGCATTGTCCTCCACAATCAGCGATAAGCTTTTTGCAGGAATCATCACCTTTTTGTTCAATGTATTCTTGAATGGTCCGCTTCTCACGCTTAAGTGCATCTCCTCTTGTGAAAAGAATGATGGTGAATTTTTCAGAATTCTTTCCAAATATGTCCTTTATTAGTTGTAATGTCTCCTTCTCTTCTTGTGTAAATCGGCCAATCTGTAACACCAAGAGGAAAACATGTGGTCCTGGAGACAAAAGACTGATACACTTTACCAACTCCTCAATGACTTCATCCCGAGATAAGGTATTGTCAAACAGTCCAGGAGTATCGACTACAACAACTGAACGACCGTCCACTTCACCCTGTCCTTTCTGACACCATTTTGTGACGGATTTTTGACTTGATTCAGCCTCAAACACATCTTTGCCTAGGATGGTGTTTCCTGAAGAGCTCTTTCCATTGCCAGTCTTCCCAATCAGTACAATCCTTAGACAATCTGGACTCTGTCTTTCATCATCACCTGACAATCAAAACAGCAGCAGTTATTTAAAGTATAAACTTTGTGTAGAAGCATGATTTAGGAAATCAGCTAGAAAGAAAGAAAGAGCTAGAAAGAGCTAGAAAAAGCATACAAAAAAGCTTGACATACTTACCAGTGACCACACCTTTCTTTGTCAGGTTCTCAATTTCAGCCTGTAGAGTGGTGATGACATTCTCTTGCTGTGTCATCTTTTCTATTTGGCTGTGTACATATGTGTCAATTGTATAGCTACTTGTTTTTTCCTTGCAGGATCTCATTTTATCAACAAAATCAAACAGCTTAGGGATCTGCTGTTGGTCCTTGATGTTGAGCACAACTTTTCTTCCTCCATAGCTTTGACAGAGTTTTTCTATGTCCTCGGTTTCTCTCAGAAAGTTAACAACAGCTGGAGCAGTAGGATCTGACTCCACGGTGAAGAGAATCATGGTAAAGTCATTGACTTGAGAGCTGAATGTGTTCTTGATGGTCAACAACTCTTCCTTGTCTTCATCAGTGAGAGGACCCACAGGTATGACCAGGATGAAGGCATGGATGCCCTCAAGATCACAGAGGGAAATACACCTGAGTGATTCCTTCATCACAGTAGCCCAGGGTTCTCCATGCAAGGCAGGCAGCTCCACTATGGAAACCAAACGCTCACACACCTCTCCCTGATATTTAACACATACTGGAGAGCTGGAGACTGAATGAAGCTCAATCTGGCCTAAAATGGCTTTGGCTGCTGAGGTCTTCCCTGCATCTCTCCTCCCACACAGAACCAGGTTTAAGGCTGGTTTGATCTGTTCAGACTTTGAACTGGTCTCTGTCTCTGTGTTTGCAGACACAATGTTGTCAATCTTCTCCATTAACTGTTCATGGTCTTCCTGAAACATGTTATAGTGTCCTCCTCCACAGTCTTTAAGCAGTTGTGTCACATAAAATGTTTCAACGTCTTTATGTGTCTTGATGACCATTGTGTATTTCAAACTATCTGGACCAAACAAACTCAAGATGAAGTTCAGTCTGTTTTTGTTCGATGTATTGAACTCTGAAGGCTTCACTAACAGCAGCAGAACATTTGGTCCAGGGAAGCACAATTGTTTACATCTTTTCATCTCTCGTGTTACTGAATGCTCAGGCAAACTGAAGATGTCTGGTGTTTGTACAACTGTGAGAGACCTTTCTCTCCACTCTCCGCAGATGGCCACACAGTGCTTGGCCGATAATAAAGGTCTCTGGAGAAAAGACTGTGACTCTCCAATGAGGAAGTTGGCCAGTTTGGTTTTCTTGTCTTCACTTTTCCCTAGCAGCACAATCCTGAGTCCTGACACTAATAGAACAATGAGAAAAAACATATAACATCAGAAAATTAGATTTGGACAACAAAGACTTTGACTACTTTGAACGATGCTCTTCAAAGAAGGAGGAGACCATTTGAGAATGAAATGTTGTCCCATGACTCCCAGGATTTCAGTTGCTCAACAGTATGTAGTATTCTTAGTCATGTTTTTCATCCCATTATGCACCTAATCTGAGAAAATCTGAACTGCAGCCAGGCCATTTTAGCACCTGGACTCTTCCTCTATGGAGAAATACTATTTAAATATGTGTAGAATTTATTTTGGCATTGTTTTCCTGAAATATTCAAGGTCTTCTCTGGAATAGACATTGCCTGGATAACAGTATGTTTTGCTCAAAACCTGTATACATCATTCAGAATTGATTGTGCTTTGCCAAATGTACAAGATGCCCATGTTGTAGGCACTAATGCTCCTCCACACCATTGTAGATGTTGAGTTTGGAACTGAGCACTAACAAGTTGGATAGGTTGGACACGTTGGAACTGAGCACTAACAAGTTGGATAGGTTGGACACGTTGGACCTGAGCACTAACAAGTTGGATAGGTTGGACCTCTCCTCTTTAGCCATGATTTCCAAAAATAATGGCAAATTTTGATTGGTCTAACCACAGGACCTTTTTCCATATTACCTCAGTCCAATTTAAACAAGCTCAGGTCCAGATAAGACGGTGGTATTTTCTATATCATGTCTCAATACAATTTTGGCTGCAGTTTTTGAATTGAGTATCAAACTGTGCACATAGACAATGGTTATCAGAGGTTTTCCTGAGTCCATACAATGACAGGTCTGGTGCAGTGCCATTTGAGGTCAGATAGATAGATAGATAGATAGATAATCCCCAAAGGGGAAAATCAATGCCAAAAGACCACAGCCATCCAATTTGTTTTTCAGATATTTCCCTTGTTTGCAAAGATTTCTCTGGATTCTTTGAATGCTTTATTCTTATTATGTCCTGTAGATGGTGAACTCCCCAAATAATTTCACAATTTTAGAAGCAATAAAATGACATTGTTTCATCTTTTGTGCACACAGTTTTACACAAAGTGATGAACACCCCTACAGTACATCTTTACTTCTAAGAGACCCTGCCTCTCTGGAATGCTCTTTGTCATACCCAATCATGTTGCTAGTTACCCACTAGCATTTTGTTACCCCCGTCTCAACTTTTTTTTGAAACATGTTGCTGGTATCAAATTCCAAATTAACTTATATTTTCCATGAAATAGTCAACACTTGATATGTTGTCTGTGTCCTTTTTGCAACTAAATATGAGTTTAAGAGATTTGCACATTATTGCATTCTGTTTGTATTCATGTCTCAACTTTTTCTGTTTTGGGGTTGTAGTTCAACTGTGGAGAAAAGCTCAAGGCTCAAGGTGTTGAAAACTGAGTTGATCACCCCCTACAGTGATCAAGTGAGTTAGGTGGATGTGTGAACATTGTTTGTAATGTGTGTAAGTGACTTTCTCTCTCTCTCTCTCTCTGTGTGTGCCACAACATGTTCACAAGTGAATTCATGTTTTGAATTTTTGATTGAATATGAACATTGAGTTAGTTGATCAATTTTGTGTAAATATTCTAATATTTTTCTCAATCTATTCTTAATGTTCCTTATTTATCTAGGGGGTTGAGAAACAGGTCAGATGTGTTTGCAGATGTTTTGCACACATTAGAGGAATGACCATGGGACCATCTATCTATCTATCTATCTATCTATCTATCTATCTATCTATCTATCTATCTTCTTTCCCTGAAACACAAATGCATCCCCCCTTTCTAAGAGATGAAGTTAAACAAAAAGTTGCACATAGCCTTTTATTGCCCTACCTTTTATTGGCAAAATTATTGAAAAAATATTCTTTAATCAACTAACCACCTTCATAACATCAAATGGCTATTCTGAATACTTTCAGTCAGGTTCTCAGGCAAATCACAGCACTGAAACAACATATTAAGGTTTTAAATGATATATACACCTCAATACAGACGCAGGCAAAATATAGTCGTGTGGACCTTAGTGCAGCCTTCGACACTGTTGATCACAATATTACTACACAGATTAGAGCACTGGGTTGGACTTTCAGGTATAGTCATCAACTGGGTCAAATCATATCTGGGTCAAAGAGAGGAATTTGTTTGTTGATTACACACACACCAACACTACCAAAAAAAATGAAAAAACAGAAAAAGACACACACACACACACACACTCTATAAAACCTGCATGTCAAACAATTTGTGAAACCTATCTCTCAAACCCCATAACCCCATTCCAAATCTGCAAAACCATACACTAATTCCCAGCCTTCTCAGTTATCAATTTCACAAAACACTACACACAACTCTCTATACATGTACACACATGTGTGTAAGCAGTTGTAAATGACTGCTAAGTGCAATAAGTTTTACTTGGAATATAAATTGTT